>NC_067398.1:630298342-630648967 GCF_016432865.1 Antechinus flavipes
CTTATATGCTAATGAGATCTTAAAGGAGGAAAAGGGACCCACACATGCAAAAATGTTTGTGGTAGCCCTTTTTGTAGTGGCAAGAAACTGGAAATTGATTGGATGCCTATCAATTGGAGAATGGCTGAATAAATTATGGCATATGAATGTTAGGGAATATTATTATTATATAAGAAACAAGTAGCAGAATGTTTTCAGAGAAGGCTAGAGATGAACATAACCAGGAGATCATTGTACACAGCAACAAGATTATACAATGATCAATTCTGATGGACATGGATTTTTCCAACAATGAGATGATCCAGGCCAGTTCCAATGATATTGTGATGAAGAGAGTCATCTGCACCCAAAGAGAGGACTGTGGGAACTGAGCATGGATCACAAGATAGCATTTTCAGTCCTTTTGTGGTTGTTTGCTTGCATTTTATTTTCTTTCTCATTTTTTTCTTTTTAATTTAATTTTCTTGTGCAGCAAGATAATTGTATAAATATGTATGCATATACTGGACTTAATATATATTTTTTACCAAGTTTAACATATATTGCCTTAATTGTCATCTGGGAAAGAGTGTGGGGGAAGGGGAGAATTGAAACATGAGGGTTTACAGGGGTTAGTGTTGAAAAATTATCCATGCATATGTTTTAAAGATAAAATGCTTTAATAATAATAAAAAAAGAAACCACCAAGATTTGTGTTTAAAACAATGTTCTGCCATCAAAAAGGCATGCAACTTGGTTATGTCATTTAAATTTTTTTGAGACTCAGTTTCCTCATGTGTAAAACATACTATTCCTAACAAAGTCTTGTAAGAAAAACCCTTGATAAATTTTAAAGCATTTTCTAAAAGTGGATTTTAATTTTTTGTGATTCTTATATTTACTTTGAATCCCCTGAACATCTCCTTTACCTCTGCTCCTTGCTTCTCTGTGAAAAAATTGGGGTCAAGAATAATAACAGTGACTCTCCTTCTGACTGTTCTACTGGAAGTAATTCTGAAATAGCAAGGAGATTTTGTAACAATAAAAGAGAAGGTTCAAGAGGAAACTTTTGCTTCAGTGGGGAATTCCAGTAAACAGTCTGAGAATACTTTCTTGTGGAACCTCACCTTAATCCTTTTTTACTCACACTACAATTTTTCCATATGTACATTGATTATGTGAGTATTATACATTTCATTTGTGGATGATATGGTTGCAAAGGGGAGGCAGAGAAGTGAGGCAAAATAAACTCAAATGAGAATAATTCTTATGTAACAGTGTTGGCGTCCCAGGCTACAGATGATGAAATGGGTTTAGAGTTAAGTTACAAAGTGATTCTATCAGTTACACAGCTAAAAAAAATGTTACACTTTAGACTGTATTCCAACCCTTCAAGTTCAGTATACTTTCCACTATATCAAATCCCTTCTGGGATGATACTTTAAGACTGTGGTTCTCAAACTCTAATGTCTCATGACCTATTTGCTGTTAAGATTCTAACAAGGGGCTAAGTAAGTAGAATTGAGTAGACAGTGGTTAAATCTAGTTTAGCATTGATTTAATCCTACAACAAATAATGATTTCCTAGTGATATAATGATTGATGTATACTCAGTGTGGGGCATATAAGGAGGAGCTGTCAGGGACAGAAAGGACAAGTACACTAGAAGCTTTCAGAGGCTGAGACAGATTCATTCCATTGTCCACCTTAGCTGGAGATTGAATCACAAACCTTTGAAGTCCAGGAGATTCAGAAGCCAGAGAAGGCAGGCCTCTCAGAATCAAGGAGAGAGTTGGCCTCCAGAAAAACTAGCCAAGTCCCAAGTGAAGAAGACAAGACTTTGAAGGAGACAATAAAGGATTTGGACTTTAATCCTTGGCTGCACTTGTGATTACTGAACTGAAAGGAAGGCTGCCTCCAGAAGCCCCCCAAGAAACCTGCTTCCAGAGAATATTATATTTTAGAGAAGAATATTACATTTTGGCACCCAACATGGGGCAAAGAACCTTCATCTGTGACCCAGAAATTAGAGTGAGCACAACAAGGAAACTTTGTTAAAGGGCTAAAATAGTATTTCAGCTAAAATGGGACAGATGTTAAGAAAACAGCCTTTTCCTCTTCAAGGAAAATGTATAGAGAGCATTGTCAGACTTATGAAAAGCCAAGGTTTGATTATAATTTGGGAGCAGATCACTGAACTTTTAGAAACTGTATAGTACATATCTCCTTGGTTCTCTAAGGAAAAAGAATTGGATCTAGAGGAGAGGAAATTAGTAGGCGAGCAACTATGTCAATTCTACTATGAAAATGGACCTGATTCAATTTCCAAAGAAACACTTAATACATCTAATTTAATACAACTGGCTTTAGTAAATTATATATGTTAGAATAAGAAAAAAGAAGAAAGCAGGAGGGGGAGAATCTAAATAAACTAGGTGAAAAGGATCAAGAATCAGATAAGAATGGAGTTAGGTACAATTCTAAGTGTGGTACTTCACAGCAGGAGAAATTAAGTCATTCCACATCCCCTGACCTACTTCCCTCAATTAACCCTTCATGGATGGAGGGAAAAGGAGAAGGAGGGAGAGGTAGCAACACATTTTGCACCTCCTATGAAGCAACCTATGACAAGATTACAAAAAGCACTGGTTAAAGCAAAAAATGAAGGGCAGGATATATCTGATTTAAAAATAAATGCATACCCTGAGATCGAAGAACTTGATTCTTCAGGTCAAAAAAGGAAAAGATACACTCCTTTTGATCGGGAAAAAAATTAAGGATTTGAAAAAGGGTTGCACTCTTTATGGGGCTACATTGTCTTATGTTAAGATGTTACTAGATAATTTGGCTTATGAAATCTTAACCCCTTGTGATTGGAAATTCATAGCAAGGACATGTTTAGAACCAGGACAAAACTTGTGGCTTTCAGAATATCATGAATTATGTAGTATTCAAACTCAATGAAACAGACAAAAAGGAGTTAATATACAAATCACTTTTGACCAGCTAGCAGGTGAAGGTCAATATGCAGAGAATTCAGCACAGATTAATTACCCCATAGGAGCATATGAACAAATTGCTACTGCTGCTATAAAAGCTTGGAGTTCTCTCCTAGGGAAAGATCGAGATGAATCCTTCACAAAAATAGAGCAAGGTCCCAATGAACCCTTTGCGGATTTTGTGAGACATTTGCAAAAAGCTGTCACAAGAGCTATTGGAGAAAATGCAGCTACAGAAATAATGATCAGACAACTGGCTAAGGAAAATGCTAATGACATTTGCAGAAGAATTATATGGGGACTCCATAAAGATGCTTCTTTAGAGAAGATCATAAGATGCTGTGCCACAGTGGGCACAAGTGCTTATTATATCCAGACTATGATGAATATGGAAAGACAGGGTCCCTCTTGGCAAGGGAACTTCTAGAGAAACTCGTCGATGTTTTCAGTGTGGAACAATAGGACATTTGAGAGCTCAGTGTAGGCAAAGAAACAGAGTGAGAAGACAGGGTGAGAGAAGACCTAAAACCCTATGTCCAAAATGCCACAAGGGCTTCCACTGGGCCTCAGAATGCAGATTGACCAAGAGAAATGAGAGGCAGAGCTCAGCTCCAAGACCTCAATCAAAAGACTGGTGGGGCATGATGGCAGCTGAGGTTACATCTTTAGAAGTTCAGTTATTTGATGATGTGATCAATCATCAAAAGAACAATCAGATAGAAGAAAGGAATTACATGATCAACCATCTAAAAAGCAATCACATGGCAGAAAGGGATTACATGATCATTCTGCCAAAAAGCAATCCAATGGCAGAAAGGGATTACAATTGGAAAGAATACAGGCTTTTTAACCCAACAGAAGGGCAGTGTCCAATGAGAGCAGGTCCAATATAGTGAGCAACTCCAATGTAATTGCCAGGTGATGAGAAGAGATTTAGAAAGTGGTAAATAGAAGGAAATTATATAGGTTAACTGCTTGGGAAAAAGGGTTTGCTTTTATTTCTACAACTGGAGAAGGAATCAGATGAGTGCCAATGAGCACCTGGCTCAGAGAGACAGAAAAAAGAGAAAAACCTCAAAACAAAGAAGACCTAAAAAACATCTGACACTGAAAGAGTATGGCTGATAATAAAACTGTTAAAGAACTTTAAAATCTACCAGAATCGTTGGATTCCCTAACACAAGATGAGACTATTGCAGGTCTTCAAAACTTGCAGGAATTATTGGATTCCTGGCATATGAAATGATGGATGATAGATTGGTTTGGTCTATTTCTAGGATTTATGGACATGTATAATTAATTCCTCAAGTTGATTCATGTTATTTGTTACATCATTACTAGCCTGTGTTATATTGCTATGTGCTTATGTAAATTATATAACTATGTGTAATACCTCCCATGTTGATGGATTTACGTATATCTGTTTTAAAAGTGAGCCCCTTCAGAAACTTGCTAATCTGATTTGACTTCCCATTTCCTTTGGTGCTTTTATCTCCCTTTCTGAGAAGTCAGGGAGGGTGTGATCATCTCATTTTATGGTGTTTTCACCCCTTTTTTGAGCAGTCAGGGAAGGTATGATCACCCCTTTTTGGGGGTTCTGACCTCCTTGAGAAGTCAGGGAGGTCATGACCACCTATGTTCTAAAAACAAAAGAAAGAGGGAGATGTTAGGATTCTTACAAGGTGCTAAGTAAGTGGAATTGAGGAGACAGTGGTTAAATCTAGTTTAGCATTGATTTAATCCTACAACAAATAATGATTTCCTAGTGATATAATGATTGATGTATACTGAGTGTGGGGCATATAAGAAGGAGCTGTCAGGGACAGAAAAGACAAGCACACTAGAAGCTTTCAGAGGCTGAGACAGATTCATTCCATTGTCCACCTTAGCTGGAGATTGAATCACAAACCTTTGAAGTCCAGGAGATTCAGAAGCCAGAGAAGGCAGGCCTCTCAGAATCAAGGAGAGAGATAGGCCTCCAGAAAAACTAGCCGAGCCCCAAGTGAAGGAGACAAGACTTTGAAGGAGATAATAAAGGGTTTGGACTTTAACTCCTGGCTGCATTTGGGGGGATTATTAAACTGAAAAGAAATCTACTCCCAGAGAACATTATATTTTAGAGAAGAATATTACAATTTGTGTTTTTAAACATTCTTGAGGACTGCAAAATTTTGATTCATGTAGATTATATCTATTGATATTTGCCACATTGGAATATTAAAACTAATTATTTTTAAAATATTTATTTAAATAATAATAATAAATTTACTACATATTAATTTTTTCACTAAAACTATATTTTTAAAAAGCATGCTATTATTATATAATTTAATATATGATATATAAATTATATAAATTATTATATAATTATATTAAAAGAATGCTATTATTTTTACACATTTTAATGTCTTGATTATAAGGTGAAAGTTGGGTTCTCATACTTGCTTCAACTTTCAATCTGCTATGACATTTTGGTCAAAATAGATTGGTACTTCCTCCCTTCTTATTGGACATTTTGACTGGAAGGCTGAGTTGTGGACTCCAGGGCTTCCATATAAGGAATGGTCTCAGGACAGTCTTCTTTTCATTTTCTACCATCTATACTTCTTTTAAGTTTAATATTCATTATTAGCAATTTCTCCCTAAGTCTAGGCAACCAACCAAACAGTAAATCAAGCCTTGATCTCATTTCTCCTTACATCGAAAATTTATCAGGTCTTGTGAGCTAGTTTAAGCTAGCTCCAGCATACTCTCATATGGAACACAAAGGTTTCAAAGTATAGAGACCTATCAGATGAGATAAAAATCATTCAGCAACAGAATGAAATAGATATTGTCCCTTTTGCTTTATCTGCTTGCGAAGTTATTCTGAGGATGCTACCAGTGAGCCTATAAGAAATGATCTTACAGCTGTATTAATACTTTTAATAAACTACAAGAACAGTTATTTTCTACATTTTTGAAATAGTTCAGAAAATCTTGGATATAAAGGAATTATAATAGAATAGATACTTGCCATTTTTACCTGGATTCCACAGGGGAAAAAGGGAAGAATGAAATCATTAGTGATGGTAATAAAATGAGAATGTGAGAGAAACTCCCCTCCTCAGCTTGTTATTTGAAGCATCACTATCCTTTTTATACATTTGTGGAAGTTTTCTGAATGATTTGGTGAGATAGTGAGCCTTTGTAGTCTTTTTGCTCTGTGATATAGTGAAAAGTATATTAGAATATTTAGAATTGGAGTAATAGATTAGATTATATTAGACTCTCATTTTCCTCATCAATCAAATGTGATAAAAATAATCTGACCACCTATTTTAAGTATTACCATGACAGATATGCTTTGTAAATTTCAAACTCTGAACTTCCTCTTGTATCCAAGATAGTTATTTCCATAGGATTTTTAGAAATGTTTGTTGTTTATTAGACAGACTCAAATTTAGGGTGATAAAACTTATATCAAACATCAGCATCCTGGAACTTGAGATATGTTGGAGTCAGGAATGAGAATAGTGGCTCAGACTGGGGAAGGAAAGTGTTTTTGTTTTTGTGTTTTGGTTCATTTTGTTTTGTTTTTAATTAGCTCAGTTTTCAAACCTAAACACTGACCAAAACTCTGGATATTTAGCTGGGACAATATGGCTCAGAAACAGATGATCCAAATTATTTTTAATTCTGAAATATGAAAAAATTGATTTGACTTTGTGAATTCATTAGATTGAAAAACTAAAATGAACCACTTTGGCTCTCTATTTTTCAGTAAGGCTGTATAGAAAGATAGGAAAGAATCACTCATAGAGAGAGAAGAAAGAGCTAACCATGGAGATATAGGAAGCAAATCAGATGATGCAGGAAACAGTTCAGCCATGAAGATGATATAGAAAAAAATTGGACATGAAGATATAAGAAACAGTCAGTCTTAAAGATGACAGAGAAAACAGTCAAGATTATGATACAGGAAACAGTCAAGCATGGAGATGACATATAAAAATTGGACATTTTATTGTTAATACAAGAAAGTCAATCATGGAAATGATACAAGAAACAGTTAGCCATGGAGATGACATAAAAAACAACTGGGCATGGAGATACAGGAAATAATCAATCATGGAGAATATGTAAGATATAGACAAGCCATAGAGATACAAGAAACAGTAGAGCATTTTTTCCCCAGGTATATAAATTCCAACTAAAAACAAGGACATACTCTAAGGGGTCTTTCATTATGTTTTCAAGCCTTTATGGTTTTCCTATTGTGGCTTTATAATTTATCATGTTAAGCCTCATAATCCCTAAGAGAAAAGTTATGGAGTGAACATAAAGGATTTTATATGCTTTAACATCACAAGAAAGTTAGCAAAAGAATGGAATCAAGAAATTCTCCTGTAACCACAATCCAAGGAAAGGCAGAGTTCACTGTCTAGATTTTTGTGTTTTCAGAAGAATTCCCAAGCTGTGGGAACAGGAAAGTGACAGATAGCAATGCAACTATTAGGTCAAATAGCGGCCTGTAATGTAGACTGGCTGCCATGAAGAACCAGGACAAAAGCCAACAAGCAGTAACCACAATACCAGGCAGGTATGAAGGAAGCTAAAACAAAATGGGGGTTGGAGTGGGGGGGAGAGATGGATTTCTTGGAAATCTGCATAATTCTGATGGTCTTATTTAAATGTGATTCTAGACTGATCTCTTAACTTCCCCTTCCATAGTTGAAAAGCTTCCTGGGATTCAGGAACTACATATATTAATTTGTCCTTCCATTCATTTATCCCTTCAGCTTGGAATTAATAATCACTTCCCTTTGGGAACATTACTTTAGTATAGTGAAAATAGCAACAGGTTTGGAATCAGCAAACTCATATTTGTGTTTCATTATCTGTTAAATGAAAATTATAATACTCAAGTTACATATTTCATAAGGCTGCTGCAAAGATCAAGTGAGGTTATGTAAGCAAAATATTTCAAAAATCTACAAAGCAACATAAATTGACATTATTATTGCTATATACTAGATTGGGGGAAAAAAAATCCAGAAATTTAAAAGATGTATAAGATATTTGACATCCAGGAACTTAGAATAAATAGCTATGAAGAAAACTATTTTACCAGACAATTGTAAAGTTAACTTTGATACTTCTACTCAAATTCAACAGCATTTATTCAATTCAATGTGATTTGATAAGTACTGATGATTGTGTTAGTGAATTAGGCTGAAAAGGATTAAAGTTTGAATTAGTTATGTTACTTAATGCTGTTAGGATAAGAGTTTATGATTAATTAATCTACCATGTATTAATGATTGTTAATTGTATTTGATTTATCAGCTAGATTTGATATATTTAAATGATTTAATTTCTGTATTACCTCTCTTGCACTTCCCATTCCAAAGTCAATGCTTGAAATAAGATACATTTCTCCAAGTGTAGTACTTGAAATAAGGTTCACCTGCCTTTCCATCCCTGTAATCACTAACCCACTCTTCAATTTCTTAGTGACCTTTGCCACAAAAGTCACAACTTCCTTAGATGCTAGGATACTATTGATGAAATACTAGTATCTTGTGACTTGTGGAAGGCCCTGAGCTGTGGTTGACGATCTGATGATCTTTGAAAAGTTAATGCTGAAATAGCTTATAATTGGAAACCTGTAATTGATGTTATGTAGCTAAAGAACTGTGTAAAGCCTGATGACTGAATTTTGCTGATTGATGAAAATTTCTCTAATACTGGAATTGATCAATCACCAAATTATAACTATTTCATTTTTGGTACTCCCTCAACTATTTTTTTTCCCAATCAGAAGAATTATGGAATGTACAAAACTACCAGATTTCCCCAATAAACAAATTGATCATATTTGGAGCTCTCTCTCAGTAACTTTGTTGCAGATTGGAATTTTGTGGCCCACACAATTTAAGTATAGTCCTATGAGGCTGTTCTTGTTTGTTTGCTTGATTTTGTTTCTTTTTTGTTTATCATTTCTAGCTCTGTGATAAAAGATTTCATTGAAGAATTTCTGTTTATTCTCGAACTTGAAGAATGAGTACAGAACTTGAAGAAGAATAGAGTTGATTGGAAAAGAGCATTTCAGGTGGAATGAAAGATATAAACAAAAGCATGGAGGCAAGAAAGAGAAATTCAATAAATGGCAAGAAGGCCAGTTTGATTGAACTCAATATGGGAGTATAGCAGAAAAACAAATTGAAATTAAAAATAGAAAAATAGGTTGGAGAGAGACTGTGGATGATCTTGAACACTATTCAAGAAGTTTCTAGTTTTTTGTAGACAATGGAAAGTCACTGAGGGTTTTAAAGAAGGTCACTGATATAGTCAAAGTGGTGACAATAATGTGTAAGATGAAACAAAGGAGGAGCAACTAGAGGAAAGGGAAAAATGTTGAGAATAATAGTAATTAGCCTTCATTTAGTAATTTATGACACTATATATTTTATCTTACTTGATTCTTAATGACTATGAGGTAGTGTGATTATTATCTCTATTTTATACATGAGGAAACAGAAGCTGAGAGATGCTATGTGACTTATCTAAGATCACATAGGTGATAAATATCTGATATCTGAATCAGGATTTGACTTCATGATGCCACCTTATTGACTCTCCCATATTTTAATATGCAATGAGGAATGGCGGGATGTAATCTGAGAGATAATAGTGGGAACAGAAAGAAGAATCTAGATATAAAAAATGAATTGCCTTGAATTTTTTTCTTTCCCGACGTGGCATACATAGTAATGATGCTATTCTATAATTATTCCTCTGTGTTAATACAACTAAACACAGATTATCAGCAAGACCTTCATACACTCAGCTGAACATTGAGTTTAGATACATATCAATGCAAACATTCCTTGATTCAATAAGCATTTATTAGGTGCATAATCTATAATAAGCACTTGTGAAAAGGAAACTATGAACTAAGAAGGGACTAGATCAGGAGAGGCTTCTTTTAGAAGTTGTCACTTGAGCTAAGCTTTGACAGAAGTTTTTGATTACACTCAGAAAAGGGAAGAAAAAAAGTGCCTCCCAGACATTGAGGTCAGCCTCTAAAGAAAGCATACAGACAGATGATGGAATACCATCCGCAGGAAATTATGATAAGGTCAGTTAAGAGAAAAATATGGAATCAAATTGGAAAGGCAGACTGGGCAAAATTGTAAAGGATTTTAAATGTCAATTGAAGGCATTTGCATTTTAGCCTACTAGAAAGAGGAAACCACTGGAATTCCTTGGGCACAGGAGTGATGCAAGCATTTACTTTAGAAATATTGATTTGGTAGCTGTGTGGAGAATGAATTGAAGAGGAGAGAGATGGGAAAACAAGAAAAACATTATTATTGTGATAATAATGAAGCTCTGAACTTGAATTGGGATTTGTGAGTAAAAAAAAAAATTACTAAATATATTATGCACAGAAGCTGGACTAGACTTGGCAATTGATTAGATCTAACACTTAGGAATAACTCAGTTTATAGAGATGGCTTGTGGTACAGTAGAATGAGTGTTGATTGTGAAGTCAGAGGACTTGGGTTCAAATCTTGGTACAGTTCCTTCCCCACTCCTCTAGAACTCAGTTTTCTCCTCTATAAAATGAGAAGGTTGAACTCTAAGTCCTTGATTCCAACTTGTTAATGAAAATCTCTAAAATTAATTAGACTAAGACTTGGATAATATAACAACACTTTCCCCCACCTACTTCATAAGGTCATAGATATTGAGTTGGAATATTCAGTCACTCTTTGGTTTATTATCTACATTTTACATATGAAGAAACTGAAACTCAGAGAGACTAAGGTGGACTCTCCCATGATTACAAAAGTAGGCAATACCAAAGAGAAGATATGAAGCCAGCTTCTTCCAATCCACCATTATTTCTGCTGAGTTACACTGCCTATAATTCCAATGATAGCTAGTATAATTTTCTCTATAAAAAGGATTTTTTTTTGTGATTTGTTTTTTGCACTTTAAAGTGAGAGATAAAACCAGTCTAAAACCAGCAGGTTTCCCCATATTTCTGCTGATCTTGCATGCAAAGAACAAACTTGTGGTTCACAGCTTGTAGTTTTTGCCTGTTTCCCATCATCTTTTTTTTTTTTTTTTTGACAGCATTTATATTCACAATGTTTCATGCTTATACTCTATATGGATGATTGGTTCCATTTCCCTCTCAAGTTATGTGAAGTTGGAATAGTTGATTTAGCAAAGAGAATATCATTGAAACTCTCTAAATTTTATCTCAACATATATTTTACTCTTTAGAAGACTTAAGTGCCTACTATGTGCATGGACCTGTAGAGTGTTATTTGTGCACTTTAAAGATGAATCAGAAGCACTCACTAATATTAATAAGCTTTAAGTAAGCCCAGGGATTTGGCATATACATAGAAAATGACAAATTAAAGATATTGAATTATAAATGCAATAATAGACGTATACCCATACCTGAGATTTAAGAGAATTGTCCTTTACTAGTTCTATCATTTAATGGCTGGAGGGTTCTGGGAAAGTCATTTAACTTTTCTCAGACTCTGTTTTTCCATCTGTAAAATGGCTATAATAATGCTTGAACTACTAAGTTCACAGCATTGTGGTGAAAATAGCATTGGAAATGTTTTTAAACACTAGAAACTTGAATCTTTTATGAACACAGAGGGTCTAGATACATTTTCAGAGTCAGAAGGCAAAAGAAGAGTTAACTTGATAGAAGCTTTTCAGAATCACAGTGTTGGAGGATACCATGGTGACCATTGTAGCATAGTAGAATGCATTGCTGGTTGAAGTCAAAGGACCTGGTTTTAAATTCCAACTCTATTATTTGTTACTTGTGCAGGTCAATTAACTTCTTTGAATCTTGAAAAGTATTGGAATTGCTAAGGTACCTTCGAACTCTATTTCTCTGATCCTATTATTTCCAAGAATAAACTGTATCTAGAAAGGAATATTTTGTCATTGATAAATGGTGTGAATTTGGCAACCTCTGCAATGTAGGCTAACCTAACCTAGTTATTGTTATTTTTCTTAAAAGATATTGAAGGCATTGTTGGGAGTTGATTGGCTCAGAAGACTAAGATGTTAGCCATTAATGTAGCTGTGGGAATACAACAAACAAACAAAACAATTCTCCACTGTTATCCATTTCAGGGCCAAGTAAAATCGCTTTTTGGAAAACTGTTAAATTGTCTATGTGTGCCTTTTTTTTTTTTTTTTTTTTTTTTTTTGCTTTGTTTCTAAACCTGAAGTATCAAATTAGCTTGAATCAGGTCCAATAACAAATGCTCTTCCAGGCTTTTTAAGAAGACCATTAATGAGAGGATACATTCCCTGAAGTAGGCCTTTTCTATTCAACCTTGGAATGGATAGTCAGTTTCCTTAACACTGAAATTAATTCTGCAAATCTGGATAAGTGATACATTTTAATTGGAAGATTGAGGAAGTCAAATATTGGCAATGAAATAGTAAAGGTATGGACAAATTATAGGCTGCTGGATAATTAAAAGCTAGGTTAAAAAAAAAAAGTACACTCCTCCCATGTCCCCCCCCTATTTTATTTGACAGTAAATGGGAAGCAGTGAAGTTTTTTAAGCAATGTAGTGAATATCTTGATACTATAATAGAAGCAATTATGGACTTAGAATTAGGGGCCTTAGTTCAGATCTCAGGTCAAACTCTTATTGGTAGTAGAACTATGAAAAAGGCATTTATCTTTTTTTTTTAATTTCATGTTAATCATCTGTAAAATGAGTTGGTTGGACTAGATGACTAGATAACTTCCAGTTATAAATCCTATCTTATGGATACCGTGATGCAGTTACATCATGATTAGTGAGAATAATGAAACCTATAAAGTAGTTGCCTGTATTCAAATCCCCCAACATTCAAAGTTTTAATTATGTAAAATATGATAATTAGCTACAACTCAATGGAAATATGTAATGCCAACTCATATAATACAATCTTTTTATAGGATTAATTATTTGTACCAATTCAGATCTACCTATATTCAAATAGATTGGTAATTTCCTCAGTGTGAATACTCTTTTCCTTTGTCTTTGGATCTAGAACTTATTTATCTCCAGTGAAATAGATATCCATGTTCTTCCAAAAATAGCCTACAGAAGATCTACAAAATGTGCTAGTGCTACATTTCCTTAACTATTTTTTAAACTTAGTGGGTTTCATTGGAGGCTTCAAGTCAATGATCTGTCCTCCCTTATTCTTGTCTTATCATTGGCCATTCCCCTTTTATTATTATACATTGCAAAAGTCATTGACGGAAATATGCTTTAGGTGTGGGTGTATATTATACTTCTTTTCACTGCCCTTTGATTCACACATGGCATTGATTCCTTGGATATTTGAAAATATACCCTATTTCTGGAAGAACATTTGTGTTGAAAACATGGTTCAAAGCAACTGGGAAGCAGCCTGTGATCATTAAAAGCATGGCACAATTTCCCAAATGCATTCCAAGCTGCTTTCTTTCTCCTATTTAATTCTTAGCCTAACTCATTGTCCATCTGCTTGTCCTTGTCACAGATAGACATACTGATCCAATAATTGTCAGTATTTTAGGAAAATTAACCTGATAGTATTGTGCTATATACATTGGAGGAGGAAGGTATACAGAAACCATGAGACCAATTATGCTTCCAGAAGTTAAATCCAATGGGTATTGTAGGAGAAGATAGTGTCTTTCATTATATTAGCAAATAAATCATAGGGATAAGCCTAAGAATAATAGAATCCCCAAACCTGTTTTTCTTTATTCATATTATTTATGATTTTATAAATCTTAGTATTTCTTTCTCTCTCTGTGTCTCTCCACAATGCATGGTCTTAATTTGTTCTGGGATAGAAACATTTCAATCTACATTATCCTCATGTTTTTCATGGAAGCCTTATATAGGTCAAAGAAATATAGAATCTCAGAGTCAGAAGGAATCTTATGTCTCATCTAATCTGACATACCTTAATAGGAATTCATTCAACAGAGTCCCCGATAACTGGTCATCAAGATCCACTTGAACATAATAGTTAATATATGCTTTCTACTATAGTCATCCTTACTTATTTTGATCATCTCAGATTGGAGAGTTTGTAGATATCTTATACTCAATATGCCCCAAAGGGAACACATTATCTTTCTCTCTCCTCCTACTCAAATGCTCTCCTCTTCTGAATTTCTCCTTTACAATTCATGGTTTTACCATCCTCTCACTCAGCTAGACTTGCAACTTAGCTGTCATCCTTGACTTCTCATTCTCTCTAATCTCCCATTTTTAATCAGTTGCCAAATTCTGTCATTTCTACATATATAACATCTGTTATATGGACACCTCCTCCTCTCCTCTGCCTGCTATATTCTGATATAAGACTCATCATCTCAAATCTGGACTATTGCAGTAGCCTGTTGGTTGGATTCCTTCCTTGTCTCCATTCAACTATCAAATTGAGGGAGGAGGAGAGAGAAGGAAAGAAGGGAGGCAATAAGTATTTATATAGAGTCTATTTTGTGCCAGGAACTATGCTAAGTGTTTTACAAATTAGTATGTCATTCAATCCTCACAGTAATCTTGTAAAATAGATGCTATTTCCCCCTATTTTTCACAGTTGACAAAATTGAGACAAAGAAGTTAAGTGACTTGCCCAGGATCACACATTTAGCAAGTGTTTTATGCAGAACTTAAATTCATCTCTTCCTAAGTCCGGTCCTGGCGGGTCTATTCATTATGCTACCTTGTGTAATGCCAGGGAAACTGAGGCACAATAGAAATTAGAGAGTATTTAATGATTTATTAAACGGGAGAGATAAACTGGGATCAAATGGATCCATGGTTTGGTCCCAGGGCTGAATGAGGCTATTGTCTTTAAGAATCCAGCATCCAGCCAGCATCCAGCAGCCAATGCAAGTTCTCCATGACATATTTATATACAGTAGCTAAACAAAGGCCTGGGGGGAAGGGAGGGGGAGGAGTGGAGTCCAAACTCTACTGAGTGGGAATCTTCAGGCAGAAACCATAAATCTGGTTCTAATAGGTTGGGGAGTAGAGGACCATAAATTCTAATAACCTAGGAGTTAAGAAAGTGTCGGACTCCAGACACAAAGTCTGGAGTCCCCCTTTCTTAGTTTACACATTGACAATTTATAACCTTAAAGCAAATGACTCTGAGTTATATCAGTCTTCATGAACCAGAGTGAGGGGTTGCAATTAAGGGGATTGAAGCAGAACAATTAAGGAAACTGAGACAGGACCAATTAGGGAAATTGAGGCAGAACAATTTAGGGAAACTGAGTCAGGACAAGTAGAAGAGAAATGTGGCACAACACTTGATCTTCCTTAAGCACAAATTTAATACATCCTACCATGTTTCCCCGATAATAAGACATTGCTTTATTAATTTTTTTGGACAGAAAAACACCAGACGGCTTATTTTCAGGGGAGGGCTTATTTTAATGAACATTGACAGCAATTTTAATAAACAGGTAAATGTGAACAAAAAAAAAGTATCTTTATTCAATAATGATCATGTCATCTTTAACAACAACATCATAAGTGTCCATACCCTGAATTCCATCCTGGATGTCTTGCGCCTCTATTTCCTTCAGAAGACGTGGACTCAATCTGTCATGCTGAGCAATATAGCTCTCTTTAAATGAACATGTCTTGTCCAGGTAACCTGCTCATAGTGCCTTGGCAACACAGCTGTCAGTAATTTTATCCCATGACTTCTTCACCCAAGTCACGACTTCTTGCAGACAGGGCTTCACGAAGTTTCCACGCTGATTTCTTTCCATTCTATTTTCAATGTAGTCATTGACTTCCATGTGCCAATGGTCCTTGAATAGCTTGTTTATTGCAATATCAAGGGTGTGGAGATAGGCAGTCATTTCTGCAGGAATCATTACTTGATCTATTCTTCTTGCTGCAAGGAAGTTCTTCATTTCTTTAGCACAGTGAGTGCTGGCTGAATCCCAGATTATCAGACCTCTTTGGTTACCTCGCATAACAAGTAGCAGCATTAAAGCAACCCACTTTCTTATAACGGTTTGTGTACACCAGGCTTTTTCGGTTTCAAGAATGTAAATGCCTGATACACGTTCAATCTTATCTTTCTTGCCCTTACTGATGATTAGAGGTGTGGCTTTCTTTCCATCCAAACGAATTGCCAAAACACAGGTGACCCATGCAGACAGAATAATGAAATTATGACCATCAGTCCTTCTTTTCACTTCATCATGCCCCTCAATAATGTTTGGGGTTAAAACCCTATCATGATCCCTGAGTGCTCCTTCTATCCTCCATGATGCCCCTTGAGTTCTTCTTTTATCCTCCATCATGCCCCTTTTATCCTCTATCATGCTCCCTCACTCCCGCTTACATACTGGGTTTTTATGTTGTCCTGCCTCAGCTCTCCTCCGCGGCACTGCTCTCAATGGCACCAGCAAGCAAATCACTGGGGAAGAACAGGATGATGCGCTCACTGCTGCAGCCCTGATTGGATGCAGCTTGGAGTGCGGCGTGCGTTTCACCCAGGGTGGGGGGGAAGAAGGGGAACGGTGCATACAGAGGGTACGTAATATAGCGTGTAGCACAGGGGATCACCTTCACTACAGTAGCAATCTCAATAAGGCTTATTTTTTGGGGAGGGCTTATTTTAGAGGAATCTTACACAGTAAGGGGAGGGCTTATTTTCGGGATAGGTCTTATTAATGGGGAAACACGGTAGTGACTTCCTATTATCTTTAGATTCAAATATAAAATCCTGTTTGACATTCAAAGTCCTTCATGATTCAGATTCCTCCTACATATTCTCTCTTCTTACATATCACTCCATTGCCACCACAGATTCTGTGATCTAGTCAGATTGACCTTCTTGCTATTCCTGCATAAAATTCTTGATCTCCCAACTTTGGGCATTTTCACTGATTATCTCCCATCCCTGGAATACTCTGTCTTCTCATCTCTGCCTCTTAAATTCCCTGACTTCTTTCATATAGCTGAAATCACATCTTCTCCCAAAAGTCTCCTAATTCCTTGGTTGGCCACCAAAAGGTTCCAGATCAAGCCCCATTTGGTCATTGTTTGGGTCCTATTTGACTCATATTAAAAGTAAATAGCAACCACTTCTGTTTTGGCCAGAAACCTGAGGGTCTTCACCTCTCAGATTTATTTACTTATTCACTTAGATTTTTTTGACTACATGAAAGAGGAAATTTTTTGCCTCAGTAGCTATTTAGCCTTAATGGGGGTTGCTTCAATCAAACTGAGACTTGTTGAAAACCTTAACTTAAAAAAGTCAAGAACTCCCACTGCATCCAAGGCCATCTCCAGTTATCCTGATCCATATCTGGTTACTGATATTCTGATAGCTCTAGAGGGGAGAGTGAAGCAAATGACTTTGTATAGCCTTTCCTAATTTTAATCCAATTATTTGCATGTTATGGCATCATCTCCTTGATGCCATGGCTCTCTTTGAGAATTAAGGACAAATGAAAACAACAAGATTAGTACCTTTACTCTGTTGATAACCTCTAATTTATTAAGTATACATCTAGTTAATGGTTCATCTTCTTCACTGGACTGTCATTTCCTTGAGGATCTGGAGATTTTGGTTGTTTTTGTTTTTGTTTTTTTTTAAAATTCCCTTCATAAGTTCAATGTTTTATATAGTGATTGGAACATAGTATTTGCTTAATAAATGCTTAGTAATTGACTAACTAAAAAATTTCTCACAAAACCCTGATTCATGGAACTGTACACACATGGTTTGAGAAGTACAGTCTTTTGAATATATTTTGTACTATTTTTAGTTGACATGAATCATTCTGTATTTACAGACATGTTAGCTCTTCTGTTTTATATGATCTACTCAGGAAATTTTGAGCTCTTTAATTGACTTTATAATTATTATATTTATAATAGCCAAAATAGAGTGAAATCAGAAATGAGAACAACATCCTAACTTTTACATTCTATTCTGTGTATAAAGTTCAGAAGATGCCACAGGGTGGTCCTTAATGGATTTCCTAAAGAATGGAAGAGCTAATCAAGGGTTTGAACTCAGAAAAGTATCATGTGTACCTGAAAGAACTAGTAAAGACCTTCCAGAGCAGGTGCAACTTGAACTGAAGACTAAAAAGTGAGAATTTCAATTGGTCAAAAAAGAGGAAGGCCAAGTTGCTGGCATAACATATGTGATCTGTACTACCTCAGATTCCCCTAGGTAAGGAAATTGACTAGTTTTCTGGTAAATATCATTGTCAGGTACATACAGGAATGAAAGTAGAGTTTGCTGACTGCATCATAAAGACAGAAGCATGGGAAGGATTCTAGGAAGGTGCCAGAGTAGGTTGATAAATTTCAAGCTGTCCAGATTTCCCACATAAACAGAACACATTTGCATATCAGGGTGAATAGAGACTGATGAAAAATCAAGAAGACTAGAGGCAGAACAGAGGTCCTCTTGATACAACTCACAAAGATGCAAAGAAAACCCAACCTGAGGCATTAACTTAGGTGTAAACATCTATAGCTAGTTCCACAGAAACACCTAGTGGAGACCCCTGGAGCAAGTTGGGTTTGGCTGGAGCCTTAGCAAGAACCACAAAATTTTTTCACCACCCGGACTGCATTGGAATTGGGGATGTGAGTCTGGTAAGACTGAATGTACTTTGGCTGCTTAGAAATACCAGGTCCAGTTCTGTGACACTACCCTGAATGAGAAGGAACCAGCATACCTATAAGTGGAGAAGCAGTGGGGGAGGGATGTTGCTGGTTGTGGGCACTTGCAGGAGGGTGGAGATTTTAGTTTAGAGTACCAAGTAAAAGGGAAGCACTGAAGTGAAGCTAGAGGCACCATTCTCACTTCCCATGTTTAGAGGTGCTTATACTAATACTGTCTGTTAAAAAAAGAAAAGTGAACAGACAAAGAAGTACCTAGTCATAGAAACTTACTATGGGAACCAGGAAGACCAGAGTTAATCTTTGGAGGAGGACAATGAAGTTAAAAAAGCTTCTACTCTAAAGAGGAGCCCCCTTCCCAGAGAGAATTCATAAAAGAACTCAAAAAGGATTTAAAAATCAAATTAGACACATTGAGGAAAAAACTAAAATAAATAAAAACTAGCCAAAAGACCCAAGATTATAGGGGGGGATTTAACCAACTAGAAAAAGAGATATACAGTCTCAAAGATGAAAATAACTCTTTGAAAATGAAAATTGGACAGAAAAGCCAGTGAAGCTATGAGAGACTAAGAAATAACAAAATTGAATATAAAGAATGACAAAAAGAATAGAATATGAAATATCTTATAAGAAAAACAACAATTATAGACAACATATCAAAAATAGAAAATATAAGAATAATAGGACTATCTAAAATCTGTGACCAAAAAAAGAAACTTGACACAATAGTTCAATAAACAATCTAAAAAAATTGTCCTAGAGTAAGAACATAAGGCAAAAGTAAAAATAGAAAAAAAAATCCACTGATCACTATCTCCACAGAGATCCTTTGTAGAAGATAGATAGAAATATTATTGCCAAATTCCAAAACCCTTAGATCAAAGAGAAAATTTCATGATAAAACAAGAAAACAAAACAAACAAACTATATATATATCTCCTGGACCTACAATTAGAATTGCACAGAATTAATCAGCAACTGCAATAAAAGATCACAGGTTCTAAAATCATATTTAGCAGGAATCAAAACAATTAGGCCTATGACCAAAATGTCAAATCCAGCAAAATAAGAAAAAAAAAGGATATTCAATAAACTTGTAGATTTTTAGGACTTTCAACCAAACCCAAACCCAAAAGAAAATTTAACATATAAGAGCCAATATCAAAGATCAAGTTCAAAGAATTAAATATGGTCAGATTTTTTCTATTTTTCACATGAAAATATATACCATATGTTTAAGATTGACGTCAGCAATAGGGTAGTGCAAAAGAAAGATTAGGGCCCAATTAAAATAAAAATAGTAATTTCATTATACAAATTAAGTGCAGTTCTGAAAACCTACTCATAAAGATAATAGGTTAAATAGGCAACTCTCATGTACCATGAAGGGTAAATAATGCTACAAAACCTATAAAGAAATAAGGGGGAATCTTCTAGGTACAATGTATACTGCTAAGATTATAACTCATGGGAATTACACATCTTTAATCTATATTGGATCGCTTGCTGTCTCAGGGAATGTGTGGAAGGAAAAGAGATTTGGAAAACAGGGTTTTGCAGAGGTGAATGTTGAAAATGGTCTTTGCATGTGTTTTGGAAAATAAAAAGCTATTATAAAAAAAATGTGGAAGAAGACAAGAGCTCCATGGGGAGGAGAGGAGAAGTGGTTAAGTAATAGCAAGACAAGTTAAAGAACAGAACAGAAGCAGAGTTATCAAGGATAGGAAAGATATGTGTGTGTTTATATCTATAAATATAATCTTTTCTTAATTATAGCCTGTTTGGGGAGGGATGAAAAAGGAAAAAAAAAGAATAAAGGAAAAAAAAGTACACAGTAGAGTACAAAAGAACAACCTATAAGAAAGTAAATAAAAAATGGATACTCATGAATGTCATTCCTTCTACTATTATATATCCTTTGTTGAACTGGTAGGTAATTTATTGTTATAGATTTTGAATCCTCTTTGATGTTCTCTTTTGTTTTGTTTTGCATTCTTTTGTTTGTTTGTTTGTTTGTTTCTCTTTTTATCTTATTCTGTTTTTTAATAATTTTTTTTAAAGACAGAAACACAAGACATTAGTATGAAATCTTGGGATTTAAGATTAAATTATTTCCTCAGGAACATGAGTCAGCTCTATTCATTTAGCCAGAAGAATACATTCAGAGGGCAACAATTACCCCTGCTGTAAGATTTAGCCATGGGTCTATATGGGAAGTCACAAGACAATAGGATGATTTCCATAAAAGGATTAGATAAGAAAGTTTCTGAGTATGGAACCATGCTTCAGCTTTTAGATATTGAAATAATCATGTCTCCTCACTTAGCCTAATGTTATTGAAGATAACAACAGAGTAATAGTCTGCTAGATAGCAACATGGAAGCATACAAAGCATATTAGTAAGACAGTTTGCAAAAAGGTGGAGAGCTTATAGTTAGGGATTAGCATCATCTCACCCAATATCCCAATTATTTGTGTGTATATCTTCCCTGTACTAGACTATCAATTACTTGAAAGAAGCTTTATTTCTTTGTTTAATACCAGGCCTTGCACATAAGGTAGATACATTGAATATTAATGAATTGAAATAGATTTCTAAGATCATAGAGCTGAAAGAGAAAAATCAAACAATAGGAATTAAGTGTTTATGATTCTTTGTCCCACACTGTTAGAAACTGAGGATTCAAAGACAAAAGGGAGACAATACATAAGAAATAAAGTACAAAATATGTACAAAGTAATTGGAGGAGGGAATATTAGCAGCTATGGGATACCAAGAAAGGCCTTTTGTAAAAGGTGACATTTGAACTGGGTTTTGAAGGAAAAAAGGAATTCTAAGTTTCTGAGGTGAGAAAGAAGGCATTTACTCTAATCCTTAGTTCTAAGTGAACTCTCATGTTCTTTCCTACTCTAAATCCTCTGACCTATAAATTGAAGTACCCAGGGTTAGATAGGATGCTGAAATAGACAGGATTTAGAGTAGCCTTAAGGAGTGATGAATTACCAAGTAAGAGTTAAATAAAGAGGTGTGACCAATATAAAAAAGCAAAATGAGTTTTCTGAACACTATGTTTATTGTTTATATTTTATTTTTCCCTAGATGGATTGGTCATTTTCACAACTAAGAGAGAAAAAAGGAAAGCAGGAATGCTTTCAAAAGTATTGGTGAGATGTCAAATCTAGAACAGTCCAATTTGCTAATCTTTTCAAAGCAATACTTACCATCATGAGTCCAGAAGTTACTGGAGGGAGGCATTTTTGAGCTGCAAAACTGATTTTTTTAAAAATCACTAGTTGTAGAGAAATAATGGACTTGGTCCAAAGACAGGTTTCTTTCTTTCACTAATTCAACCTATTAAATATAATCTATGCCTGCAAAGAGCAGAGTCCTGATTTTTTTTAGATTCCAAGGCTATATTTTCTTTGAAGAAAACAGTGCCTAAAACTGTTCAAAAGTCAGTCATTTTGTTCCTCATTTTGTAGGACAGTATGAGGAAGATAAAGAAAATTGTTTGAAAATATAAAGATGATTTATCTTTTTTTCTATAGGTTAGGAGCAGCACAAGACAAAATGTTGTTCATGGGAAGTTAAGGATCCAAAGACGTCAACTCTTATGTTCAAAGAGAGAAAGTTAGTGAAATGTTTTTAGTGTTTTCCCATGAGAGATACGCATTATTTCCATATGTATATTCAATGAGCAAATATTTGTTAAGCATTCATTATATACTGTGCAAAAACAACAGGTACTTGATGTAAGGAGGTGCTTAGTAATTTTTTAAAAATCTAAATAAATATAGGAGCTTCTATTGTCATTTTAAAACTTACAAAATGACTGCTTTGAATTAATAAAACTTCCTAATTATTTATACTAGCTATAAGTGACATTGGTTACCTGTGAGGTAGTTGTTTCTCCTTCAGGGGAAGTCTACAGTCAAAAATTGAAAAGCTAATTGTCAGATATGACATACTAGGGATTCTTCACCTATAGATTGGACTAAATGACTTCTACTGTTTTTTTTAAATCTGAAATTCTATGATTCTTCATCTGTCTGTAGGTTAGATTAGATGACTTCTACTTTTTTTCCCCAGTTATGGGCTGGACTATTTTTTTTTCCCCAAATCTGAAATTCTGTGATTCTTCTTCTATGGGTTAGATTGGATGTTTTGAAATCTGAAATTCTGTAATTCTTCTATTGTTAGGATTCTTATAAAGTGATGTCAGTTGTCTAATTTTAGCATCATCCTTAGCAATTCTCTAGTTCAGAGTTCACACCTTTTACACCTTTAAGAGTTCACACATTAGTTCACACATTAGCATTTGAGATTCACAAGTCAGGAACCCACAATCCCACTCTCTCTTGGAGGAGTCAACCTTTGAGTTCATACTTCTAAAAGAGCATATACATAAAAGGACAAGCACTAGAGACTTTGAGAGATGGAGAAAGCAAGAGTCAGCTGGGGAGATTGACAGCCAGAATTCAGTCAGGAGATTCAGAACCAGGATTCAGAGAGAGCTGGAGGCTAAAGCCGGCAGAGGCAAAGGATTAGCAACAAGAGCTTTTGGAATGAAGGAAAGCTAACTGGGCTGTTTTGGAAGAGACAATAAAGGACTGAACTTTTAATAGCTGGCTGCATTTGAGGTGATTATTACATTGAACTGAACCTAAAGCTGCCTCCAGAAGCCCTCTGAGAAACCTGCTCCCAGAGAATGATTATATTTTAGAGAAGAGAAGTTTACATTCTATGGGTTAGATTAAATGACTTCTACTGTTTTCCTCCCCTAAATATGACAGTCTGTGATTCTCATTATTATAGACTCAATAACCCTATGAAGAAGAAAAGGCAGGAATAATTGATGTCCAATTTACAAATAAGGAAACAGAGAGTAAAGGAGTAAAGGGATTTGTTTAAGGAGCAACTTAGGTCTCCTGACTCTAAATCACTAGAAAGCATTTTCTTTTATTTAATATCCATATAATTTTTAAAAAGGAGACTTACTGTCTACACTTCAATATAGTTTAAAGAACATAGTTTTTTTATGCAAGAAGAAACATAGGCTTAATGGAAGGGTAGGCAATCTTTTTTTTTTTTCCTGAATATTTATAATATCATTTGTAGCCCATACAAAATCATCAATTTATAGACCTCAAGTAGTGGGATTGCCTATGGTTGCCTTAGCAAATGATTTTGCAGGCCTTATATGCCTGCCAAACTAGATGTTTCCCATGCCAAGCTAAATAGATGGAGGCAAATGCTCCAAGAGCATCTAGGTTCAGGTCATATCTCTGGTACATACATACTAGTTGCATGACTCAGGGAAAGTACTTTATGCTTTTATTGTCTTTGTACAACTTTTTAAGACTAACAGTTGCAGAACACTTGCTAATCTGCATTGATAGAGGATCTGCATTCTATAATGAGCGTTCCCTGTAGTAAAAGATTTTCTATGACATGGCCAAATTAGAGAAAATATGGATAAAAATGGGAATTATTTAGGTTAGGGGATTGATTGAGGAAGTGTAACTAAACAAATAGAACACTGAACTTCAAGTCTCCTAGGTTCTAATAATGCCTCAGACTCTTAAAAGCTGGTGATGTATAAATGACAATCTCTCTTAGTTTGTTTCCTTATTTATAAATTGAGAATAATAATACCATCAACCTTATGGACTTAATGTGGGTATAAAATATATCAAAGTATGTAAAGCATTTTACATACCTCAATGCATCATATACCAGGTGAGCTATTTTTTAAAATTTGGATGAATTACTCATTGAATTTGTTGAATGACTCTGAGCAATTCACTTAACTCAGTTTGCCTCAGTTTTTTAATTTATAAAATGAGCTGCAGAAAGAAATGGCAAATCACTCCATTACTTTTGCCAAGAAAACCCCAATGAGGTCATGAAAAGTTGAACATGATTGCACAACAATGATAGCAGATGTTTATTCTGGATAAATGGATATGAATGAAGATGTAATCTCAGAAACACTCATTTGCTTCTTTCTATTATACTTTGAACTACCTACAAGTAGCTCATCTATTATCTATGTTATCTAACTTGTTAACTATTACATATATATATAAAATATCTATAATTTATGTATATTTATATATACATGTGTCTCTATAAATAGGCATGTAATATTTAACCAAATCATATAATATAAACATATTCAAAACTATATTATACTTATATATAATATACATATATACTATGTATAATATAAATATATTCACACACATGTAACTTTGTTATAAAATTATATATATATATGTGTATATATAAAGAGAAATACATACCTCTATATAAACACACATATACAATCACACACCAACCAAATTGATGATATATATTTTTATATGTATATATTTGCATGGATACATGTTATATACTTGTATATACATATAATCACACATAGAAATTTATCCATATATCATATATTAAATTTATATGATATATGGCATGTATACATTATAAACATAATGTGCATGTGTGTGCATATTTATGTATATTTATATATGTAGAATTATCATATATGCACATTATGTTTATATATAAAATTCATTATATAAAATTTGAAAATGGTTAGAAAACATCTAAAAAATGGAAGCAATAATCTCAAAGAATAAGTATAGTTTTATCAAGAATAGGCAGGCAACGATCATTTAATAAGGACTCAGTATATGTCAGACACTGCTATGCATGGGAATAAAAATAAATATAAATAGAATTATAACCATTATCTCTATGTATATGTATATTATTACACATATAAAATTGATATGTATATACACATACACACTATATATATGTATATATATATATATTATACATACATATTAAGTTATATATTTACCAATTTAGATACCAAATATAGTAGCCACTGTGAAGGAAGAACCCCTTAAATAAATGAAACTCTGTTCTTGGGGAGGAAAAATAAATAGACTTTTTTGGGGTTGGTTAGAGAAAAGAACCATTAATAAAATTTGGAAGTTGTAAATAAAAAATAAATAAACCTTACTATAAAGAAATACTTCTTAGTAATAATGAATACTTCTCAAAAATGAAACAAGTGGTTTCAAATGATGGGTTTTCCCTTACTGAAGGTTTTGTAGTAGAGATAGAATGATCAGCTATAAAGTATGTTATAATGGAGTTTCCTTTTGGTATGTGAATGAAAGTAGATGTCTACAAAAGTCCTTTTCAATTCTAAAATCCTGTGATTCCGTGAGGCTGAAACATATTGTCAATGATGCTTTAATCTAAGATAACTTTAAGCTTTAGGAATTTTCTGGTACTACTCACAAGAAATTATGATATGCTTTTGTATTTTTATCCCTCATTATGTGACCTTTCCCCCATTTTCTATAGGTATCTTGTAAAAATCTTAAATCGGTTGATGAAATCTCTGATTCACATTGTTTTCTTCATATTTTTTCCCTCATGCTATGGAATGAACAGGTGGAAAATCACAAATTAGACAAAACTATAACTAAATGGATTCTGTTGAATGGTTGAATGCTGGCTTCAGAGTAGGTGCTAATTGTTTGATGTCCAGAGTAGACATTTCTGAAGGTTTCCAGAGATCTTCCTTGGTGCTACTTTCTCTCAACATTTGATTAAATATTTTGGAAGACTGCACAGGTGTAATACTTATCAAATTACAGCTTGCATAAAGCTGGAAGGGATAGCTTTTTTTTTTTAAAATAACTTTTTATTGATAGAATGAATGCATGCCAGGGTAATTTTTTACAGCATTCTCCCTTGCATTCACTTCTGTTCCAATTTTTTCCCCTCCCTCCCTCCACCCCTTCCCGCAGATGGCAAGCAGTCCTTTACATGTTGAATGGGTTGCAGTATATCCTAGATACAATCTATGTGTGCAGAACCGAACAGTTTTCTTGTTGCACAGGGAGAATTGAATTCAGAAGGTATAAATAACCGGGAAGAAAAACAAAAATGCAAGCAGTTTATATTCATTTCCCAGTGTTCTTTCTCTGGGTGTAGTTGCTTCTGTCCATCTTTGATCAATTAAGGCTCTCTTTATCGAAGAGATCCACTTCCATCAGAATACATCCTCAAACAGTATCATTGTTGAGGTATATAATGATCTCCTGGTTCTGCTCATTTCACTCAGCATCAGTCATGTAAGTCTCGCCAGTCCTCTCTGTATTCATCCTGCTGGTCATTCCTTACAGAACAACAATATTCCATAACTTTCATATACCACAATTTACTCAACCATTCTCCAATTGATGGACATCCTTTCATTTTCCAGCTTCTAGCCACTACAAACAGGGCTGCCACAAACATTTTGGCACATACAGGTCCCTTTCCTTTCTTTAGTATCTCTTTGGGGTATAAGCCCAGTAGAAACACTACTGGATCAAAGGGTATGCTTATTTTGATAACTTTTTGAGCATAGTGGAAGGGATAGCTATTACACTGTATGAATATCCCCAAAGAATAGATGTAGGAATGAATACAGAAACATAACATGGAAGATAGAGTGCTTTCCTTTCCTTTTAATTAAGGCTTTTTATTTTAAAAATAGACATATGGATAATTTTCAACATTCACACCTACAAACCCTGTGTTCTAATATTTTTCTCTCCCTTCCATCACCCCTTCCCTCAGTAAGCAAGTGATCCAATGTATATTGAATATGTGCAATTCCAGAGGACTTTTCTTGGAGTCAGGAAAAATTTTTTCAAGTTCTGCTGGCAATCACATTTTGTTTGTGTGATCCTGGACAAATCAATTAAGTTCTCAGGACTCTCAGGCATTAAGATTACACGATTTGGGCCAGCTAGGTGGCACAGTGAATAGAGCACCAACCCTGAAGTCAGGAGGACCTGAATTCAAATCTGGTCTCAGATACTTAATACTTCCTAGCTGTGTGACCCTGGGCAAGTTTCTTAGACCCACTTGCCTCGAGGAAAAAAAAAGACAAGCTTCAGCAAAATTGCAAATCTGCATTGGTAGGGGGCATGTTTTTGCTAGGAGCATTCTGCCTCTGTAAAATTACATATCTGGCCCAATTTTTAAAAGTCTATGTCATAGAAATGATTATTAACAACCAATAATTTGAACAGATCCAGTTTCCCCTTTTTCTAAAGTTCTCATTTTAAAACTCAATCTTTGAAGTATGAATTAACTTTCTCCTCAACTGTGAACAGACCCTACCCAGTCTTTTTTATTATTATTATACCTTTTTATTGACAGAACATATGCATGGGTAATTTTTCAACATTGACCCTTGCAAACACTTCTGTTCCAACATTTCCCTTCCTTCCTCTATCCCCTAGATGGCAGACAGTCTCATGCATGTTAAACATGTTAAAGATTTCTTAAATACTATATATATATATATATATATATATATATATATATATATATATATATATATATATATATGTACACACACACACACACACATATTTATACAATTCTCTTGTTGCACAAGAAAAATCGGATTTAGAAAGGTAAAAATAATCTGGGAAGAAAAAGAAAAATGCAAGCAAACAACAACAGAAAGAATGTAAATGCCATATTGTGGTCCATACTCATTTCCCAGTGTTCTTTTCTCTGGTTCTGTTCATCACTGATCAATTGGAATTGAATTGGATCCTCTCATTGCCGAAGATAGACACTTCCATCAAAATTGATCCTCATATAATATTGTTGTTGAAGTATATAATGGTCTCCTGGTTCTGCTCATTTCACTTAGCATCTGTTCCTGTAAATCTCTCCCAGCCTCTCTGTATTCATCCTGCTGGTCATTTCTTACAGAACAATAATATTCCATAATATTCATATACCATAATTTACTCAGTCATTCTCCATTCGATGGGCATCTATTCAATTTCTAGTTTCTAGCCACTATGAAGAGGGTTGCCACAAACATTTTGGCATGTACAGGTCCCTTTCCTTTTCTTAATATCTCTTTGGGATATAAGCCCAGTAGTAATACTTCTGGATCAAAGTGTATTCACAGTTTGATAACTTTTGGGGCATAATTCCAGATTGCTCTCCAGAATGGTTGGATTCATTCACAACTCCACCAACAATGCATCAGTGTTCCCGTTTTCCCACATCCCTTCCAACATTTGTCATTATTTTTTTCCTGTCATCTTTGCTAATCTGATAGGTTGTAGTAGTATCTCAGAGTTGTCTTAATTTGCATTTTTCTGATCAATAAGGATTTGGAACACCTTTTCATATGAATAGAAATAGTTTCAATTTCATCATCTGAAAATTGTCTGTTCATATTCTTTGACTATTTATCAGTTGGAGAATGGATTGATTTCTTATAAGTTAGAGTCAATTCTCTATATATTTTGGAAATGAGGCCTTTATCAGAACTTTTAATTATAAAAGTGTTTTACCAGTTTATTATTTCCCTTCTAATCTTGTCTGCTCTGCATTAGTTTTGTTTGTACAAAGCTTTTTAACTTGATATAATCAAAATTTTCTATTTTGTTATGAATAATGATCTCTAGTTATTCTTTGGTCACAAATTCCTTCCTCCTCCACAAGTCTGAGAGGCAAACTATCCTATGTTCTTCTAATTTATTTATAATCTCATTTTTTATCTGTAAATCATGAACCCATTCTGATCTTATCTTGGTGTACAGTGTTAAGTGTGAGACCTTACCTAGTCTTACAAGAAATTTAATTTAAGGTGAAGAAGTCCATTGTACTCCATTCAGGTTTGGGCAGAGATATTTTTTTCTATTAAATTGCCCAAGACTGGGTGTTATCTAGAAGTAAATGATATTATCAGAATTCATCAGAATAGTTCCAGACCTTTGTTGTAATATTATTTTTTCTCATTCCTTGTTAACAGATTAGAATTGATTGCCATCTTCTAGAACACCCATTTTCCCAAGGAAATATAAGCCATGAGGATCTTTGGCATTTGAGAGTGCTATTGATCTCTTATTAATAAAGTGGCAGCATTATTAATAAAATGACTAATTACCCAGAAAGTATGTCTCTTTAACTTTTTAATGTCACATATAAAAGACAATGGGGAAAAGAAAAAAAAAATAACATGAATCAGAAAATCTAGATTTGAGTCCCTGTTCTTATAATTATTATTTGTGAGACTTCAAGCAAGTTGTTCAATGATTCAGCTTTTCTATCAGTGAAATGGAAATACTAATACTATACTACATTAGGCTTTTGGGTAGAACAAACAAAATAATGTATGTATGCATAAAATTTTAAAAAATATATAAATATTTTAAAAATATATAAAATATATAAATATATAAAATATATAAAATAATATATAAAAATATACAAATATTGTTATTATTAATTATTTTTCTTTATTCTAACTACAAAAACTTTGTTTAATGAAATATAAGGTTTTTCTCCCCTACATTTCCTCATCCTTTATCTCTGATTATGATGTACTCAGTCCTATAAGGAAGATAAAATCATAATATGTATTCATAAATACACATGGACATATATGTGTGTATATATATACATATATGTATAATCTATATATGTATATGTATGTAACTCTCTCCAGATAAAAAAATAAGTAACTATATGTGTATATGTGCACGCATTTATTTATGCATGCATGTATGTATCTGTCTCTGTCTCTCTCTCTCTCTCTCTCTCTCTCTCTCTCTCTCTTTCTCTTTTTCCCTCTCCCCCTCTCCCTCTTTCTTTGTCTCTCCACCTCCCACCTGACAAAATTGAGGCCCAGAGAAGTAAAGAAATGGACCAAAGCCAACCAGCTAGTTAGTGACAAGACTGAATTTTAATGCAAGCCTCCTGTCTCATCTTCCACACGTTCTTGACACCAACCCCTCCCCTTCTTATAATATTTTTTTTCTTTCTCATTAGAACATGGATAACTGACTTTTAGTATGTTAAAAGGAGGATGGGAGGATCTATCAGGAAGTAGATTACAAAATAAAATTGTTGTCTTGAAAAGTGAATCTTTAGAGAAGTTACTGGGGGAAAAAGTTGATACCTTTGGATTCCCTTTCACCCTCAAAACTAATTAAAAGGTCTACAAACTCCCTCCCTTAAGTGATCCTTTCCTCTTGCAGATCTCACTTTATTCTTAGCCTCTTAAAAAGTCCTGGGGAGTGTAACTAACACTACCTAACAACTAATTATCAATGATCAACTTTCAAATTCCACTTTAAATCTGTATTCAAAATCTTTTCCTATTTTCCATTACCTTCTAGGAAATCTTCAGCTTAACTAGTGAGCCTCTCTGCTTTTCTCACCTCTAAACTTGTACTCATAGTGGCACAAGAAAAGTGTCAATCAGCATGTATCTCAACGATCTGTGATTATATTTTTATAGAAGTATTAATCTTAGCATTTAGCAGTGAGAGTTCTGAAGTAAGCAATCCACTTGAAGCAGAAGCAGGAAAAGCAACAGAAAAGGAAAAAGGAGAAAAATTAGGAATATCATTGATTACCAAAAGGATGAACCCAAATGTAATTAAAGCCTCTGAAAAAAAATACTATAAAGGAAAAAAAAAAGAATTTTGTGGGTTATGAGGAACTGTGTTGTACACTTTCATTTGCTTCAGTTTTATCCTAAAGTGTCACTTTCTCCACTAAGACCTCCCTGATAGTAAACATAATTTGGACCTACTGAAAGTTAGAGCTCTTCACCCAGATCTTTCTAACTTGATTATAATACTCATACTATTGATCAAAATAATTTGGAAGTTTTTGCCTTATACAGCATTTTCCTCAAAATCAATCTCTGAGGTAAGAAATACAAGTACTATTATCCCCATTTTGCATATGAGTCAAGGGAGAATCAGAACTAAGTCAATTCAACAAGCATATATTAAAGATTTTGTGTGTGCCATGCACTATATGAAATACAATATATTACAAAGAAATGACAGTCCCCTGTTCTCGAGAAGCTCCCAATCTAATGGGGGAGACAATATGCAAATGACTTAAAAACAAGATATATACAGGATAAATTGAAGATAATTAACAGAGAAAAGACACTGGCATTAAGGGGAATCAGCAAAGACTTTTTGAATAAGGTGAGAAACTAGTAGGGCTTGAAGGAAGCTAGGGAAGTCAAGATGTTGAAATGAAAAGGGAATGGATTCCAAGCTTGAGGGATAACTGGTTAGAAGATGGAGCATATTGTGTGAAGAGCAGCAAGGGAACTAGTGTCAGTGAATCAAAGGATTTATAGGAAAGAGGAAAAGTGTGAGAAGATTGGGAGTATAGAAAGGTATTAGTTTATATAGAACTTTGAATATCAAACAGAAGATTTTATATTTGATCTTAGAAATGATAGGGAATCACTGAAATTTTTTGAAGAGGGAAGTAATGGGCTTAGGGTGAATATTGTTAGATCTGTATTTTAGGAAGATCATTTTGACAGTTGAGTGAAGAATAGATTGGAGCAGAGAGACATTTGAGACAGGAATACTAAGGATAACAAAAGATTTAAATAAAGATATATTACTTGACAGTAAATGGGAAATTGTGAAAGGAGTTTGTTTATTTTTTGAGGGGGAGATAATGAGTTGAATTTTAGAAACAATAACTTTAAGATAGTATAGACAATTGGATTTAAGATATCCAATAAAACTACTCTTTTGAAGATGCACAGGGTTAGAGAAGAGAGAAAATAAGCATAACTATGAGAAAAACTATAATAAGTGTTTCTGATGAATGTCTCTTTTCTCAAATATTCATAGAGAACTGAGTCAAATTTATTAAAATGAGAGCTATTCCCCAATGGATAAATAGTTAAAGAATATAAACAAGGATTTTCAGACAAAGTAATCAAAACTATCTATAATTACTTCTGAAAAACCTCTAAATCACTATTGTTAAGAGAAATGCAAATTAAAGCAACTAAAGTAACAGTTCCTATCTATCAGTTGTCTAATATGATAGAAAAAGAAAATAACACATGTTGGAGATGTGGGGAAATTGAGATACTAATGTAATGCTGGAGAAACTGAGCAAGACAGAGATTAGAGACCAATTTAATAGTTTATTAAATGGAGAGAGATACAGGGACCAATGGATCCATGTTGGTCCCAGGGCTGGATGAGACTATCATCTCAAAGAGTCTAGCACTAAGTATCACAGAGCAAGCTTTTTATAGGATAACAAGAACAATGACATAATGGGGGAGGTACCTGCATGGGGATAACCTAATGGGGAGGAGGCACCTAGAATGACACAATGGATGGAGGTTACTGATATTCTAATGACATCTAGAATGGATAAACCTTTATCCTTTCAAACATTAAGAAGGAATGTCTATAACCTAAAGATATAAAACCTTTATCTCATCAACCATTTAAGAGGGAATGACTATAGCTTGGGGTTTGGGGGCAGAGCAACTGAGGTAGACCTTTATCTCATCAAACATTAAGAGGGAAAGTTTATAATCTGAGGCAGAATAACTAAATAGGACAATTAGGGAAACTAGGTCAGGACATCAAAAGGGAACTTTGGCACAATGCTAATGTATTGTTGGTGGAATTATGTACTAACTCCACCATTCTGGCAAACAATTTGGTACTATACCTACAGTATAAAATCATACATACCCTTTAACACAGAAATGCTAAATCCTAATCCTAAAGAAATTTTAAAAAAAATAAAAGGAAAGAACCAATATGTAGGAAAAAATATTTATAGCATTTCTTTTAAGGGTGGCAAAGATCTAGAATTTTTTGAGAAGATAATCATCAATTGGGGAATAGAATTAATTTTATCACATGATTTTGAATGAACATATTGTACAATAAGAAATAACAAACAGAATACTTTCCAACAAGCCTAGAAAGATTTAGATGAACTGATGTAAAGTGAAATTAGCAGAACCAGGAGAACATGATATACAGTAATAGCAATATTGTATAATAAGCAACTGTGATTAACTTAGCTATTTTCAGCAATACAATGATCTAAGACAATTCCAAAAGATTCATGATGAAAAATGTTATCATCCCCAGAGAAAGAACTAACAGAGTCTGAATGCAAATTGAAGCCTAGCTTTTAAAACTTTATTTTTTTAATTTTTTTTTGTCTGTGTTTTTGCTCACAATAAAACTAATATGGAAATATGTTTTACATGACTGCATATGTATAACCTATTTCAAATTTCTTACCTTCTCAATTGGAGGGGGCAGAGAAGGGAGTTATGGAGCAAATTTGTAATTCAATTTTAAAAAATGAATGTTAAAAATAGTTTATATATAATTAAGGAAAATAAAATATTGAATAAATCATAAGACATAACCAAGATGAATGTCTATTAAATAAGACTGAGAAAGAACAATTAGAAATCTTAGATTAAAAATAACATAGAGAACTGTAATGTAAAACCTAAGAGAAAAGAATATCAAGGAGAAGAGGGTAATTGACATGTCAAAAATTTCCCAATAAAATAATTTAAACAATTTTCTATTTTTCAGGGATATTTATTAAACATGATTTTTTAAAATATTGTCCCAAAATTATAGAAAGAAAAAAACACCAAAAAGAAAGTGATTAATAGCTACAGAGAGATCAAAAAGGAAGAAGAGGAGGAAAAAAAGATTATAATATTTTTCAACTAAGGTAAAAGGTCATTAGAGTGTTGGGAAGAATAGTTTGGATCTACTAATGAGGTTGTAATGCAGATTGTGAAAAGTTCAGAAGAGGATAAGAAGGAAGAAATGGACACAGATTGAAAATGCCCTTCTCAAAGAATTTAGCCATAAAAGGAAGGAGAAATATAGTCATAACTAGGATGTATAGAACAAATGAGTGTTCTATGGGCAAATTTAGAGGTAGTAAGAAATAATCCAGGAGATAGGAGAAGGTTGGATACTAATGAAAGGGTGAGATTAATGTTATTTTTGTTCATTTGTATCCATCTCTTCATGACTCTATTTGGAGTTTCTTTGGCAGAAATGCTGAACTGGTTTGCTATTTCATTCTCATTTTGAACCAATGAGGATACTAAGGGTAACAAGATTTAGTGATTTGTTCAGGGTCACATGAGCTAGTAAAGTGTCTGAGGCCAGATTTAATTCAGGTCTTCCTAACTTCAGGTTTAGTCCTCTATGCACTGCACCAACAGGATTGAATATGATCACTTGTGCCTATAGAGAGGCAGGAATTGCCAAAATATTGGCAAGGAAACATGCCACTAAGAAAAGAAAATTCTGGTTCTGGCTTTACCTTGGTCAAATAAAGGGAAATTCAAGAAATAAGATAATAAATATTAAATAATAAATAATAAATAAGATAAATAAATATATAAGGATAAGAGAATTTTTATTGGTAGATGTTTTAATGAGTAGGTGGGATAAGTATCATCTCAGTTCTTTCCCATTATAGCATCACTGGGAGATGAAATTAATTACCCAATGATGGGATTAGTATGCAGGTGATGGGGTGAAGTTGCATTGGATAGGAGTAGTCTTCAAGTTAAGGCATAGTTATTTTTTCCTTCATTTCTAAAGAAGACTAATGACTTCAGGGGTCATGTCTTGATTTATAGGATATAAATTGGATTTAGATTTAAATGATGCACAGTTGTATAAAGTTACCAGCCTCACTCAATTTCCCTGAGTCACCAGGTCATATAGTCAAGATGTGGTGATAATCCAGGATGCATCAAATGTCCCTGGAGTCTGTGATGTTTGACCAAGTTCTAAGGGCTCCATTGCATTGATTTGAGTCACCATCCTGGCCCTTGGAAAAAATAGTTCTTACTTTCCCATTTTGCCAGTGGCAGTGTTCACATTTTTTGATTATCCTGCAGATAATGGGATTAGTCTGCTTTTAAAAGAGAATAGTCTTTCTTTGATGGAATTAGTCTATACACCATTATCTGGGTGTAGTTCTCAAGGAGACTTCATCCTTTCTTGCAATCTGGCTGAGTAAAGTAGCCAAAAGTTGGTCAAGGTTAAAATATGGTGGTTACTTATACTATATTTTGCCCAGTGGCCTGACTTCACATCACCTTGTCATATTAGCTGGTTGTAAAAGTTAAATCATTTAACTTCTCTCAGCTTTAGTCTCTTTATTTGTAAATAAAAGAATTGCAAAGATGGACTTTTACCTTCTTTTCAATCCTAAATGTATGAATTCACAATCTTTTGGCAAGTATAAAGGAAATAAAGACAGTCTTTGATTTATCCATCATCCAGATCTAGTAAGGATTCACTCCGTTTCTGATCACCTCTCCATACCAACTAGGGAGAATTTGGATCAGTGTAAATTCTTTTACTTTTCTTCACTTTGATTTAAACTTTGTTTTCATTTCAAAAAACGGATATATTTGTGTGGTGGGTTATTGACAGAAATGTTCACTAATTGCAGCTATTTTTCTAATCCTCTTGAGTTAGTTTTGTTTGTCACATTTTGTAAAATCATGATCTAGGGGACAGCTGGGTGGCTCAATGTATAGATCACAGGCTCTGGAGTTAGAGAACCTGAGTTCATATCCCACTTTACTACTAACCTGTCAAATCATTTAATCCTGATTTCTTTCCAAAAAAGAAAGAATGATCTAATGGTTTGTTATAAAAACAAACAAGAAATCTACTTTAAACACAAAAATAGATTACTACAAAATCAACTTTTGTATTAAGTTCCTGGAGTAGCTACGTGGTCAGATGTGTGGAGATTGTGATACTGTTAGAGTATCAATGAACTTTCCCTATACCAAGTGTTTATTTTATTATCCCTTTCTCATTGTCTGAAAAACCTTTTGTCCACATCTTGGATTACACAGAGAGAATAGGCACATTCAGCCATTTCAGCCACCATTTCAAAGTTCATTAGCTTTATTAATGTCACCAAATATTATCTTCTTTCAGAAGAAATGATGTCATTAATGTAAGCTCCTGTGTTCCATTTAGTTAAACAAAGCCAAACAAAAAATTAAATATAATTGAAATCAAGCCAGGTCAGTGAGTATTTATGGACTACCCTCCCTTATGTTCTGCAGGCTCAGGAACGGAAACTGGACACATGATCCCATTGAAAGAGTATTGAGTTCATTTAACTAGAATGAAAGCAATGAATAAGAGACTTAATCTTTAAGGCAAAACAGATGCTACAATTAATGTATCCTGTGATTGGACTCAAACAGTAGAGAACCATACTGAACCTTAACATGAAGGGTACCCTGGATTAATACACACGATCTTCTGAATGCCACTTAGAGAAGATCAGCAATTAGGGTCATATAGAAAAACAAACAACAACAATAACAAAGTCATCCACAACCAAGAAGGTCTTGGAGCCTTTCTTGGCTTCTCACTGCCACATTACCTCCCTGCTTTTTCTTCATATCACACTGCAAATTTCACAAGTTAGGCTAGCTTGATTATACAACCATGATAATCATTGCTAGATTTTTATCTCAATGACCTTTTTTCATTCTTCATTTCTACTTGATCTCTTTATAGTGTTTGATATATACCATTACACATCATTTTGGATACTTTCTTTCCTTTGATTTCCACTATACTCATTCTCTTATTTGTCCATCAGTTCCCATTGTTGATGTGTCATTCTGCTCCTGCCCACTAAAAGGAAATATCCATCAATCCTGTGGGTTCTGGAATGAAGATTTTATGCCCTTTTTTCTCCATTGATGGCCTCATTGAATCCCCTAAATTATCTCATGCTAATGACTTTCATGTGTATATAACTAGCTCCAATTTTTTTTTTCTGAAACAGTGTAACTTATTACCAGTACTTACTATATCTCCACTTGAACATTCTGAAGACATTTCAAATTGAACATGTCTAAAATGGAAATGATTACATTTTCTTTCAAATACATTTATTCTCCAAATGCTTCTATTTTAGTTGCTGTAATATTCATCTTTCCAGTGGCCCATGTTCAAAACCTTGGAATCATCCCTGATTCTTTTTTCTCCTTGATTTTCCTTGTAGAGTTTCAAATTCTCTTTCCACAACAGAATTCTTCTTTCAACAGAGCCTTGACCTTCATTCAACTTCTTATTATCTTTCATATGGATTATTATAATCTCCTTCTTGATCTCAGATCTCCTCTTTCCAGTATACCCTTCACAAGTTTGCCAAACAAATTCTTTAAAACAAAGATTTGATGATATTATCTCTTATAAAAAGATTTTTCAGTGACTCCCTATTTTCTCTCATTTTTATCCCATCTCTAGCCTGATGCCAAATTGTACTCCTTTACTGGAAACCTTCACCCGATGAATATCCTTATCTCTCATCAAGGTATGGTTCTGGTGCCACTTCTTCATGAAACCTGTTTTCTTTTCCCCTACAGCCATCAGTATTTGTTCCTCTGAAATTAATTTGTATATGTATTGTGTTTTCTATTTATCTACCTGGTTTGATCCCCACTTCCATCCCAATAGAAAAAAAAAACTTCTTTAAGGGCAATGAATGTTTCTTCTTTTTTTAAAACTTAGATACATAAGAAAACTTTAACAAATGTTTCTTGGTCAGAAAAGAGTTTAATTTGAGATGAGTGAAAATCCTATCTTTCCTATTTAAGACTTGTGTGACCTTGTTACCTAAACTTTTCACCAATCTTTGGATTAATCATCTGTTTAACAGAGGAATAGGACCTAGATGGCCTCTAAAGTACAAATTTTACTATCTCTTTTTACAGACTTCTTATGAGGAAGATTATATGTAAATATGAAGAGTTATTATTACTATGGGCAGGAACCATGTCTTATTTATCATATTAATTATTGCCTCTTCCAGTAACTAGCATAATGCTCTGCTCACTGGTATGAGGAGAGGAATTTGAAGCCTGAAGAATATCTAGTTAAGCATGGGGGTCTTTAAGTCTGTTTTGGTCCTTCTTCACAACCAACAGCTTTGTTTATCTTGAGGTGATTTGCATATTTTTGAAAAGTTTAGAGTTACTGGGAAGTATTATGGAGTTAATGATACTTTAAATCCAACTTATTCATTTTATAGATGAGGAAATTGAGGACCAAAGAAATTAAGAATCTTACAAAAGTCTTACATCTGAAGTGCAGTTTGAACCTTGTCTTTATAACTCCCATTTAGCATTCTATCCACTACATTGTGTTGCCTCTGCAAAATTCATTATTGAGTTTTCCAGAAGAAAATAGACTGAAGAGGGCACAATTGAGGAAACATGATAGGATAGAATGAGAAACAGACTGGAATCAATCCAGTCTATACTTGAAAGGAAGATGGAGGTCCAGTTAGGTAGCACAGTGGACAAATAGAACATTGCCCTGAAGTGAGTTCAAATCTGGCCTCAGACACTTACTAGTTGTGTGACTTATTAAGTCAAGTCACTTAAACCTGATTGCCTCCAAAGGAAAACAAAAGAAAAGAAAAATGGAAAATGGAGCTCTCTTTTAGTCCCATACTAGAAGGGAAGATTAGGGAATGGATATAGAGATAGCTGTTATTTAGATGTGGAATAGAGAAGAATAAAGAGGCATAATAATAATAATAATAATACCTCACATTTTCATGGTGCGCTAAGAGTTTCAATGTGATTTTTCTTAAAATTCTGGAAGGTAGATAGACCAAGCTTTTTTTCCCCTTCCCCCTGAGGCAATTGTAGTTAAGTGACTTGCCCAGGGTCACACAACTAGGAAGTGTTAAGTGTCGGAGGTCAAATTTGAACTCAAGTCTTCCTGACTTCAGGCCTGATGCTTTAACCACTGCTCCACCTAGCTGCCCCTAAAATAAACATTTTAAACTCAGATTTTCAGACAAAGGAACTGAGGCTTGGAAAAGGAAAAAAAAATAGTTGAAGTCTATCCTCTGATTCAGATTTTTTTGATTTCAAAATCAAAAGGCATTATTCACTGAGAAACATCCTAATTTTAGAATTAGAAGAGCTTCAACCCCCTCTTTTAATGTAGGTGAAAACCTAGACTCAAGAGAGACTAAATAAATTTCCCAGAATCCCATAAACAGTAAGTGGCAGAACCAAAATTTGGATTGAGATTTGCTGACTCCAGTGCTCTGAAATTGGGAAAACTTGATTTTTTTTTTTTTTAATTTTCATTTATTCATTCATTCATTCATTTATTTATTTTAAATAACTTTTTTATTGACAGAACCCATGTAGGGTAATTTTTTACAACATTATCCCTTGTACTCACTTCTGTTCCAATTTTTTCCCTTCCTTCCCTCCACCTTTTCCTCCAGATGGTAAGCAGTCCTATACATGTTAAATATGTCACAGTATATCCTAGATACAGAAGGTAGAAATAAGCCGAGAAGAAAAACAAAAATGCAAACAGTTCACATTCGTTTCCCAGTGTTCTTTCTTTGGATGTAGCTGCCTCTGTCGATCATTGATCAATCGAAACTGAGTTAGATCTCTTTGTCAAAGAAATCCACTTCCATCAGAATGCATCCTCATATAGTATCATTGTTGAAGTATATAATGATCTCCTGGTTCTGCTCATTTCACTTAGCATCAGTGCATGTAAGTCTCTCCAAGTCTCTCTGTATTCATCCTGCTGGTCATTTTTTACAGAACAATAATATTCCATAACATTCATATACCACAATTTACCCAACCATTCTCCAACTGATAGGCATCCATTCATTTTCCAATTTCTAGCCACTACAAACAGGGCCACCACAAACATTTTGACACATACAGGTCCCTTTCCCTTCTTTAGTGTCTCTTTGGGGTATAAGCCCAGTAGTAGCATTGCTGGATCAAAGAGTATGCACAGTTTGATAATGTTTTGGGCATAATTCCAGATTGCTCTCCAGAATGGTTGGGTTCATTCACAACTCCACCAACAATGCATTAGTGTCCCAGTTTTCCCGCATCCCCTCCAACATTCATCATTATTTTTTCCTGTCATCTTAGCCAATCTGACAGGTGTGTAGTGATATCTCAGAGTTGTCTTAATTCACATTTCTCTGATCAATAGTGATTTTGAACACTTTCATATGAGTGGAAATAGTTTCAATTTAATCATCTGAAAATTGTCTCTTCACATCCTTTGACCATTTATCAATTGGAGAATGGCTTGATTTCTTATAAATTAGAGTAAATTCTCTGTATATTTTGGAAATGAGGCCTTTATCAGAACCTTTAACTGTGACGATGTTTCCCAGTTTGTTGCTTCCCTTCTAATCTTGTTTGCATTAGTTTTGTTTGTACAAAGGCATTTTAATTTGATGTAATCAAAATTTTCTATTTTGTGATCAATAATGGTCTCTAGTTCATCTTTGGTCACAAATTTCTTCCTCCTCCACAAGTCTGAGAGATAAACTATCCTATGTTCCTCTACTTTATTTATAATCTCCTTCTTTATGCCTAAATCTTGGACCCATTTTGATCTTATCTTGGTATACGATGTTAAGTGTGGGTCCATGCCTAATTTCTGCCATACTAATTTCCAGTCATCCCAGCAGTTTTTGTCAAATAATGTATTCTTGTCCCCAAAGTTAGGATCTTTGGGTTTGTCAAACATTAGATTGCTATAGTTGACTATTTAATCTTGTGAATCTAACCTATTCCACTGATCAACTAATCTATTTCTTAGCCAATACCAAATGGTTTTGGTGACTGCTGCTTTATAATATAGTTTTAGATCAGGTACAGCTAAGCCACCTTCATTTGATTTTTTTTTTCATTAATTCCCTTGAGATTCTTGATCTTTTGTTCTTCCATATGAATTTTGTTGTTAATCTTTTCTAGATCATTAAAATATTTTCTTGGAAGTTTGATTGGTATAGCACTAAAAAAATAGATTAGTTTAGGGAGTATTGCCATCTTTATTATATTCGCTCGGCCTATCCAAGAGCACTTAATATTTTTCCAATTATTTAAGTCGACTTTATTTGTGTGGAAAGTTTTTTGTAATTTTGCTCATATAATTCCTGACTTTCCTTTGATAGATTCCCAAGTATTTTATGCTATCAACATTTCTCTTGGTATCTCTTGCTGTTGGATTTTGTTGGTGATGTATAAAAATGCTGAGGATTTACGGGGATTTATTTTGTAGCCAGCTACTTTGCTAAAGTTACGAATTATTTCTAATAGCTTTTTAGTAGAATCTCTGGGGTTCTTTAGGTATACCATCATATCATCTGCAAAGAGTGATAGTTTGGTTTCCTCATTGCCTATTCTAAGTCCTTTAATCTCTTTTTCAACTCTTATTGCCAAGGCTAGCATTTCTAATACGATATTGAATAATAATGGTGATAGTGGGCAACCTTGCTTCACACCAGATCTTACTGGGAAAGGTTCCAGGGAAAACTGGATTTGAAACATTTTAGTTTTGCTGCTTCCTAGAGGTCTGATGTTGAATAAATCACTTAACTTCCCTTGATCTTTGTTTAGCCAGTCATAAAATATTGTGTGTGTGTGTGTGTGTGTGTGTGTGTGTGTGTGTGTGGCACCATCTATGTGTAACATTCCTTAGTGATTTCAGACCAAACATCACCTTCTGTTCATTTTTCCTGCCTCCAATGTGGTCTCCTTGAGTTCTATCCCTAGAAAGCAAAAAAGAAATTCTAAGATAAATGTTTAGGGCTTAAACAGTAAAGAAGAAAGCTAACAAGTCAGCTAGGGCTTTTTAATCAGTTGAATTCATTATTGTAAATGTGAATGGCCTTGTAGAGCTTCTAATTTCCTGCTTATCTAATTAACTGTATTTGTATCATAAATGACAGGACTTTTAGTATGTTGCAAAGAATAGATGAACATAATTAAGTAATTATAGGCAGTAGATATTCTTTGTTACAAGGAAGCCAAACACAAGGCATAACAATATGAGACCAACACCCCAGCATCTCAGGATCCACTGTATGGATTTCTTCTTTGAAAGATCATCATATATTTTAGGCCAGTCACTTTTGTTCATAGGAACTCACTTTTCTCAATTCTAAAATGATTGTTATTGAATCTCTAAAATCCTTTTCCTCTTCAATGGGATTTGATTTGAAACATCTGATGATTCCTGTGTTTTATTATTGAAAGGCATAGAAGTAAAATTACTCCTTTTGTGTTAATTTACCATTTATCCATCAATTACATTTTGGTTTCTTAACTCAGGTTAAAGCAGATGTGGAAGTTGGGATTGTTTCAATTGGGAAATTTTTTAAAATTTCCCCTCACATGGTGGGATATTCAATTATTGATGCAGTAACAGTGAAGTAAATCAAAGCATTAAATTTTCTAATATTAAAATGAGTTGAATTAGATAAGCTAGAAGCATAGGCTATAATATATAACATTTGGAACAATTTCTTCATTCTACCATTTACTCTATGTCTTGGACTTGTCACCTCTCAATCATTTACTTTCCTCTGGCCTTCAATTTTCTAATCTATAAAGTGGGAGAATAGATTAAATGAACACTTATATTCTTTCCTATTCTGATACTTTATGATTCCTTTAATTACTTTTGCATTTAAGCAAAATCCTAGAATATCAGAAATGATCTTTAATGAAAATCTGGTCCCAAAACTTCAAGTTGGAAATGGCTTTAGACATCATCTAGTTCCATCCCATTGTTTTATCCATGTTATCCAAAGTCCAGAGAGTTTGGATAACTTGTGCTCATTGAGAAGAAGAAGCTAAAGACAGAGCTAAGGATGTCTGAGGTTTCTTCTATTACACCATGCAGCTGATTGAGAAATATTCAATAGTGATAATTTTGTCAAATTTTCTCAGTACTTACTGCCACTTAGAGAATTATATATTTAGATGGAGCTGTGATGACATAAATTTAGGTACTTGTTCCAATAGAGAAATTATTACCGCATGACAATGAGCAAATCACCTAACTTCTCTGTGTTTCAACTAGACAATGAAGGATTAGACCCAATGACTTCCAAGGTTTCTTTCAGCTCTCTCTGCTCCCTCTGTGACTTCTTATTCTATGCAGTTCTTTTTCCAGACTTATTCTTAATTTTTTATCAAGAATCTCCTAAAACACTCAAAGTTCTAGTTCAACACCACTATTTCATCTAAGTTATTCAAGGTCCAGAGAGGTTGGGTGGCTTCCCACTTTCATATAGGAAGATAAAAGCAGAGCCAAGACTTCTGATTTACACGACTGGGGTTTCTTTTTCTGTATCAATCTTGTTTTAGAGGTTACCAATATGGCACTAACATTATTCATCTAAGCTAATAAAATTTAGAACTGGAAAGGACTTTAAAAATTAGATTTTTAATTTAAAATTTAAAAATTTGATCAAAATTCTTCTTTCTAAAGGTAAGGAAAACTCATATGAAAGAGTGTTCGAAATCACTATTTTTCAGAGAAATACAAATTAAGACTACTCTGAGATACCACTACACACCTGTCAGATTGGCTAAGATGACAGGAAAAAATAATGATGAATGTTGGAGGGGATGCAGGAAAATTTGGACATGGATGCATTGTTGGTGGAGCTGTGAATGAATCCAACCATTCTGGAGAACAATCTGGAATTATGCCCAAAAAGTTATCAAACTGTGCATACCCTTTGATCCAGCAGTGTTACTTCTGGGCTTATATCCCAAAGAAATACTAAAGAAGGGAAAGGGACCTGTATGTGCCAAAATGTTTGTGGCAGCCCTGTTTGTAGTGGTTAGAAACTGGAAATTGAATGGATGCCCATCAATTGGAGAATGGTTGGGTAAATTGTGGTATATGAATGTTATGGAATATTATTGTTCTGTAAGAAATGACCAGCAGGATGAATACAGAGAGGCTTGGAGAGACTTACATGCACTGATGCTAAGTGAAATGAGCAGAACCAGGAGATCCTTATATACTTCAACAACAATACTATATGAAGATGTATTCTGATGGAAGTGGATTTCTTTGACAAAGAGACCTAACTCAGTTTCAATTGATCAATGATGGACAGAAGCAGCTACACCCAAAGAAAGAACACTGGGAAATGAATGTAAACTGTTTGCATTTTTGTTTCTCTTCCTGAGTTACTTCTACGTTCTGAATCCAATTCTCCCTGTGCAACAAGAGAACTGTTCAGTTCTGAGTACATATATTGTATCTAGGATATACTGCAACATATTTAACATATATAGGATTGCTTGCCATCTAGGGGAGGGGGCGGAGGGAGGGAGGGGAAAAATCAGAACAGAAGTGAGTGCAAGGGATAATGTAAAAAATTACCCTGGCATGGGTTCTGTCAATAAAAAGTTATTATTAAAAAAATAAATAAATAAAGGTAAGGAAAGTGGAAACTAGGGGAGTTAGGAAAGCACACAGTATGCTTTCATCACACCAATGGATTTGTGCCCATGTCTTTGTCTTGAGTTGCAGCATTTTTTCTGCTATATCATAAAGCTGGTCTGTTGTGTTTTCTTCTTGATCGATCTACTTGTTAGTCATACACATCCCTTCTCATTTCTTTCATATCCCCCATTGCTAATACTATACTGCAGCCCATTTATATACACTAGACATGCTTCCATTCTTAACTCAGATGTTTCAAGCATCCAAAAGCCAGGTAATTTCAGTAGTGAGCAATCTGAGATGCAATGTACTATCAAAGATCATCTGCATCTGCAGAACATCTTAGGATTTTCAAAGCTGTTTTTACACCGAAAACCCACCACTTTTGCCTCATTGTGCAAGAAGAGACCCCTTGATTCTTGAAGACTATGCTAATAGAGTACATGTTCTGTCAGCTTCTACTAAACTGGAAAGTCTTATTCATCTTCCCAGAGACGGATTATTTCTACAGCACTATGTGAGGACCAGCCTAGCTATGTGCAAAAAAAAAAAAAAAAAAAAAAAAAACTTCTCCGGAGCTTGACCAGCTAAGGATAATTTAGTAGGGAGGTATGGCATTTTACAAAGATTTTTTGAGAATGCATGTGAGCATTGCAATCCACATTGTTAGAGAGAGAGATCATGCATCTTTGGAGGTGTTAAAATCAGATTTAGACCCTTCAGCAAGACTTTAAAAGCTGGCTCCATTCTGGTTTTTATTTTTCTGTGATGTGAGCTGACATCTACATTTGAATGTTTTACCACTTGATGGATTGGGTTTCAAAAAGGCTTACCATGTCTAGAAATACATGTTTGTTTGTTTTTTTTTTTTTTTTTTTGCCTAGTTAGTGTGAACTAGAATGTGAAAGTGAAATTCTCAGGTGATTTTCTTTTGCTTATAACATGTAGTTTCTGTTTAGTATCAAAGATTTTGATGCTTCAACAGACCACTACCAAAAGGCTTGAAGGGATACACATATTCTAGACCTCTTACCTGATAAGACTCAGAAAAATTCTTAGACTCGTGATATTATTTCAGTTAACACCATGATAATTTCTAATTACTTGGAATTATAGAAAGAAATATAATAACTGAACCATATTTCTTCCAGCATCACCTAGAACTTGGCTTGAAAAAGAAGGCAGATTTTGAGCATCAATGGAAGAATAGATACCTTTTTTTTTCTGTTAAGATCTTGGATTTAGTTAGGTGACTCACTGGATAGAGCATCAGCTCTGGAGTCAGGAGGAGCTAAGTTTAAATCCAGCCTCAGATACTTAACACTTACTAGATGTGTGAGCCTGAGCAAGTCACTTAACCCCAATTATCAAACCCCACAAAAAAGAGGAAAAAAATCTTCAAAATAAGATAGCTAGGTAAAGCAATAGATACAGCATCCACTCAGAAGTCAAAAAGATCTAAATTTAAAACTGGTCTCTGACACAAGTTATGTGATCTTAAATGAGTCACTTAACCTCTCCTTGCCTCAGTTTCCTCATCTGTAAAATGGAGATGATAGTAACATTTACATCTCATGGTTGTTGCAAGGATCAAAAGAAAGAATTATTGCCAAGCCTATACCATAGTTCCTAGTACATGGGTTAATATAATAATACATCATTTTAATAATATATAATATAATAATAATAAGTTAATTATTACTATTACCATCATTATTAACGTATGTTTGCCTTCTGAAAATATTGAGATGAGTTATATGAATTACAGAGTATTATAAGCAAAGGCATGAAAACCAGTATACATATTGCCTACAGTGAGGCATATAGAAATATAGCAAATGAAATGGAATGCTAGGTAATTACAATGGTCAAGCAAGGCCACAAATAAGAGATGAGAAACTACCTAATATTTCATTTATATGAATGGGGAACTGTGTATGAAAAATATTATATTAGCAATCTTACTCAGTTTATGTATTGACTTTTTATTGAATTGCTTTAAAAAAAGCCTTTTTTTCTTTTTTGTCACAAAGCACAGCTTGAAAAGAATGGAGGTCATGGGAGAATATGTTTAGAAACTAAGATGATGTAAAAATAAAAGATAGAAAAATGATTACTATTATTTAGATTGATTTGCCTCTTAAAAAGGGAAAATATATACTTAGGCCCTCAGATCAGATCTGTCAAAATTCAAAACATAGAACATATTGCCTCCAACTCTCAGAGAGAACCAAGGCTGTAATAGAGACATTAGTGGGAGTAAAGTAATTAAATAGGACTGAACTAAACAGAAAATTGTCAAGAAAAAAGAAGGAAAGCTATCCACAGGACTTTTACTATTTCCCCTATTTCTTATCTTCTCTGGTTATAGAAAAGTGACTGAGCTCTTTGCCACTCTCTCTGACTCCATGCTAGAGCCCCAGTGTCCCTTTGGGCTGGCTGATAGAGTATTCTTCCACAGGAGACATAATCTAACTATGTTGTTCTGCCAGAAATAGCCATGAGTTTATGTCTTTAATTTTGTTGTTAAATATTTTATCCCTAGTTTATAGAATTCATTTTTCTCATGTACTCAATTTAAATAATCAAATGGATGTCTGAGCTTACCAATGTGGGTGTTTCTTCTAATTATGCATGTCATGAACCATTCCTTTCTGCCCTTCCTTCGCAACTTTATTCCTTGCCCTTCCATAAATTTGCCACAGGATGCCTACACACCATGCTCGGTGCCTTCCTCACTTTATCTTAATGTTAAATGGCACTATTGTAGCACAAAGACCATCCATTTTTCTTTGCTCTTTCCACAAGACTAATTCATCTTTTCTGCTCATATGTTATTGCAACAACATCCTTTATATAACTTCTTTTTTCATAATTTTCTGTTAAAAAACACATGTAACAGAAAACTAGCCAACACAAATCCAGTCTTCATAAATATAAACATCATGCTCTGCCTGATGAAATTCCTCAAGGGGACTTTGGAGCATGTGCAGATATTTTATGACTGTTTCCTGTTCACATATGATGAGCAAAGTGGTACATTTTTAATTAGATGTTGAGCTGGAACTATATGTACAAACAAAAACAAAACAGTAGCTGGCTGAATTTATATCTTTTCTCTTTGACTATATTTGATTGGGGGCTTGAGCCAGTGGCATTAGAATTACCTTAAACATTGAGGGTATACCTAAAACCATTCAGAGGAAATGTAGCTAGCTTCACTTTCAGGGAATTCAACTCTCTGGGACAAATAGGAATTGGCATAAGGGTTAACATCATCATCATTATAAATATTTATATGTAATGGGCTGAAGCTCTTGAGTCATTGCACTGAGGTCCCAAGCACATGAGGCTAAATAGCAATTGGACAGTACTCTATTAATATATGCTTGGAGAAAGAATGGGCCCTGCCCACTCTCTGTGCAAATTTGGTGTGTTGTATGGGAGATGATGTAGAGATGATTTGGTGGGTGGAGTGAGAGAGGCAGCGGCACTGCTGGCCGGATTCGTGTTGCGTCTGCTCTCACTTTGTATTGCCATTCCCCTTCACCTCTGCAAAGAATAAAGATCAAGGATTCTTCCTTATTTTGACTCAGGCTGATTTTAATATACTCTGGGTGCTAAATGTGGTCATCACATTTATAAAGCATTTTAAGATTTTCAAAGGGGTTTACAGATACCACTTATAACTTTTTTAACAGTCTTGTAACTTGGGTACTATAATTATTCTCATTGGGCAGAAAAGAAAACAGCCTGTGAGGAGTTAAATGACTTGTCCAGGATCACACAGTTAAGTAAAGGTCTCAATCAGGATGTGAACTTAGGTCTTCCTGTCTCGAAGTCCAACACTTAGTTGCCTAAATATATTTTGATCATTTGCTAGGTTTTTGGTGCTGTAAAGAATATAATAATAGGATACAATTATTCTTCTCATGAAATTTGTATTTCAGTGTTAATACTGTTATTTTTGTGAAATGTGATATAATAAATCTCTTTTATTGTGGTAAGTTTATTTATTTTTAATATACATTGCTTTATGAATCATGTTGGGAGAGAAAAATCAGAGTAAAAGGGGAAAAAAACACAGGAGAAATTAAAAAAAAAAGAAAAAGTGAACAAAACATGGGATGATTTACATTCAGTCCCTTTAGTTCTTTTTCTGGATGCAGATGGTATTTTCTGTCCAAAGTCTATTGGGATTACTTTGAATCACTGAACTACTGAAGAGAACCAAAAATTCTTGCTGTTATTGTGTACAATATATTCATGCTTTTGCTTGTTTTGTTCTGCATCAGTTCATGTAAATCTTTCTAGGCCTTTCAATAACCAGCTTGTTTATCATTTTTTATAGAAATATTCCATTTATCTTAATGTATCATAACTTGTTCAGTCATTCCTCAACTTATGGACATCCACTCCACAGTATATGTCTACATGAGTTACAAAGATCATAAGTAGTTCCAGAGTTCTATGGGGAATCTAGACCATATTTTCTTTTTTATTATTATTGTTATAGCTTTTTATTGACAAAACATACACATGGGTAATTTTTCAACATTGACCCTTGCAAAAAGTTCTATTCCAACTTTTCCCCTCCTTCCCTCCACTCTCTCCTCTAGATGGCAGGCAATCCCATACATGTTAAAAATGTTCAAGTATATGTTAAACACAATATATGTATACATGTTTTTACAGTTATCTTGTTGCCCAAGAAAAATCAGATTTAGAAAGAAGATAAAAATAACCTAGGAAGAAAAACAAAAATGTAAGCAAACAAACAACAGAAAAAATGTAAATGTATAGACCATATTTTCTTAATGTCAACATGTTGAGTAATACATCATTCATAACTAGTTGATATTGGAAAGAGCCTTAAAAACATCATCAATTTAAGTCATCTAACTTTTCGTTTGAGAAAATGTTCAGGTTCAGTGAAAAAAAGGTGACACCTAAAGTCATACAGCAAACAGTAAAAGGAATATTATCCCGTGACCTGACTTCCAATCTAATTTTCTTCCTATTAATTTACTATGTTTTTCAAAGCAACATTTGGAGGAAGGACGGAGAATGAGGATAAATTATAACTGATATTATTTCCAGGTACTCCCAAATTTTAACAATCATAGATCAATCAGTTAAGCATTTATTAAGCACTATATACTGTTAGTTGTTATAAACACATATACAAAGAAGAAAACCATTCCTTCATTCAAGGTGATTATATTCTATCCAAAGAGCTAGATGGCATAGTGGCAAGAGCACCAGACTTGGAGTCACGAAGACCATCTTCCTGAGTTCAAATCTGGTCTCAGATACTAACTATGTGACTCTGGAGAAGTCCCTTAACCCTATTTGATTCATTTCCTCACCAGTAAAATGAGATGGAGAAGGAAATGGCAAACAATTCCAAGAAAACCCCAAATGGCATTACAGAGTCAGACACTACTAAAGAACAATATTCTTTCTAAATCAGAAGCAAGCCAAAAAGTGCCTTTCAGCATCCTATCACTCTTTCTAGGTTTAACCAAAGCACATCTCTCTGAATTAAATCTTCCCTAATCTCCTCATCTAGAATCCTTCCATCTTTGAATTTCTTAGAATGCTCAGTTAGACATCTCCTATCAACTTAAATACTTTCTAATTTATCTTATAATTATTTTATACATTTTCTTCCCTATCAGATGATAAGCTCCTTGAGCATAAGGTTATATTATTTTTAAAATCCTTACATGTTAGATACTAGTCACTGAACTTTGTACATAATAGATACAATAAGTATTTAAAATAAATAAATAGAAAGAGGTAACTTGGCTTAATAGAAGGTGATATGATTCTGAAGTTAGAGAACCTGATACTGAATTATAGTACCAGTTGCACTTTGTGCAACTTTGGACAAATTACTTAGCTATTCCGTGGCTCCGTAGATCCATTTATAAAATGATAGGACATGAAGAAATTACCTCAAAGGTTATTTTTAGCTTTAACTTCTAAGATCCTTTCATTTGAATTCAACTGTTTTAATTAAGAGCTAAATCTACCTGAAGATTTTGAGTTTTCCAGCAGTTAACTGGTTGATAGTTGTAATTTCAATAATAAAGATGACTTTGTTTTTGTATTTATTCTTTCTTTTATGTCAGAGACATTGTGTGTGTGTTTCACATATACATAACATATTCTTATTTCTGAAAAATGTAAGCCCCTCCTTTTATAAACCTATCTTTTTTACAGTGTAATTTCCAAACACATCTCTCTCAGCACCAATGTGGGTATGTGGATGTGTCTGTCTGCATGTATACGTGCATATGGATTTTAGAAGCATTCACCTATGCATCTATAAAGAAAAAGGAAACAATAACCTAATTAATATCATAAACATATGAGTTTCTTTGAAGTACTCCTAAAGAAATTTCCATTCTTCAATATCAAGTTTCTCTTCTGTTTTATGAGGCTTTCTTGGTTGGAAATAAAATGATAATTGTTATTATTAGTATTATATGTGCAGTTATGTCTCTGTGAGAGAAGCTACCAACACTTAGAAAAAAATGCAAGGCATTTGCCTGTTGCTGGGTATTTGCAATATTTATTTGGAAAATTGATTGGAATACCATTCAACCACCTTTTTCATATGCATGGAGTGCTACTAATGAGCATTTTGGATAAGTCCTTTGACCTCAGTGTTCTCAATCATTAAATTAGAGGGTTGGAGCAGATGATGGTTTCTTTTAGTCTAATATTCTTTGGATCATTGAGGTATTTTAGGATACTTATTCTATCCATTTATCTCAGGATCCTTCTCCAAGTCAGCCAGGAAAGTGAAAGCAAATATTTGCTAACCCTATCATCTCCCATCCTCACTCCAAAGTTCTATCCTTTTCAGCTGCTTATCTCTGCTCCTTGCTGATGACACAAGAAGACATTTAAAAATCTAGGAAATGATATTATAGACTGGAAATTATTGGTCATGAGTCTCCATCAGTGACACAGCAAAGACTGAAAATATGATTCAATATTTACTAAATTCTCACTATCATAGGAAGGAGGGAGATTGGGTGTGGGTGTTTATGTGTATGTCTGTTTGTAGAGAGTCAGGATTTGGTTCACATCTGAATGGCAAAAACATTCCATTCCAAGGTGTGCTCTGAAATCCATTCCATGAAGTGGTGAAACATTCAAATGGTACTTTAAGGGTCACTGACACTAAATTTGGCTGAAACCAGTTTATCAAGTCACTAAGCTATGACTATCTAGTCACCAGGCAATGACACAAATCTTTACAACACTGAAAAATCTTATCAAAGAACTTGGAGAGAAAGTAAGATGGTGTGGCAGTCAAGAGATCCATAGACTTTGGATAGTAAGTAGTTAATTTTGACTCTTTGACCCTTGATATCTCACATGCAAGAAAAAAGGGGTCAAACTGGATAATCTGCAAAAGCTGAAATCTAGGGTGCTAACATGTCATATTCTAAATCCCCTTCCAGCCGTAACTATCCATTTCCAGGGTGGCAACATTCTGTGTTCCACAGTCCCATCTAAGATTGTTTCATCCTAGTTACATACATATGTGAAAACATTAGAAATTATTTAAGTTAGTAGTCCCTACATGAATAGTGATAAGGGCCTGCACCAAAGTGGTGTTAGAGTGGCAATATCTCAGGAGAAGGGAACATGTAATGAACAGAAGTTTAATTGTTGTTCAGTTGTTTTCAGTCATGTCTGACTCTTTGTGACCCCATTTGGGTTTTTCTTGGCAAAGATACTGGAGTAATTACCTTTTTCAGCTCATTTTCCTTTTCATTTCCTTTGCAAGATCATTTTGCAGATGAGAAAACTGAGGCAAATGGGATTGTGACTTGCACAAGGTCACACAGCTAAGAAGAATCTAAAGTCATCTTTGAACTCAGGGAGATAAGTCTTCCTTACCATGTCCAGCACTATATTCACTGTGCCAAAAAGACAAATTTCAATTCAATTTATACAGTAAGTAGAGAGATAGCAGAATTTTCTTAAAAAGTTGTGCAACAACAGAATGATCTCTTTGGTGAGTAGTGGATTCCCTATCCCTGGAATTATACAAATAATATTTAATCATCTACTCATTTAGGATGTTGTAAAGGTAACTGTTCTCAAGGAAGGCCTGATAATATATGATTTCTAAAGCTCCTTTCAATTCTCAAGAGAATATGTTTCCAATATGCCATGCAGCCTCTGTTGGAAAATCTATAGTAATGAGAATAAATCATCACTTTGTGAAGTATCTCATTCCATTTTGCACATTCTTCCCAAAGGGAATCTTCTCAAATGGTTTGAGCAAAGTTCTCATTACTTCATAGTGACATCCGCACTGAAATGGATAAGCTGGTAAACTTCAGATTGTAAATGATTGTAGAGACAATGAAATTATTTGCTGGATTTTAGATGCCATTACAATAAAAAATATAACAATTTGAGTAATGAGAAATCTATTTCAAGTGCTTGCTTTTAATTTATTTTCAGTGCCTCTGACAGATGCTGCTCTGTATCAGTTTAAGCAGGGTCCAAATCATAGCATATTAAAACCAAGAGGAATATTGGAGAACCTATCCATTATACAAATGAGAGAAACAAGTCCAAAAGAGAAGAAATGATTTTCCAAAGTTTACTCAGTTAGTTATTGGCAAGGTCAGCATGGGGATTCTTGATTCTTGATTCTAAATCCATTGTCTACCCACTATATCATTCTGTATTAGGAATCTTTTCTTAAATTCCCTACAAGTTTGTGGTATAGATTATGTGTATATTTAGCAAGAATTCTGAGCTAAAGAGTCTTCATTTTAAAATCTTTTTGGTAGAAAATTTTATATTTCAAACACAAAGCCCTAACTCTTGAGGTTTAAAAAACTCCATTTCTCTACTTCTTAGCTTACATGGAAATCCCCCTTCTAGATGAGACAATATCCATCTATAAGTGCATTCACTGCCTATTTGCCTCCACAATCTAATTGCTGGTGATACTGATGTGATGATTGAAAGAAAAATGCCTATAAAATGTTAATAATTATCTAAATATGGTGCTATACCTTAATGATACAAATATAAAAGCCAAATGGTCCCTGCTTTAAAGAAATTTGCATTCCAATATAGAGAGAAACTTCATATATGGGAATGAGACTACAGAAGAATGTTATGATGAATGGAATAATTGAGTAATTCATTGTCATGAATTTTCCAAGGGAAAGTTTTTAAAGAAAGAGGAAGAAGATGAATGGGAAGGGAACCTACAAAGCTTTAGGAAAGAAAATGATTGTGAATAAATGTAAAGTATCATGATCTCTGGAAGCCCAGATCCAGGGGCTTAGCTCCAACCAAATAAAATCTTTGGAGCTCTGGTTGGGAGGATAAAACATCAATACTATAAATCATGTATAATATCATGTATAATATCTGTGGCACCTCTTTGTCCCACTGTTCTCAACACAGGAATAAGAGGAGGGGTGAATCCTAGTCCCTTCACCCCATAAATGTGTATACAGTCAAGGTAGATTTAATGACATTCTGTGTATGCATATGATCATCCTCTTTCCTCCTTGATCTAATATCTAATAAATATAAATCCTTTCTCAAGTTTTTCAAGGACCTTTTCCTTTTCTAAACCAACCACCATTCCCAAAGGATTTCAATATCCATATCCATAATTGCCCCATCTCTAATATCCTGACCTCCTCCAACTCAGGGGAGGAGATATAAAGCAATAACTATCAGGGATGATTATATCAAATGAGTGTTTATTATCACTCTTTTCAGATTCTACTTAGCAGTAGCCTAACCTTTTTAATTTAACAAATCCAAAATTGAGCTCATCACTTTGGGATGCCTCCTCAATTCCTATCGCTATTGAGGGTTTTCCCAACTCAGATTTATTTATTTGTTTATTTCAGTTATTCATTCATCCATCCATCCATTCATCTATTCATTTATTTATTTACTTATTCATTCATTCATTCGTTCGTTCATTTGTTTGTTTGTTTATTTTTGAATAGCTATAGGAGGGCATTCTTTTCCTCCATTGCTACCTAGTATTAAGCACTAAATGAGTCTGCCCCCAGTCAAATTGAAATTTGTTAATGACCTTAATTTAAAAAGGCCAAAGTTTTTCCCTGTATCCTACATCTCCAGTCTTCCTATTCTACATTTGGTCACTGGACCCAGATGGTTTTAGAGGAATAAGGTAGGTGACCTTCCCTAGCCCTCCCTCATTTAAATTCAATTCACTTGCATGTCATGGCATCACCCCCCTGATGTCATGGTCTTTTTTAAAAACAAAGGACAAACAACTACAATCACTATGCTCCCTCTAATCCATGTATAAAAGTTGATTTATCTGGTTTTATTTTTTTCTCCTCATCCCAGTCATCTCATCAACCTGCATTTGATTAGTGGGTCAATCCTTTTGATTCCCTGTTTAGAGTGATCTTTTCCATCTGTCCCTTTTTTGACTCTAATATCAAGTAATTATTATATTACTTCTTATATGGACTATTTTAATAACTTAGCTAGTTTCTTTGCCTATGGTATCTTTTCTCTAAATTATCTTTAGTGGCTTCTTATTAGTAAATAATTAAACTATCTATAAATATCTTTAATTTGACTACAAAGGTTTCTACCATCTTGTTCTAACTTAGCTTTGAGACAGCTAATAAGAATTACAATGTGCTAGGCATTGAGCTAAGTGTTGGAGACAGGAAGGAAAGTAGAAGACAGCCTCTACTCTCAAGAAAATATCAATATATTTTTTGAAACAAAAAAAGAATTGTTTGTATGTACATGCGAGACACATGATGAATAACTTGGGAGTAATTTCAGAGAAAGGAATTAAAATTAAGGAGAACTAGGAAAGGCTTCTGCAAGAATGTGGCTTTTGCTGTGAATTGAAGAAAGTCTGGAAAATCAGGAAGTAGAGATAAGGAGGAGAGAGTTCCAGGTATGAGGAACAGCAAAGTGAAAATACTTGGATTTGAGAGACTATTTTATTCAAGGAACAACAAAGAGGATGGTCATTAGATTATAGACTATGTACTAGGCCATAAAATATAAGAAGATTGTAAACTTGGAAGGGCTCAGATTATAAAGGGTTTTAAAAACCAAATAGAAAATTTTTATTTAATTATCTAAGTGATATTGAAACACTGGAATCTATAAGCCCATTTCACATTATTTTTTTGTTCCCTATCTTATATTCTAGTAAAATTCTATAATCATCTTATTACCATCTTATCCTATCCTCTATAGTTCCTATGCATTTGCACTAGGTCTTTCCCAAGTTTAAGATAAATAGATTTCTCCTATTGCATTTGTTGCTAAAATGGGGCAACTGAAGTTGACCCAGGGTACTCAGATTGATAAGGTACCAGTAGAACTCATACTCTAACGCTGAATTAGTAAGCATAATCACTTAAAATAGGAAATTACCAGGTGGTATAGATTCCTGCCTCCTGATTGTCACACAACTAGATGATTTTCCCATTTCCCCTTGAGATGATATTGTTATATTTTGAAGATTTCCAAATTGAGTTGTGCTAAAAATTTAAATTGAGGATGATTTCTATACCGTTTACCCCAAGTATATTTCATGAAACTTATATGGACATGTTTTGGGAAACTAATCACACACACACACACACACACACACACACACACACACACGTTAATTAGTTAAAATTCTGCCTTATGCATCTAAACCAATTGCAATATTTTTTTTTCCTTCAAACTCCAACTCAAGAGCTGCTTCCATCTTAAAGGATTCTCTTCTGTCCCAAGCAGAAGGGATCTCTGCATGAGAGAAGTAATTCATTTTGTATCCCTACCCTGTTTCAATCAGTATTAATCAATTTAATAGAATCATATATCAAAGTTCTGTATATGAGACCCCAGAGCTATGAGCTGAAGATTCTAAATTTATTTGCTTAACCACTGGATGTTAACTAAAGTTCTTCTACCCTTGTTTTGTCTTGTGATGGTGACCAGACTCAGCATTGCAGAGATCACAATTACATGGAAAGTCCCCCCAAATATTTTTGTTCCTCTGGACCAATATAATGTCTAATAGGAACAGATGACCATCTTATGACCATTTAAGTGATTGATATTGATATGATATGATAGCTTGAACCATTTCCTTATGTCTAATATATTCTCCAACAGAAGAAACCTGTTCATCTTATATAGAGATATTCCTTGCTTCACCCACTTGTGACCCTAGTGATATTTTGTTTATTTTAGCCTATGCATCACATGTCAATCAATGGAATTATTCTGTATTTGGTATAGCTGTTCTTGAATGACTGGGCATCTAACTTTATAAAATAGGGCCTTGGAAGGAGGAGACAACTCGAATTGTGTGGAAACTCTCTTCTTAAGAGAGGGCTATGAACCCTTTAATAAAGTGCCATTGACTTAGAGCTCTACCTCAGTCTCTCTTATTGTAGGTGGTATAATTTTAATACCCACATGTATCCCTTTCCAAATTTTAGACTGAATCACTGGTGATTCTGCATTCAATGGCCTGCCTTTTCTCATTCTGTTTGACTTCTCTTTTGTGCTAAATCATATTATCATTTGCATGAGAATTGAGGCCATTTCTTCCTCCTACTATTTCATGAGTTCTATGAGCACTTTGAGTCTAAACCAACACCTGACACATCAACTCCTGGGCCCTTAGTAATTCACTAATTACTTTTTGTGGATAGATTGATTGCTTGATAACTGTTAGTTTGCTTTTTAGTTTTATTTTTTGACTCCCCTCCCCATCCCCATTGCTTAACTCAATTTCTGATATATAATAGATGCTGAATAAATATTCCCTTGATTAAATTAAATGTCTGTTTTGTAGATAAGGAAACTGCAACTCTGAGAAATAAAGTGATTTGTCTATAATTCCAGCCAGGCTTGCCATAGCTAGCAAGGGTCAGAAATATCTTTTGAATTTAAGATCCTTGCTTTTTTTCCCCACTACATCAGATTGTCTTTCAAAAAAGATTTGCAGTATATATCGAGGATTTTTAATGTGTGTGTGTGTGTGTGTGTGTGTGTGTGTGTGTGTGTGTGTGTTATGGGACTCTTTAGCAATCTGGTGAAGCCTATTGACTTTTTCAGACTTGATTTATTTATATTTATAATTAAATAAAATAACAAATTTAAGTTAAATATTAGTGAAAATAAAGATGTAATTTTGTTTTGTTTTGTTTTGTTTTTGTTTTCCCCCATCCAAAATCATGAAATCTATTTGGACATGGTCATCTAATCCAAGTCCCTCATTTTAAAAAGAGGGAACCTGTGTCCCAGAGATGTTGTGTTTTATTTAAGATTCACAGGTATAAGTCACAAAGTGGGGATTTGAACTCAGGCTTTCTGATTTGGGGTCCAATGCTTCTTTCACTGTATTAAGCTGCCTCATGGTGAACCAAATATGTCCTGATATTTCACTTTACAGTAAACATCTTGTTGGTGAAATGCTAAGCAGCAGATAGCAGGAATTGCCCCTCCTCTCCTTCCTAAAATGAACTGACAGCAGGGTCCTTTGTTGACAACAGCATGTATCATTTTCTGGTCCCTGGAAGGAGCCAATGAGGCATCCTTTGCTTCCAGCTGGGCTGCACCAAATAGAAGAATCATTTGCAAAAATGAGATCTCTGTTGATAAGGGGAAAACATCACAGAGTCTAGGCCTGTCATGGCCTGGAACGAAGCAACCATCTGTACAGATTGGGTCTTTACGGAGTGAAATGATCATGTTGGGAAAGGATTTCTCATAGTCTACAGTATTTCTGAGACTTTCAGAATTTCAACAAAGGAACATAGCACTTAGAAAAGATCTTTCCCAGATGATCTAATTTAATCCCCTCATTTTGCAAATGAGGACACTGATGTCAATCCAATATAATCTATTAAGTGCCTACAATTGTAAAAAACCTGGTTATAATTAATATGAGACAGCCCTTCACTCTGATGAGCTTACAATCTAAAAAGGAATAGCAAGAGACATTGAATGACATTCCCAACACCACACATGCTAGTTCACTGCTCCCCATTCTAAGAGAGTACAAATCATCCATTCACTTATTCTAGAATTTTGCCAGAAATCAACATTAAATTCAATGAGTTATCACTATAGGTATTCACATTCTTCCCTTTATTTTGTTTTATTTTTTAAATCAAGATGGTATATCTCTATCTCTAGTTGGTTACATAATACCTCTGAGTCCCCCAAATTATTGGCAATCTTTCAATGATTTCATATACAAGTTATTTCATTACCACAGAAAATGGTTAAACTGGACCGAAAATTGAGAACAATGGAGGTCCTGGTGACTTAGCTAACAATTTATTTACCTTCTGCCTTTCTCAGAACTTTAAGAGGCCTTGTCCTTGAAATGGGATCATTTTCATCTTCTAGATTTGATATACATCTCAATCCAACGTGAACTTTCTAAGTCTCAGCCACTATATACTCAAGTCAGCAGAAAACCTTCTCTGAAGGTAACCTTTAGCCATTTTGTTCCTCACTCTCAAAGTATCCATGTAACTTATGGATAGAACTCTAGTGCTGTTGTAGGGAACACGAATTCAAATCCAAGCTCAGACATTTGCTAGCTTTGTGATCTTGAGGAGATCATTTTACCTCTATCTTCTTCAATTTCTTCAACTTTTACAAGCAGGGTTAATCAGAGCATCTACATGAAAGGGCTCAAAGGGATCTTTTCTCAAAGGATCAAATAAGATAACATTTGTAAAATGCTTGGCAGAGTGACTGATGTATGCTAGGCTCTTAATAAATGGTTTTCCTATTCTAGCAGAAATTTCTCTTAAAGAGAAATAGCTACTCTGGATCTTGAATCTCAATATGCTTAAGATATTCTGGGGACATCTACTTGTGTTTGCCTTTTGCCCTTTTACCTCTTGTGATGAGACTTCAACAAAGGTTCTAAGGATGAGTAAGCCTCAGCTACCAGAGACCTTACTGCAAGCTAATCTTTCTTAGTTACTGGGGTCTCAGAACTTTAAGAGCTTCTGCCTCCTACTCCCATTTTCATACTCCTAACCACTGCTAACTTTATAGTCCTTTAACAGAGGACCGTACAGATTAAGTTCAAGAATCAAGTAATGATTGCCTATTTTGGGAACATATCACAACTTTTATACCACTTATTTTATATTTCAAAAACAATGTTTTCTGAACCAAAAATCTTTCTCCACTCCAATTGCTCCTCATTCCATCCCACCCTTGCCTTCATGTCCTCATTGTCCTGTACCTTCCTTATTCATAGTGCCCCTGACTCTATTCTCCAACTCTGGAATCCTTACTTCATATAAGTTAATTCTCCTTTATTTTAGACTGTATCTTTATAATCTTTTCATTTTTTTGAATGATCAAAACTCTAATTTTCTCCAGAAGACACACCACCTCTAGCTATCCTCTACAGAATCCAGGCATTCTTTCTTCCATGCCTATTGGGCATAGGTATACTCCTGGTTCCTTCAGATAGGCAATGAAAATGCATTTATTAATTCCCTACTAATTGTCAGGCACTATTCACAGCCATGGAAATATAAAGACAAAAATCTCTACTTTCAATAAGCGTATTTTCTATTTAGAAGAGACAATATAAATACATATTTAGGTACAGATAAAATAGATATAGGGCTATTTGAGAGAAAGGCATAATTTTGAGGGTTTGGAAAATAGCTCCATGTAAAGATAGAACATGAGCTGAGTCTTAAAGGAAGCAAAGAATTCTAAACCTCAGAGTTAAAGGGAAAGTGTATTCAGAAGGATCATAGATAAAAAGCTAGAGAAGACTTTGGAGGCTAGTCCAAATCTCTATTTTACAGAAAAGGAACCTGAATTTTATAATATGTTAAGGAACATATTCAATGTCACACAACTAGTAAATGGCTGAAATGCAATTTGAAGTAACACTCCAAGTTTCAGGCCTTTTACATCACACAGTAATGCCTTTATACAAAGGTTTAGTGAATATGACCCAAAGTAAAAAAGGTTAGTCTAATTGAATCAATCATGTGCTGGTAAACATTTAACAAATGAATTCACTAATTTCAATTATATATATACATATATATGTTTGTCAAATAGTGAGTTCTCATACCAATAGTTGAGATCTTTGGGCTTATTAAACAGTACCTTATTGTGCCCATCTCATCACTTGCCAAATCTGTCATTTCCATCTTAACAACATCATTCAAATCTAAATCCTTCTCTGCATTCACACAGCTACCACCTTCACCATGCTCTAGATCTCATTATTTCTCCTAGATTATTCCTTCTCAATAGGTTGGCTTGCCTACTTTCTCATCAGTCCAGTCCCCCTTATAAAATAATAGGACCTAATTAACTATTAGCTGGTTAATTAATAACTGAGAATGAAAGCAGAAAAGACTTTCTTCAGGAAAATGTAGTACCTGATCCATGTTTTGAAAGAAGATTGTTTTTCTATAAGACAATTGAAAAAATTTAATTTCAGGAATGAGATATCTTGGGCAAAGGAATGGAAATGGAAGATTTCAATGCATAATCTTATATAATCTGATTTCTGGCTCTATCACTTCACTGAAAATAATGCTTTACAAAGTTAACTATGATCTCCTAACTTCTAAATTTAAGGGCATTTCCTCTGTCTTTCTTCTTAATAGATACGTTGCTTTTAACATGGTTAAGCAACCTCTTTTCCTGCAAACTCTCCTTCCTGGCTTACATGACAGTTCTTTCTCTTGATTCTTCTCCATATGTGATCCTTCCTTCTAAAAGTTCTTTCTTGTGCCATCATCCTTCTGAACAATCTTTCTTGGACTCTCTTATTTTAAAGACTCTTTTCTTTGTTGAATTTTCAATTCCCATAGGTTAAATTATCATCTGTGCTTAGACACCTTTTAATTCTAAATGCAGAGCTCTACTCTCTCCTGAACTATAGTCACATATTTTTGATTGCCTGAATGTCCTGTAGACATCAAAAACTTAACATATCTAAATTAGAACTCCTTCTATGTCTCCCAATACTCATTGTTCATCAAATTCCTATTTTCTGTCTTAGGAACAATCAGTCTTCCAGTCTTCCAGATTCACATCTTTGTAGTCATTTTTAACTTTTTCCTTCTTCTTGTTACTCTCTTGCCCCCACTGAATTAACTTAAACATAGAGTATATGAAGGGAAGTAGGGTGAATAAAGGCTAAATAAATAGGTAGGTTTCATATTGAAGGTTTTGATTAGTAATCTAGAGAAGTTGAACTTTAATAAACAAATAGTAGACAGGAACTGAAGATATTGTGCAATGAAGCAATGTACTAGGGTTGCATTAGGAAGACTAATCTGGAAATCAAGCATACAATGATTTGATGAGGCAAAGACTGGAGATAAGGAAATTATTTAGAATTGTAGTGCAATATGAGGAGATGATGATAAGTGCCCAATTCAGCCTGATGTCTGTGGCACTTTCCAGAGGTAGATGGTAGCACAGTGGATAGACTATCAGGCCTAGTCAGAATAATCTGAGTTCAAATCCAGCTTCAGACATTATATTTGTCTGACTCTGGGCAGCTCACTTTACTCTGCCTCAATTTCCTTAACTTCCAAATGGGGATTTTCTCACAAAATTATTTTGAAAATCAAATGGGATAACATTTGTAAAAAATAAAAATACTTAGCACAGTTTCTAGAACTATGTAATAGCTTATCCTACCTTCTTTTGGATAATTGAAAAGATGGATGGAAATGATGATTCAGATTTGAAAGATAATTGGAGAAATATCATTCTATAAGTAAGTGAATTTAGTGATTTTTTTTGTGCCTAAGTAGAAATGAGTTCTCAATGAATTGATCTTTGATATACATACTTTAGAGTATGAGACCAATCCCTTATTTTTATCCACAAAGACTCTGAATAATGATGAAGTTAGGTGTTTTGTTTTGTTTTGTTTTTTTGAAGATATCATGGCTTGTGATTATCTGTTATAGAATTCGAAGCCATTTCTTTCTGATTTCAAATCTTAGAATGTATTTTTTGCTCCATGTTTGCTTCTTTTTCTGTTTCTTTCTACCTCTCTTTGCCTTTCCCTCTCTCTCCCCCTCTCTCTGTCTCTATCTCTTTCTGTGTGCATTTATGTATATTGTGGGTTGTTGGAATCCTTACTAACTGTTAACTAATTAGAGTTGATCTAATCTTACAAGAAGATGTTTTGGGCAGAACCTGAAACAAGGTACTAAGTAGAACTAATTAATACAAGGCTTGTGTTCACACCTTTACTCATTGGAGTTCAATGAGTTCATACCTCCCTTGAAGCTCTTTGGGCCAGAGAGCACTATGGGGGAAAACCCATAATCCCTCTCTCTGGAAGGAGCATAAATAGGCCAATGGGCCAGTCGAAGAAGTTCTTCAGAGGAAGACGCTACAAGTCGAGATTTCACCGGAATGACATGAAGACTGGAGCTGGCTGGAGGCTGAAGAAAGCAGAGGCAGAGGCTGAAGGACCAGACCTTTGGATTTAAAGACATTTGGAGAGAGCTCTTGGAACCAAGCAGAGAGATAGGCCTCTAAGCTAACCGGGCTATATTGGAGATAATAAAAGATCTGAACTTTGATCACCTGGCTGTATTTTGAGAAGAAAAAGCTCACAACAGTGGGTAGGTGTGTATACACATATACACATATAAAACGTGATATATACACACATATTCAATTTATGGATTATGTAAATGTATATTATGTGTTTTATATGTGTGTATTGTATATGTATGTATACACACATGCATTAACATATAATTTCCTTGATGGCAGGAATTATTTCATTTTTTTCTGTTGTCTGACACAAAATAGGTATATGATAAATGCTTGTTTATTGTTTGGAAGGAAGGAAGGAAGGATTAATGAATATTTATTTATTTATTACCAAGGACCAGACACTGTGCTAAGAACTTCACAAATATGATCTTATTTGGTCCTCACAAAGTACCTGAAAGATAGATGCTATTATTAACCTCATTTTACAGTTAAGAAAACTAAAGCAAACAGATTTGGCCATGGTCAAATAGCTAGCAAATATCTGACGCTGAATTGGACTCAGGTCTCTCTGACTCCAGGACCAATACTCTATCTCTTTAGCTGCCTAGGTATTAATTTCAAGGGGCAAAATGAGTAAGAATAGGGAAGCATGGGAACCATCTTTTTCTTTTTTTTCTTTTCAAATTTGAAGTCTATCTAAAAGCAGTCCTTAATAAATACTTTATTCTTATCAATAGCTATACTTCTGTAGGGCTTTTGTATATTCTTTATAGCAATCTTATGATGTAGATAGAATGTATCATGTCTATTCTTTTAGAACTGCGGAGACAGATTTTGTTTGTTTTATAATCACAATTAATAATGTTTGATTCAGGCTTTGAATCCAAGACTCATAACTTCAAGTGAGATTAGTGCTCTTCTCTTCCTCCTACTATGCTACATAATCACTGTATGTACATCCCCTATAATGTCAGATTCTTGAATAGGGCAGTCCCTCAGCAAATATTTATAAATGGAGTCATTCTTGGAGAAAGAAGCTTTTAATAACTTCACCAGAAAATATTTTTGCCATCACTGATTATTTAGTGTTATCAAAATCCCAACAGTATTTCTTTAATATAAAAGTTTAATGATGTTGGTAATAATTAGGATGCTGATCACAGAATCACAGCCTCTCAGAAGTAGAGGGTCCCTCATAGGGCATCCAGTGCAATCACATAACTGACCAACAATTCCCTCAACAACATTCCTGACAAGTGATTATGTTGCCGCTTAAAGACATCCATTAAGAGGAAAAGTCAAAAGGTGCTGGGTCTCTGGCAGCAATCTCAGGGGGAGGTTTTGTCACTCAAAGACCCATTCTTAGCTGTAGATTCTTTTAAATTAATCCCTGTTCTCGTAATCTTTCATCCTGGCTGTTCTGCTATTGCAAGCTTCATCTACAAAAAATTCAATTCACTGTGCCTCTCTCCTTCAAGGAAATTCAGTTTTGAGCTTTCAGGTCCATGCTTTGAAGGGAAAGAAAGATATCTGGTCTTGGAATCAGGAAGCTGATCTTGAGTTCTTAATTCTGATATTTATTCATCCATATCTGGATAGATAATAAAATTTAAATCTTGAAGAAACCTTAGTGATTGTGTCAGAGATCTTATTTTTTGATGGTGAGATTGGTCCTACAGAATTGATTCTATGACTTGTCCAATGTCACACTAGGTAATAGGTGTAAATCAAAATTCCCAGAATCTTTGATTCAAAATTATCATAATATTCTTTCCTCATTTCAAAAGTAGAAGAGACAAGATTCAAACTCAGGTCCTTTGTCCCCAAATGCTATATTCTTTTTCATAACACCATCCTGACTCTTCAAAATTTTCATTTCCCTGAGCCTTAGTTTCTTCCTAAATTAGATGGGAATAATAATACTGATGCTCCCTTCCCCAGAAAAGCAGATTGAAATAAGGAAGGGAATAAACATTTATAAAGCACCCATTATGTGCTAGGCAATGCACTCAGTGCTTTTCAAATGTTATCAAGATTGAGCCTTACAACCCTGAAAGGTAGGTATTGTTAATATCTTCATTAAAGTAGTCACAAATTCTTTGAATATTTATTCATGTACTACTTACTTCAAAATTTGTTGTATGGAAAGAACTTTGTAAACCTCAGAATACTCTCAAAATACAAAATATTATTAATAGTAATGCAAATGGTTAAATTCCAGCAATGCATATGTTTAATTGGATTTGGAGAAAAGTTGATGTTTGATAGCTAATCCTTAATTATTCAGTCATAATAGTGTTCTGAATTTGGAGGAACAACTTGAAGAGGGTGACTTGTGGAATTCTTGCTGAGCTAATTTCTCTTTTTCCTAAGCCCTCAATCAGATGTGAAGACCAGCTGCTACCCAGCCGGAGATGTAGGAGGTAGAACCAAAGTGAACAAACATGACTTTCTCGAATAAAGCCCTAATTTCTTACTGGGCACACACAGAGCTCAGAAAGTAAAGGTGAAGGAAAAGGATAACCATGATTCATTTACTGCATGAGGGAGTATGGATAGAATGGTCAACAATCTTGTTTGCCTTTAATAATGGATTAGTTACTAAATGGAAAATTCAGAGCCCTTGAAAACGCCAAAGCAAACATGCAACACTCTTCTGCAGGACAATCTTAACAAAGTTTTATCCAAGTAATCTCTTTGAGAAGGACTTCAGAATAGGTCTTCTGTTTCTGTATGCCTTAGTTATCTATAAAATGGGGATAATGATTGCACCTATTTCCCAGGGTTATTGTGAGGATAAAATAAGATAACATTTGTAAATCACTTAGCATAATGGCTGGCACCTATTAGGTGCTTAATAAATGCTTGTTAAAATGAAATTAAAGTGACATGTAATTGCAGTACCTTGTATATAGTAAATTAATTTTTGCAAACTTCACTAAATGCTAACTCCTCCTCTTCCTCTTCCTCCCTCTTCTCCTTTTGTTTCTTCTTCTTCTTTTTTCTCTTCCTCCTCCTCCTCCTTTTTCTTCTTCCTTCTTCTCCTTCATTAATGTTTGCAAACCTTAAGTGCTACATAAATGTTAATTCCTCTTTCCTACTCCTTCTCTTTCTTCTCCTTCTTCATTGAAAAACAAAAGAAATTTCTCTGCCTTCATGGAGTTTATATTCTACCCAGGTTAAAATAGCATTTCACAGATAAAGTATAATAAACTATATACAAAGTAAATACAAAGCAGAAGTGATTGTGGTAAAGAGAAGTAGACTAATAACATCTGCGGACATCAGGAAAGCCTAAGATAGTATTTAACACTTAAGCTTGACCTTGAAGAGTTAGCATTCCCTCATTCTTCTGGATGTCCATTCAGAAAATTTATCTCAATTTCAGAGGAACACTAGTCAAACTTCATACCATTAGAGAGAGCAACTAGAATTTTTAGATCAGTAGAAATCAGGTTCAGTAGCTATATGGTACAATAGATTGAGTTCTAGGTCAGGTGTCAAAAAGATGTGAGTTAAAATCTAGTCTCAGACACTTACTATGTGATGTGGGGCAAGTCATTTAACTTTCTTTGCCTAAGTTTCCTCATCTATAAAATGAAATAAAAAGGGAAATGGCTAAAAAATCCCAAATGGGGTCATAAAGAGTCCAAAATGATGAAATGACTAAACAATAAGAGATCTGGTCATCAAATTTCAACAATATATGTATATTTATCCTGGACTTGAGATACAAGCAGGTTTCAGCTCAAAGCTATGAAAAAATACAATGATTAGTCTTAATAGGCAGTGAGTCTCCCATCACTGGAAGACATCAAACTATGAACCACTTGTCAGGGATTCTGTAGAGGAGATTTCTTTTCAGACAGGTTAGGCCAACTATGTGAAGGTCTGTCATATGGAGGAGGGAATGTGGTTTATATTACTTGATCATGGATTTATAGCGGAAAGGAATATTGTTGAGCAATTAATTCTACTACTGCTCTCAATTTACAGATAAAGTAGTTGGATTCTAGATCAAGTGAAATTAAGAAGCCACATTTGTAGTTGTTCATGTCTGCTTCTCTGTAACCTCATTTGAAGTTTTCTTAGCAAAGATATTGCAGTGATTGGCCATTTCCTTTTCCAGGTCATTTTACAGATAAGGAAACTGAGGCAAACAGGATTAATTGACTTGCCCAAGATCACATAGCTAGACAGTAGATTTGAACTCAGGTCTTTCTGACACTATCAACTGAGCCACTTAGTTGTCCAAGAAGCAGCATGGTAAAGTAAAGAAAGTACTGACTCTAAGAGCCAGAAGACTAAGATTAAAAATTCTTTCTCTGATTTTTACTACCTGTGTGATATAAAATAAGTAAATTGTGGAATCATTTTTGTTATCTGTAAAATGAGGGGGTTAGATTAGATGGCCTTGGAGGTTCTCGATCTTTAATTTTATGTCACAGCAACTCATAGCAACACATTAGCCAACAGAATTAAGATATTAGTAGGTTCTCTGATTACAGATCACATTTTTCTCCACTGACACTGCCATTCTTTCTTTCATTCTCTGAGGACTTCACTAGGAACAAAAGTTCAGTGTTATTAAGTCAGGAATTGCATGCATTTCTAAGGTAGGTGCTTTCCTCCCTCCTCTTCAAAGCACAACTTTCTTATACTAGAATTTAGGGATGTTTCAAGTAACAGGGAAAAAAAAAAAAAACAACATACATAAAGGTATTCTCAGGTTGCCAGATCCCTATTAAATATTTAAATTGTTTTGACACAGCAGTCAAATCTATGAAAGACAAATTCTGTACTTGTCAAGCCATGAGGGCAAGAAAAAGACATGCCAGGGATTGCTTCTTATACAACCTGCTGAAGTCTGACTGGCAGATGAAAAGAGGTCCCAGGAGCATCCAATATTATCAGAAAATATTCAAAATATATATTTGAATGTTTATCTTTTTCTTCTTGAAGTAGAGTTTCACCCAGTTGAGAAATTTCAGGAATTAAGGATGGTTAGCCTGGAAAGGTGGAGATTTGTTTGGGTGACAGGAAAGAGCATATGTGATCTAGAATGAAGCTGGGGAAGATAGTTGCCTTCTAAGTACTGCCTTTGGTCCCACAATTTCAGTATGTGTTCCTCATACTGGAGAAATTAAATGCCAGAACTGATAGATAGAGCCTGGAGTCAGGAAAACCTGAGTTCAAATCTGGCTCAAATAACTTACTAGTTATATGACCCTGGGCAAATCATTTTACTCTGTTTACCTCAGTTTCCTCAAATGCAAAAATGTGCTGCAGAAGGAAATGACAAACTACTCTAGTATCTTTGTCAAAAATAAAATTCTTAATGGGGTCAAGAAGAGTCAGACATGACTGAAAAGAACTAACAACAACAGCCACAAAATTCCTCATGTCATGATTTTGTTCAGCCTGTTCTCTCTCCTTAGATTGACAGTATGGCATAATTCAATGAATTACAAGTCTTAGATTTGGGAAATTCAGGTTCAAATCTGACTTTGAAACATCCTAGGAGGAGAAATATCCAATCACAAAAATCCTTCTCAGTCTTGGTTTCCCCATTTGTAAAAAGGGAACAAAAGTTGTATATCACCTACATCACAATGAAGAAAGTATTAGTTTTTTTTAAATATTATGGAAATGTATTTATTTAAAATCATTGTTCTGCTGTGACTCTTTTTTATCACCTTGTCTAAGCCTTTAAGGTCCAGTTCAAGCTCTATCTCTCTGTAGCTCTAAGTGGCTAATTCTTTTCTTTCCATCAAAAATTCTGATTAGTTTGAACTTCTAGCAATGTCTTAGCTTCCTTAGCCTCCTTCCCCTGCAGAATGAAATGTGACGTCTAGCACTAAATTTCTCCCAAAGTTTTCCTTTTTAGAAGACTGAGATGTTGACTTTCCAATGAAATTCTCTATTTTCCATCAATAGCTCACTTCACTGTGCAATCCACAGAATATTATGCACCTACATTGGATGTCCCCTACTACTTTCTAGCTTTCTTTTGTATATTACCTTCTTCTATTAAATTATAAGCTCCTTGAGGACAGAGGTCATATTTCTTTTTCTTATTGATATTTTTATTCACAGTGCCTGCCACTTAGCAGGATCTTGACAAATGCTTATTGAATTAAATTGAATTGACCACCTATCCTAGATATTTCTCAAATCATTTTGGTCTACATAGTCTTGGAAGTCCCCTTTCAGTTCTAAATCTATGACTATAAAAAAAAAAAAACAGAGGTGGGATAGGTGATATGTATATGTATGTATGTATATATGCATATATGTATATATACATATCTATGTCTGTGTATGGAGGAAGAGAGGGAATGGATAGCTGAGTGAAAGAATATATAGAAAGATAGAGATAGATAGATAAATGGGATAGATGAAAGATGGATAGAGTGAATATAAATAGACTAGATAGATAAATAGAACAAACATGTTAAGTGTTATGGGTTAACTTGGAATACAAATACAAGGATAAATGTAAGACAATCTCTGCCTTCAGAGTGCTTACCTTCTAATAGAGGAAGACAACACACAAAAGGGATTTGAAAGTAAAAGACAGAATGGTGCAATGATTAGAATGAATCTATCAATCTTTGACCCTTTTTCTCTCTGTCTCTTTGTCTCTCTCTCTCTCTCCTTTCTCCCTTTCTCCCTCACTGCCCCTTCTCTCTCTTTTCTCTTCTCTCTCTTTTCCTTCTTCCAATCTCTCTCTCTCTCTCTCTCTCTCTCTCTCTCTCTTTCTCTCTCTCTCTCTCTCTTTCTCTCTCTCACTATCTCTCTGTCTCTCTTAATCTCTTTCTGTCTTTCTGTCTATCTCTCTGTACTGTTATGGTAGCAAATTTTTGGATTCATAAGGTAACAGATATATTAGACAAGACCTTAAAGATCATTTAATCTCATGTCCTCATTTTACAGATGATGTCCTCTACCAACTAGATCAGGTCTAAAGTTTTACTCTTTTATTTTCTAAAATTCTCTATCTGAGAATCCTCCTAGAATTAATATTTAATAAATGAATCACCCAAGAAAGGGAATGGCATTTAAATCCCAGGTCCTCTTATTCTAATTCTAAGAACTTTCCAAAGTACCACATTGCTCCAAGTATTACTTTCTTTATTCATTCTTTTTCTAAAATGTGGTATCTCAGAGCAGTTATGTGGCACAGTAGATAGAGCACGAGCCCTGAAGTCAAGAGGACCCAAGTTTAAATCTGGTCTCAGACATCTAACACTTCCTAGCTGTATGATCCCACTTAAGCCCAATTGCTTCACGAAATAAATAAATAAAAATTTGATATCCCTTTCTCTTGTATCACCAAACATCATATTCCAGAAGTGACATAACTAAGATGGAGGAACATAGAACTAACACTTCCCTCTTTCTGCACCCCATCAGATCATAGGTCTAGAATGTAAAAGGATCTCAAAGTTTACCTAGTTAAACATACTAATTTTATAAATGATAAAATTGAAGACAGAAAAGTTAAATGTTTTATCCAAGGTCACACAGGTAACAAGTGTTAAAGGCATAATTTAAACCAAGGTCTTCTGATTCCAGAAAATTGTACCTCTCCAATTTTATTTATGTTATCCAACTTGGAATCTACCTATATGTAAGATTACTAAGATAACAAAGATCTAAATCATAAACCAAGGTCATTTTGTATCACCATCTTGGTAAGAATCAGAAATTCAAAATGACTACTGCAGTCTTCATTGTATTGAATAATGTGGGAAGAGCATATAAAAACAACCAATTCAGGATTTGGAAGACACTCTTTCCTCCTCATCCTCCCCCCCCCCCCACTCCCAGCATGTCCCTTTTCATTTTTAGTCTGTGTCACCGGTTGAACATGGTTATGAAAAACTCAATTAAGATAAGCCCTTTTTAAATAAACATACATTAGCTGTATACCATTTCTCAGAATTCATTTGGAGGGGGAAAAAAAACCTAACTTATAATACTATTAAATCTTCCATTTAGACCTCATAGAGAACAAGGGAGGCTGGCAATAATTGCTTTTTTAATGACTCACTGCAATTCTGGGTAAACTGTGCAGTGTAATTAGTCTATCACAGGGAGCCCCAAAGACAGAGATTTGAGACAAATCCTGAATGTCATTGTGTGTTCCGTGACTCTTGCTATGAAAAGTTTTGCTGTCATAGTTTTCTTCCTTGGGTTTTTTAAGCCTTTTTCTCCCAATTAGTACTGGCTTATAGGGGCTATATGGGTAGTGGTTAGCACAGAGATATTTTGTCACTACAACTAGTTCATATAGTTCATTGGGATTAGCTTCATTTGAAGTCCAACTTCCTTTAGCTGCATGTAAGGAGGAATAAAAGCAATCAATAGCCAGAATAATATCAGTGTGATATTCCACAAAGCAAGATCAGGTATAGAATAAATTGAGATGGGACACAAGAGAAGAAGGAAGTATAGAGTTGACTTAATTGACCAAGGGGGCCAAGAGAGGGAAGAGTAGAGTTAGTGGAAAGGTGGTAGCCTGAAAAAGAATTGTGGAGTGGATGGATTGGAAATTATGGTGAGAATGAAGACAAGGTTTGGGTTTTCAAGGCAGAGGAAGAGGTGTAATAACAACAGATTTTGATCACGTAAGGTAATTTCAGAGTTTGTGAACATGGGAGTAGTGCATTTGTGAGTGAAAGAAAGATAAACAAAGTAACTATCTTTGTGTTAACTGAAGGGAAATGTAAGAGATCACAGATCATTTGCATATATTGAACTTTTTGTTATTCAGAAAAGTTCTTTTTAGGATGGTCTTTTAAGTTATAGTGGAACTGAGATCTCCTTAGTATCTTAGGTTTTCACACTGAAAGTTTTCCTTGCTAATGAAATCACATGTATCAAATGTGTTCATCCAATTTTTCTACTTCTTTGAGGTCTTTCTGGATCCAAATTCTTTTTGCCAAAGGTTAGCTTTCTTTTTTGTCTTTGTACCACCTAGAAAGAAATGAGCTTGCACCTTCCTGTTTACACCCTCTATTTCCTAAACTGGGACCTGAATCACCTAAAGAGCAATGTGGTCTTAAACATGTCACATTAGAACTGAAAACAGTCTATATATTTCAATTCTAATTACCATGAATGTTTGAGTCTTTGGGTATAGGTCCTTCATGAAGGTCCCAGTCAATCTCATGTCAGAAGTCCTCAGGAGAAGCAACAGTTCAGTATATGTTACCCAGCTGAACTGATCATAGATGTCAGTGCTTCTCCATCCAAAATATGAAAATGATATAATCTAATGCCTAGTGATGTCTGTACCTTGATGTCAAGGAAAAGCAGTCTACATTTCTTTTTTCTACTGCAGATTTGTCATTTACTTGTCCTCCTTCTACATAAGTGAAGTTCATGGAGCAAGAAAGCCAATTAAAAAGGGAATTAATAATGATCATGGTAAATTGTTTAATATTCACAACCTTCAAAATGAAGGGATTGGACTAAATAATCACTAGCATTTCCTCCAATATTCTCAATCTATAACTTATAAATGAATGAATGAAATAATATAAGCATCTGCTGCACATGCAGAGCATCTGTTATGGGGTCTTCTCATTTAGAGATGATAGGAAATGTGCCAATGGGAGAGGAAAGACATTAAGTAATAGGTATATCTTGGAGAGACATTGAAACATACATATTGTTTCCAGTCTGCTTACCTTGTGCTTATGAGAATGTTTTCAATTGTCTGTGTACTTTGAGTCTCCAAAAAAATCTTTAATTTCCAATAGCCATTTTTTTTTAGATTCATTAAGTTTGATTGGTCACTTCTTGGTGACACTTGATGGAATCAGGTAAGAGAAAATGCTATGAAGGATGGGGGTCTTGGTTCCCCTTTAGATCAAATCAGGCTCTGGTAAAATGGGTAACAGCATTTGGCTTTGAATTTATTCTTTGTTTTTCTTGGTGAAGAGATTAGAGATTTTTGTGAATTTCAAAAGGTCAGCAGAATGAGTCTTCAGTGCTTTAGTATTCCAATGCTTAGAGGGAGAAGCCAGTTCAGTTAGTTATAAAACATTTATTAAACACTTACTACATGTCAGGCACTGTGCTCAGTTCAGCATTAGTACCCTGAGGAGCAAAGAATGACATTTGGGTCTTAGCCCAACCTTAATTTAACCAGCATCAAATACAGCATTTGGGCATGAATTTAATTAGACTGTGCTGCATAGAAATTGTACACAGAATGAGCCCACTCTCACCAGAGACTTAGGTGGAATAAGGAGATGTGTGTCTCTGAAAAATGGAGAAAGGGAAATGCTAGTATTTTCTCAAGCTATATCTTTGATGTCAAATACACCTTTATGAAGCTAATTTATTTTAACTGGCAAAAATGGAACTGAGGTGGTAATTACTGTTATCTAACAGTGGGGGTACAAAGCGGCTTTGGCCATGGCAGTAGAGAAATGAACTCTTACAACCTTCAGAGTACTCTAGAACACTAAGAGGCAATGTAGGTAGCATAGATATAGGAGAGTGGACATATGGAGAGCTTGCTATGTGTCAGACATTATGCAAAGTACAGAGGATACAAATACAAAAAAGAGAATTCTTGACCTTGAGGAGTTACCATTCTGGTTGGTTGTTATCCTTCATTCTTGAAGAGGACCAAAATAACATTACTATATTAGAGTTGAGTGACAGTGTGTCTGACTGTCATTGAACTGACCAATACAAGCTCAGAATGCTCTGCCACATGTTGGGCACAAATAGTCCCAATGAACATTTGGGTTGGCTTCTCTAACTTTGTGCATCTCACATTTCTTCTGAGGTAAAAACAAGTTCTGTTTTGCTCATAGAGCATGGCACCTTACTCACAGAGCACGCCATGCTGGGTGGTCCTGTGCCAGGGTTTCTCATGTCAATTAAAGTTGAGAGACTTTGAGAGTGTCCTTGTATCATTTCTTTCTGACCACCTTATGAGTGCTTGCCTTGTGTGAGTTCTCTATAAAATCATTTTTTTGGGCAAGCATACATTTGACATTTGAACAATGTGCTTAGCCCAACAGAGCTGTGATCTTTGCAGTCAAGTTTGAATGTTTGGCAGTTTAGTTCAAGAAAGGATCTTAGTATCTTGTATCTTATTCTGCTAGGTGATCTTTAAAATCTTTCTAAGACAGTTCAAATTGAAGTGATTCAGTTTCCTAGCATGGACTGACATACTGTCCAGGTTGCACAGACACAGAACAATGAGTTCGGTACAATGGCTCAGTAGACCTTCAGTCTGGTAGTCAGTGTAATACCTCTTCTCTCCCACACCTTCATCCAGAGCTTCCCAAATACTGAGGTAGCTCTGGTAATCTATGTGTCAGTGTCATTATCAATATGGACATCCTTGGACAATATACTATCAGGGTAAGGGAAATTATCCACAGCATTCAATGCTTCTCCATTTGCTGTAACTGACGGTTTCACATATGGATGGTGTGGTGCTGGCTGAGGGAAGACCTATGAAATACAAAGGGCCTGCACTTATAGGATAGTGAAGTCTAAGAAAGAATGAAGTCACAAGAATGGTGGATGGAGCTATAATTCAATCCAATGGGGTCTTATATCTAGAGGCAATGAATCAGTTTGATTCCCATATTATCAGTAACAATAATAATTGCTGTACTATGATACTGTATTAAATGCTTTATAAATATTACCTCATTTCATTCTCCCAACTACCCTGGGAGATAGGTACAATTATCTTCTTCATTTTATAATTGAGAAAATGGAAGCAAAGAGAGGTTAAGTGACTTGTCACATATATGGTAAATATCATAGAACAAATTTGAACTCATGTCTCCTTGACTTCATGTCCAATGGTCTTAGCTTAGGTTGTACCACCTAGCTGTTCTCCAAAAGCCAGCTGTTTGGGGGAGTTGCGACATGTTAGAAAGATGGCATAGTTGGTATTTAGGACTAACTAAACAAGCTACTGCCTATCAGCACTGAGCATCATCCTTCCATTTATTGATTTGACTTTTCTGATTGTCTGAGCACATTACCCAACAAGCTATGCAAACTGTGGCAACTCAACTGAAAGATCCAGGTTTAAAAGAAAGGAGATAATCAATTGACTCCTTTCCTCCTGTATTTTACTTTATGACTATGAGAGTTTTGTGTACTTCTAAAAGCCTAATTTTTCATCCTGATTCTTCTTTTGTCCATGTGAGACCATTTTGGCTGCTGGATTTAGTTTGTTTTGGCTTAATTTCTATCATGGTCCCTTTAAAAAATCAGTTGATGGAGCATGAAGCTTTCTAAATTCAAAGTTAAGAAACCTGTGTTTGCATTTCAGATATGACAAGTCTCAAGTATGTGATAAGAGGCAAGTCAATTCAATTTCCCTTAAGCTGGACTTGAACCTTGTTGAGAACAACTCACTATCTACCAAGTCACTTAAACAGCTTTCACAGGTTAACTGTGAAGGAAGAGTAAACTTTAAATGACTGTATAACACCTTTACTGTATTATTATTATTATTGTTGTTGTTGTTTTATCATCATCTTCTTCATCAAAGTCATTGTTATCATTATTTCCTTGCTGCCTCCTTGTTTAACTTTGGTAAGCATTTCCTGATTTCCTCCCTATTCTCATCCCCCCAAGTGGCTCTGGAACAGCCCATCTAACAGGCTTTTTATGTTAACTCCTGCTTTCCTGAATCTTCTCTGAGGGTCTTGACAGCTACTTTGAATGGTGTAGAAAAATTGTCATCGCAAAATAGAAGAGAGATTGGTATGTCTCAACCCACTGAGTGCCAAAGGCCTTGAAGGAATCAAGGAGACAGGCCCTTATTATTTTCAGGTATTGTTCATTAGGCACTCAATAGAATACTCAGCATTATTTAGCTCAAAGCAAAAGATATGAACTGAACTTTGCACAATTCTGACTAAAACAGCACATATCTGAAATGTGTTTGCTCTGCATAAGAAAAAAATGTCTGCCACTTAATCTTTTGTCTGACACATTGTTCCTCTAAAATACATACTGATTAAAATGTGGTGCACTATTCAATAAGATTCATTGTTTTATTGGAAAGGGACTATTTTAAGAATTGCTCCAGGCAGGTCCATGTTACATTGGTCAAACGTGAGAAGGAAGCATTTGACTGAGGGACTTTACTGATGTTTGGTATAACTCTTCCTACAAGATGGCAGAACCTTCCTTATAATAAGTAGCAGTTTAGCCAAAATTTGGGAAACTGGAAAACCGGGAAACAGGAAGAAGAGTTTCTATTCCCCTGTCTCAGAAAAGAATAATTAGGAATGTAAAATGAGGATAATAATAGCACCTACCTCTCACGAGTTGTTGTGGGGAGAAATTAAGATGATATGGATAAAATCATTTTTAATCTTGACACACTATATAAATACTAGCTATAATTATTACATTATTATTACTATCACAACCACTACCACTATACTACCATTACTTCTATAATTATGTCACTCCCACTACTACTACTAACATCACTACCACCGACCTTATTCCTTCTCCTACTTACTTTGAGGTCATCTAGTACACATTTCTCTAAAGCCATTTCTCTAGAGGAAAGGAGTTAAAACAACTAGTATGGAACATACAATACTCATATGCAGACTACAACACTCCTGTGTACTCCTGAACTAAATTAAAATGTAACTTGAAAATATGTAACAAAATAAACAAAAATACAATAAAACATTGAGAATGTTTTGCAGAGTCAATATGTGCTTACAAGGATTCTTATGCATCTTTAGTGGTCCCCTTTTGCATTAGAATTCTCTACCACTGCTCTATAGCATTCCTTCACTGATGCTCCTGTTTCAACATCTCTATTGACAGAAAACTCATGATCTTATGAGGGTTCCATTCTGTCATGGAGAGATCAGTTTGCTATAAAAATTTTTATTTTAACGTTAAGCTTAAACATGCCTTTATATCTTTCACACATTGCTTTTAGTTTGGCCCATTAATTAAGCCCACACTCTTATCTAATTCAAAGCTTTTGAAAATATTCAGGAAACTCCATCAGACAGCATGCCTCATTACCTATTTACCTTAATTCTGATAAAACAATGAGGTCAGCATAACAGTTCTATAGACCTTCAGTTTGGTAACCGTCTAATACCTCTCCTCTCCCACACTTTCCTTCAGAGCTTCCCAAACATTGAACTAGTTCTGGCAAGGTGTGTGTCAATCTCATTATCAATGTGGACATCTCTGTAAATATACTGCCCAGGTAAATGAACTTACCCATAGCATTCAAAACTTTAAAATTTACCATAAGTGATGCCTGTGAAACCTGGACAGTACACCAATTGTCTTAAGACAATTATGAAGATCATCTGGCAGTATAAAATACCAGATACTGAGGTCCTTTCTTGAACTAAACTGCACAGCATTCAAACTTTACTGAAAAGAGCACAACTCCATTGGGCTGGTAACATTGTTTGCCAAATGTATGCTTGCCAAAAAAGGTATATTTTATGAAGGGCAAATGCTCACAAGGTGGTCAGAAAAAGTGATATAAGGATACTCCCAAGGTATATCCTAAGAACTTTTGAATCAATTGTATGACATGAGAGACAAGTGTGCCCTCATCAGAGAAGGTGCTGTGCTCTATGAGCAAAGCAGAATTGAATTAGTGCAAAAGAAAGCGAATTAGCTTTGTGAGATGCACAAAGTTAGAGAAAAGTTAGAGAAGTCATCCCAAATATTCATATGGACAATTTGTGTCCAACCTGTCACAGAGTATTACAAGCTCATTGGTTTGATCAACCACAATCAGACATACTGGAACTCAACCCTAACATAGTGATGTCATTTTGGTCCAAAATACAACAGTACGAAGGACAACAATTGACCAACTAAACAATCAATTCTGATTCAGACACAAATGGCAATGAAAACTGGTAGTTATTTTCTCATTATTTTTGCACATATAATCTCATATGGTTTCAGCTAGCTATTATCTCTATTTTACATTTCAGAAGAAAAAGCAACTTGCCCAAGATGGAAACAGGGACATATCTTAGGTAAGACTGCTTCCTGTGTGGATGTTGGAATTATCTTTGTAAACAGCAAGTCTTTGAAAAGTCTTAAGTTAGTCTTTGGGGACCACTGCTGCTTATTCCATCACTTTCTCTCTAACCATAAATATAAACATTTATTTTTTATGTCCACTCAATATTAGTGATTATATATAGAAGACAGAGGTCAGTATATCCAGTTCAGTTCTTTCTTTCAATCTGCATATGAGTTTTGTGTGGCAATTAATTACAGTGGGCAAGTTCTTCTTTTTTTTTTTAAATAACTTTTTATTGATAGAACGCATGCCAGGGTTTTTTACAGCATTATCCCTTGCATTCATTTCTGTTCCGATTTTTCCCCTCCCTCCCTCCACCCCTTCCCCCAGATGGCAAGCAGTCTTTTACATGTTGAATGGGTTGCAGTATATCCTAGATACAATATATGTGTGCAGAACTGAACAGTTTTCTTGTTGCATAGGGAGAATTGAATTCAGAGGGTATAAATAACCCAGGAAGAAAAACAAAAATGCAAGCAGTTTATATTCATCTCCCAGTGTTCTTTCTTTGGGTGTAGCTGCTTCTGTCCATCTTTGATCAATTAAGACTCTTCCAACAGAATACATTCTCAAACAGTATCATTGTTGAGGTATATAATGATCTCCTGGTTCTGCTCATTTCACTCAGAATCAGTTCATGTAAGTCTCGCCAGTCCTCTCTGTATTCATCCTGCTGGTCATTCCTTACAGAACAATAATATTCCATAACATTCATATACCACAATTTACTCAACCATTCTCCAATTGATGGACATCCTTTCATTTTCCAGCTTCTAGCCACTACAAACAGGGCTGCCACAAACATTTTGGCACATACAGGTCCCATTCCCTTCTTTAGTATCTCTTTGGGGTATAAGCCCAGTAGAAACACTGCTGGATCAAAGGGTATGCACAGTTTGATAACTTTTTGAGCATAGTTCCAAATTGCTCTCCAGAATGGCTGGATGTGTTCACAATTCCACCAACAATGTATCAGTGTCCCTGTTTTCTACAGTGGGCAAGTTCTGCTTATTACTTGAGAAAGTTAAAAAAAATACTGGGAAAATTTTATTTGTGTGAATGAATGGTGATCAGATGGATTAACAAAAAAATTTGAATCATGTCATATATGGCAAATATCAAGTCCTCCAACAACCTATTGAGTACTTTCTCCATCAGAGACAGACTCTTACACTAAACTCTTACATGTGCCTGGTCCAAAGTGACAGTTCTGTCCTTTTTTTTGCATTTACAATTTTTGTAATCATTTATTATATCTACTTCTCAAAACCTCCTCTATTGAAAAATTAAAAGAAAAAAAATCAACTAGTTCCTGCTTTCTAAGAGAATCTGTGCATATGGAGAAGAACTCAAGTTATCATCCACTGAAAAATTATCAACTAAAAGTAACAACATAAAAATTTAATAACATCTTAAAAAATTGTAAAATGCTTCACAAATATCAACTTGTTTGATTCTCACAACAGCCTTATTATCATCATAATTTTACAGATGAGGGAATTGAGTTTAAGAAATGCTAGACTAAGAACTCTTTGAGGGCAGGAACTTTTTAATTAGTTTTTATTTGCTTTTGCCTTTGTATCATCAGCTCTTAACATAATATCTGGCACTTGACATTTGCTTAGTAGGCATTTGACAAATGCTTGATGTCTGACTGACTGACCTATACCTGACAGAGAGGCTCCTCTACCTACAAGTTGTCCTTTCCTTAAAGACATCAAATGGTAGGGAAACAAGACAATTTTACTTGTGTTCAGCTCTAATTGTTAGGAAATTTTTCTTTCCACAATATGTTTGAAACTTCTACGCACTGCTCCTAGTATTCTTTTATTGGGTCAAGTGAACAATAATGTCTCTTCTGTGTGCCAATACATCAAGAATTTGAAAACAGCTCTCATGTTCCTATTCTACCAAGTGTTGTTTCTCATATTGGACAGTAAGTTCCCTGAGAAAATAGCCTATTTTGTTGTTATTTTAAGTTTTTTATTCTACAAGGGCTTGGCATAGAGTTTTACAAATAGTACATTCTTATTTAAAAGCATTTAATTTTTTCAAATACATGCAAAGTTTTCAACATTCATCTTTACAACACCTTGTGTTCCAAATTTTTCTCCCTCCCCCCCAAGACAGCAAGCAAACCTATGTAGGTTAGACATGTGCATTTCTTTTAAACATATTTCCATATTTGTCATGCTGCACAAGAAAAGACAGTTTCAAAGGGAAAAAACCATGAGAAAGAAAAAAAAAAGCAAGCAAACCCACAAAAAAGGTGAAAATACTTTGTTCCACATTTATTCTCCATAGTCCTATCTCAGGATGCAGATAACACTTCCCATCCAAATCTATAAGAATTGCCTTGAATCACTGCATTGTTGAAAAGAGCCAACTCTTATCACAGTTGATTATCACATAATCTTGATGTTTCTTTGTACAATGTTCTCTTGTTTCTGCTCCCTTCACTTAGCATAAGTTCAAATAAATCTTACCAAACTTTTCTGAAATTATTTTGCTCATCATTTCTTATCTTTCATATCAGCTTATTCAGCCATTCCCTAGCTGATTAGCATCTACTCAGTTTCCAGTTCCTTGCCCTAAAAAAGAACTGTTACAAATATTTTTGTACATGTGAGTTCTTTTTCCTTTTTTTATGATCTCTTTGGGATACAAGTCCAACAGAAACATAGCTCAATCAAAAAGTATGTGCAGTTTAATAGCCTTTTCTTCATAGTTCCAAATTGCTCTCCAGAATGGCTGGATTCTTTCACAACTCCACCAACAATGTAGTAATGTTCCAGTTTTCCCACATTCTTTCCAACATATATCATTATCTTTTCTTGTCATCTTAGCCAGTCAGAGAGGTGGAAAGTGGTACCTCATAGTTGTCTTAATTTGCATATCTCTAATAATAATTTAGAATTTTTTTCATATATTAGAAAGGACTATAATTTCTTCATCTGAAAATTGTTCATATCTTTTGACTAGTTAATGGTAAATTCTTAATTAATGCTATCCATTAATTCATCTATCTACTCATTCATCTCTTTCTTTCCAAATTGTCATCATCCTAAATATTTCAGTTTTGGCATCCCCTTCTTTGGAAAAGCTCTTATTTCCTCAATAGTTAATACTATTTCATTCCATAAATTATATTGTATTTACTTTTCTATGTATATGATGTCTGACCCAGGTGGAATACATACTTTGTGATAAGTGATTTATCCTTGTTTTTCTATCTCTAACATCTACATAATGTCTTGGATATATTAGTCATCTAAGAATTGTTTGTAGAATTAAATTGAGTTGATCTTGGACAAATCTATTCATCAGTTTCCTCTTTTGATAAAGTAAGAATTGTAGATGACCTCTGACAGTGCTTTGTGGTTCTAAATCTATATGTCAAGAACTTTGCCTTTCTTAGCCTTTCCCTAAGCCTTTTTTTTTTTTCTGTTTCGCTTTTCAGTTTGTAATTTTGACTATTGTTCCTGGCTGCTGATTCTCTCTGAATTAGTTTAAATCCTGGGTGAGGCTGTGGACTACTCAGAATTGTTGCTAGATCCCTTTTTGCTCTTATTCCATATCCCTCAGACTTGCTGTGTATCACTTACAGAACTCAAATCTGTGCTGTAGGTCAAAAATGAAACAGTCCTAAACAACTTTCAAGCTGGATATGGAATGCTTGTTACTCTCAACCAGAATCCCAGGATGCCATTCAGTTGTCAAACCTTTATTATGTTCACCCCTAGGGTTTGGACTATTGTTGTCTCTGGCAAAATTGGCTGCACTGCCCTTGACATCTGGAATTATATAGTATAGCATCAAATCACATCAGGATTTAACGGAATAAGGATGATTAACCCAGCTACCAGAATAATCACTTTAGGGTGCCATTCACAACAAATATACATCAAAATAAATGCAGTTGGACTAGTATAATATAGGAAATCCTTCAACAGGCCGTTCCACAATTTTTAAATTTCATGGAGGTTATATTACATATATGTGGCTCAGCAGTACAACCATATCCATGTCACACAAACAAATGTACATAATAGCAAACAAAATCAAGTTGATAATAACATTGGTGTGCTATGCAAAGTAACAGTTTTTATGAGCATGTAGCTAACAACAAAATTGAATATAGTCAACAGACTACATAATAAATGCATGCTGCAAGTACAAAGAAAATGAACATAAACAAAGGAGAAATAATAACAATAATAAAACAAGAACATGTGGAACATGCAGCAATTATCATATATATCAATGAGCATATGTCATTACATGAAAGGTAAACATCACAAGGATACATGTTAGTTTTTTTTTTTTTTTCCAACCTGGCTATCTATCTGTATAGCCCTTTTCCTAGATTCACCATGGACATTGTAAGTTAGTGTGATCATTGATCAAATCTTCTTCTGTGACTTGCTGATTTTCTGAACTTAAACCAATGCTGATAAAATTCCACATTAGAATTGTCTTCATATCTTTATAAGCTTGAACTATAAATCACAGGATGCTCATATAACTATGATAGTCATTTTTATGTTTTCAGGAACAATAATACCATATATTTGCATAGCACTATATTTGCATAGCACTTTGTATGCTCATTTGATCCTCATAACAACTCTAAGAAGTAAATATTATTATTATTATTCTCTTATTTTCACAGTTGAGGATATAGATTAAGTGACTTGTACAAGGTAAGAGAGCAAGGAACTGTTGTGCCATCTATCCTAAAGCACCAATCCTGAAATGTGATGACCGCATATTTAAAATCAGCCAGAGTCAGGAATTCAGGTTAAGGGAAATATCTTCAATCTTTATTGAAATGAAGAGGTGAAAAAGGATTACGATAGCAAATATAGGCAAGAAAGATTGTGATAGCAATATGGGCAGCTGCAACAGGAAGCCAGCTAGCAGAGGGAGATCTGAGCTGAAGGGCTGTCACAATGGCAATGCGAGCACCTGTGTCAAGATGCCAGCCAGCAGTCTCTCCTTCCGTTTCCCTTTCCACTCCCCTGCCTCCACCCACCAAAAACGTCATTTCCTATACAACACATCAGGACTTGCACAAAGAGTGGGCGGGGGCCATTCTTTCTCCAAGCATATATATAGAGTATGGTCCAATTACTATTTAGCCTCACGTGCTTGGGACCTCAGTGCATCAACTCGAGCCTCAGCCCATTACACTGAAAGACTTTTTTCTCATTACACAAGAGATTGAGAAGTCAAAGATGACCTTAATGTTGAAAATTTAGAGAACAGGAAAGACAGTGATGCCTTTGACAGAAATGGAAAAGTGAGGAAGAAGGGAGGATCCTAGGGGATGTGGGAAGAAAGATAATGAGGTTTGTTTTACGATAGGTACAAATTAAGATACCGCTACTTTGAAATATGCAAAAGATAATTGGTAATGTGGACTGGAATTCAGGAGACAGGAGACTGTAGAATACATGAAAAGGAGTCATATGAGATATAGATGGTAATAAAATTTGAAATATGTTTGTGGAGGGCCTTGAATTAAGATTTCAGTCATTAAATACTTTGGATATAGTAATGTTAGTCTTCCTGTGATCTGGGAATTTCAGAGATAATGGTGCAGTGAGCAGAAGAGATATCTGGGCACAGCAACAGTTTTGTGTGGTCACATTTGTTTATACTTATATACCTATTTTCTCCTCTTAGAGAATGTAAGCTCCTTGGGGGCAGGGATTGTTTCATTCAGAGTTTTTAGCTATAATATTTAGCAGAAATCTTAATACCAGAAAGGAACTTCCTGCATGGTGTTTAATTTATGCCTTTGCCTAAATTACCATACCTTCCTGGAATATTTTCTCTACTCTATCTGAGTCCATACTTTCCATCCAGGCTTAACTCAGGTGCTATATTAAATAAAAAGGCTATGCTTGATATACCTATTTTATCTCTAATACATGAATTTATTTGGTATATTTGGATTTTGTCCATTTTTCAGTAATTTCAGTCATGCCTAATTCTTTGTGATCCTATTTGGAGTTTTCTTGGCAGAGAAACTGAGTGTTTTGCCATTTCCTTTTCCAACTCAGTATTCTATCTGTTGCACCATTGAGCTACCTCATTTTTATTTTGGCTTCTATGTTAACTCTAGAGATTATGCTTTTTTCAAGTCAAGTCAAGTCAAATCAGCAAGCACTCACTGAGCATCTGCAATGTGTCAGACATTGTGCTGAGGACTATAGATAAAAAGGAAGGCTAAAATAGCCCCTGTCCTCAAGAAATTCACACTCTAATGAGGAGACAAAATGAAATAGCTATATAAAAATCAAGAAATATAAGACTCCAATAGAATATAATCTCCTTCAAGCTAGAGATAGTTATGGTTTTGTCTCTAATGTGCTAGTGACTAAACATACATAGAATTAAATTCACTTAAATTTCTCCTTTTCATCATATCCTAGCCTGATATAATATTTATTTTCTAAGATATTATTTAGGAGCTACTACATGGATACAGGAGTACTTCAGTTCAAATATTTCTCTTTCCCTTCCTCCCTTCCTTTCTCCCTTCTCCTCTTCTCTCTTTTTCTCTCTTTCTGTCTCTCTCCCACCTTCCCTTCTTTTTCCTCCTCTGTCTCCCTCTCTCTCTGTCTCTCTATCTGTCTCTTTCTTTCTTTGTCTCTCTCTGACTCTTTCTGTCTTTTTCTCTCCAGCTTCCTCTCCCTTTCCTTCTTTCCTCTCTCTCTCCTTACACTCCCTTCATCTTATCATAAAGAATATATATTCTCCCTAATCCTTGGTAGTCATCCTTTGAACTGCCTCTTCTTTTTTTGTAGTTTCTACTCAAGCATAGGAGTCTGAACAGTGACTGTAAAAGACTTTTAGGAAGTTGGCACCTTGGAAGCTCCAAAGTCCCTTAGGAAATACCAAGTATACACAGAAGGAAGCTGCTTTGAACAAAGAGGTTGGGTCCCCCCTTTTGTTGGTAGGAAATTAGAAATATAACGGCATAGTAGTTACTATATAGTAATATGTCCTGCTTACTCTGTCATCATGCCTGAAATTCTCACATTATAAAGTAGGGGCCTCTACTTTTAGATTTACAAAAGACATATTTCTATTCCAGGGGATACTGGTCTCTACAGAGAAAGGTCATATTCATTCTATAACTGTCTACATTTATAGCCATCTGCATCTATATTACTACTGTAGTTGTAGTTACTACACAGTAGTTACTATAGAACTTCTTGGAGAAAATGTGTACCAACAAGATTTCTGACCTGGCTTGCCAGATAGTATTTGCCTTGAGGAAGTTGTTCAGACAGTATACATAATAGAGATAAAAATTAAATGACTATTCAGTATCTAAAAGCTCCATGCTTTCTTATATTTTAAAAGTATCAACTTTTTGGAAGAATGTAATAATAGTTATAAGGTGTTTTATCCTTTTTTAGTCGGTTAGTTTGCATTTGGAAATCTTTTAAGATTTGAATATTTCTATCATAAGGAAGAAATAAATAGTTATCCTATACCTTATCTACCTATACCTATACTGTGTAACTTCCCTTTTGCTAAGACCATAGATATGAGCCAAATTTGATCTTTAATTAGCTTTCTCTGAATATATAATGTGACAATGCCCAGCACTTTCCATAGTGCTTGATTGACTGAGGGTATGATTAAGGAGATATGTTGATCCTTTTCATTACAAATAAGAATTAAAGAGGTTATAGGTAGTAAACCCTGTGCTCTTTCTCAGCTTGGATTGTTTCTTTCTTCAGATCGCAAAGTCATTAAGGCAGTTTATTTATCAAATCAGTGTGTGCTCAAAGGTCAACATTACATTTTGACCCATTTTCATTACAGAGAAAATATTGATAAACTTGCTTTGTTTTCTTTGGACAGAAATATGACTTCTCTGAAGACCATGGATTTTATAAAAAACATAATAATTACAAACAGGATAAGAGACAAAAAAGGGCTAACAATGACTCATAGCACACACACACACAAAGAAAACTAAAACTCCCACTTTTTTTTTTTTTTACCTTATGTCGAATAAGGAAAAATCTTTGCAGTTATATTTGCCAGACATGAATCTTGGAAAGTGTTGGGCTGAGAATTGGAATTAAGATTAATAGAGCTGGAAAGGAGAACATTAGTATCCCAGATATCAAGCTAGAAAGGACTATAGAGAAGCAAAAGCCAATGCGGGAAATGTCATTTAGAACTCATCACAGCTAAACATCAATTTCCTAAATTCTATTAGAAATTTGTAGCAGATTAACTGCTTCTGAATGAGCATATCACAACTGTTGTTCTCCCTCCCCAGTCCTAGTCAGTCAATCTGAATCCAGTTGGGAATAAGTGGCATGCTCATGTAAAATGAATATTGCCTCTTTAAGGAACAACTAATGATGAAAAAGAGCAGAAAAAAGATATCTTTGAATAAAGAAAGATTTTCCTATTGTCAAAGGATGGAAGATACTGTCATTATTATGGATGAATATTTTGGTAAAAGAATGCAGTTCCAATATACTTTGATATAATTTATGTACAAAGAAATGTAGTTTTCAAATGAGATTAGGATACTTTAAAAAGAAAATGATATACAGTATACATTTGAGGATCAATTTGTCCATAAGGTAAAATGATCCCTTACTTCTGTGGGAAGTTTAATGTTATAAAGAGAAATGTGCTTTATTCATGAAAAATTAGAAAATTGTGAGAGTAAAGGAAAGCAATTTTGAGGGTTATTAAAGAGATAGTAAAAGATGTTAGAGACTTTAAAGTTAAAATCATTATGGCTTCTTTGGCTAATTTGAATATGTGTTCTTGACTAAAGCCTCCATCAGCTTTTAAGTAAACATTCATTAAGCACTTACTATGTGCTAGGCACTGCTGTGCTAAGTGCTCAGGATACAAAGAATTGTAAAAGACAGTCCCCATTGTCAAGAAGCTCACAGTCTAATGAGAAAGACAACATGCAAGCAACTATGTAGGAGTAAACTATATTCAGAATAAATAAGACTCAAGAGGACTCTAGAAAGCCTTCTTTTAGAAATGAAAATTTTAGCTGGGATTTGAAGGAAGCCAGGGAAATCAGGAAACAGATATGTGGAATGAGAATATTTTAAGTACAGGAGAGAGCTGGGGAAAATGCTGAGTTAGGAGATGGATGGTCTTGTTAGGAAAAAAAAAATGGGGACAATATCAATGGATCATAGTGTATATAGTGTAAGGTATAAAAATACTAGAATAATAAGGGATAGTTCAGGTTAGGAAGGACTTTGAATGCTGCAAAAGTTTTCTATTTAATTCCAGAAGTCATAAGAAGAAGAGGAGGCGACATGGTCAGAATGATATTTTAGGAGAATCATTTTGGCAGCTGAGTATAACAGTATAAGAGTCAGTAAGCAAATAAACTTTTATTAGTTATTTACTATGTGACTAGGACTGTGTTCACTGCTGAGTATAGGAATATTAAAAAAAAGATACTCTCTGGCTTCAAGAAGCTAACATATTTTAAAATTTATTTTCAAAACATATGCATAGATAATTTTCAACAGTTACTCTTGTAAAACCTTGTGTTCCAAATTTTTTCCTTTCTTCTCCCACTCCCTCCCCTAGATAGTAAGTAAATCAATATATGTTAAACATTGTAATTCTTCTATACACATTTCCACAATTATCATCTACACAAGAAAAATCAAATCAAAAAGGGAAAAAAATGAGAAAGAAAACTAAATGCAAGCAAACAACAAGAAAAAAGTGAAAATATTATGTTGTGGTCATCAATCCCCACAGTTCTGTCTCTGGGTACAGATAGCTCTCCTCATCACAAAAGTCATTGGAACTGGCCTGAATCATCTCATTGTTGAAAAGAGCCACATCTATCAGAATTGATCATCATATAATCTTGCTGTTGCTATATACAATGATTTCCTGGTTCTCTTACTACACTTACCATCAGTTTACGAAAGTCTCTCAAAGTCTCTCTGAAATCATCTTGTTGATCATTTTTTTATGGAACAATAATTTATAGCATTCATATACCATAACTTATTCAACCATTCTCCAAGTGATGCATATCTACTCAGTTTCCAGTTTCTTGTCACTTGTCACTTGTCACTCCAAAAAGAGCTGCCCCATGTGGGTCCCTTTACTAAAGAGCTTATATTTTAATGCAAGAGGAGACTGAAAAGATTAGGAAGGTACCAGACAAGGGACATGATCTAGAAGTCCACAGTATTCAGCCAGGTAGGAAAGAAAGAGAGGTGAAGAAGCTTCCACCAAAGTGGTCACAATATCAAAGAGAAGGGGGGAATATTTGAGAAATGTTATGAAGGTAAAATCAACAGGCCTTGGCAATAGTTTGGAAGAGTAAAGGATAATACCTAAGAAAATGAGAAATCATATAAATATTGGTTACTGATACCCAAATTTTAAAAGCTTATGCATTTGATGAAGTGAATAAAGTGCTAGACCTTGAATCAGGAAGACTCTAGTTCAAATCTGGTATCAGACACTAGCTGTATGGCCCCGGGAAAGGCATGTAACATTGTTTGCTTCCGTTTCCTGATGTGAAAATTTTGCTGGAGAAGGAAATGATAAAACACTCCATATCTTTGCAAAAAAAAGTAGGACACAAGTAAAATGACTGAACACATATATATGCATTTGATGGAAGAAATTTGGGAAATTGTGACTTTGAAAGTAAAAAAATGAGTTTCTAAGAAGCTGGAAACTCTTATTTAAGTCAGTGATGACAAAACAACAGCAGTAGAGGAAGAGAAGCTAGAAAAAGTTTGAAAGCACATCGGGAGACTGAAAACCTTCTCTCTAAAAGCTGTGGCAATTAGAAGCAGTCAACTATTAGAAGGCTTCAGCATATTCATTCATACTTGAGAATTAACTTCATCATCCTACAGCACCAGGGACAGCTCTTGCCCTTCTGTGCCTCATATAGTTAGAAATGAAACTTTCCATCTGTGTTTATCTGTTGCTATTTATCATTTGAAAAGGAAAAATAGCAGGTAAGGCTTTGCTACAAGTTCCATTTGACTGGAGAGAAGAGCATCCAAGTGAATAATTGGCTGAGTTGATTTACGTAGACCAGAGGTAGCCAGTATAATAGGCTTTGAAGTTCTCTAACTTAGAAAACTATTATTTATTTTAAGAGCTAATTCTTACTTTATTTTTTTATTAATTGACATATCTATTTATTTATTTTTAAAGCATATTGTTTTATGAATCATGTTAGAGAGAAAATCAGAACAAAAGGGAAAAACCATGGGAGAAAAAAAAAAGAAAAAAGAAGTGAACTTAACATGTGTTGATTTACATTCAATTTCCATAGTTCTTTTAAATAATAGTTTTATATTTTCAAAATATATGCAAACTTAGTTTTCAACAGTCACCCTTGCAAAACCTTGTGTTCCAAAATTTTCTTCCTTTCTTCCCTCACTCCCACCCCTACACAGTAAATAATCCAATATCCTTAGTTCTTTTTCTGGATGCAGGTGGCATTTTCTATCCAAAGTCTATTGGTCTTGCCTTGGATCACTGAACCACATTGAGAAGTACCAAGTCTTTCATCGTTGATCATCACACATTCATGCTGTTATTGAGTACAATGCATTCCTGGTTCTGCTTTCTTTGCTCAGCATCAGTTCAGGTAGATCTTTCCAGGCCTTTTTAAAATCATCTTGTTCATCATTTTTCTAAAACAACTGTATTCCATTAATTTAATATATCATAACTTATTCAGCCATTCCACAATTGATGGGCATCTATACATTTTCTAATTCTTTGTTACCACAAAACACCCTGCTATAAATATTTTTGCACATGTGGGTTCTTTTCTATCTATGATTTCCTTGGGATATAGACCCAGTAGTGACAGTGCTGGGTCAAAGGGTACGTGTAGTTTTATAACCCTTTAGGAATAATTCCAGATTGCTCTCTAAAATGGTTGGATCAGTTCACAACTCAACCAACAATGCATTAATGCATTAATCCCCAGTTTTTCCACATCCCCTCCAACATTTATTATTATTATCTTTTCCTGTCATTTTAGCCAATCTGAGAAGTCTGAAGTGGTACCTTAGAGATGTTTTAATTTGTATTTCTCCAATCAAGAGTGATTTAGAGTATTCTTTTCACATGACTATAGATGGCTTTAATTTCATCATCTGAAAATTGTCTATTTATATCCTTTGATGATTTATTAATGAGAAAATTACTTGTATTTTTATAAATTTGACACAGTTCTTTATATATTTCAGACATTTTATATATTAACAGAAAAAGTGGATGTAAATCCATTTTGCCTTTCATAAGATTCTCTAGTTTTTCTTTGGTCATTAATTCTTCCCTTCTCCAAATATATGATAGTTAAATTATCTCTTGCTCTCCTAATTTGCTTATGGGATTACTCTTTATGCTCAAATCATGTACCCATTTTGATCTTTTTTTTTTTTTTTTTTTTTTTTTTTTTGGTATGGGGTGTGAGATGTAGGTCCATACCAACTTTCTGACATATTATTTTCCAGGTTTATAAGCAATTTGGTGGTTTATCGAATATTAGATTATTATAAGCATTGATTATTGTGTTGTATATATCTTGCCAATTGCACTGATCAACTACTCTATTTCTTAGCCAGTACCAAAATGGTTTTGATGACTATTGCCTTATAATATAGTTTTAGGGCTGGTACTACTAAGCTACCAAGCATGTTCTTGGTAGGCCAACAATATTCAGGCCTGCTGTTTAGAGTCTAATAATCCTGAGCACATGAATTATTCTCCATCATGTGTTTGTCTGTCAAGTTAATAAATGTTTATATAAGATTCACCATATATTTTGAGTGCATTGTAGGAGAGCAGAATCTGACTTTTTATTTACATTATCATTTTCTAAAAAATAGTTATACATTCATTTCAATTTACTATATAACATCATTATTTCTTTTATTTAATTATTAAACATATTTTTTGAAATATGTTCTGCTGCATTTGATTCAATTAATTAAATTAACAAGTAAATTAATTGAGTAGTTAGCTAACAATTACTTAGTTGTTCAATTTTGCTAGAATAACACCCCATTTTTTTACAGATGAACAAACTAAGGTCAAAAGGAAATGACTTGCTTAAGATCATGTACTAGTCTCAGAATCAGGATTCTAACCCTGTTTTCTGTATTGACAGGCCAGCATCCTTTGCACTACTTGATCCAGTCTGGTTTGTCTATTATTTTGAGGAAACATAGGTTTTAGAACCCGCTTTGCCAATAACTAGCTGTGTATGGTCTCAGACAATCATATAACTACTCTGGGCTTCAGCTTTACTGTCAGATGGAGATGATAATACCCCTAATACCGATAGAAACTAAGTTATTATGAGAATAAAAATTAGCTAATGGATGTGAAACAGCTTTGAAAAAGCTCTTTGAAAGGCTAGAGGAAATACCTTGGGTAAGTAATTTCATTTCTCTGGTCTAATTTTCCTCACTTTCCTCACTTATACAATGAGATTGTGGGAACAATTAGAGGATCACAGATCACAGAGTAAGAATTTAAAGGTTGTAGAGTCAAAAGTCCTCTCTAACTAAACTATTTTCCCCCATAATGATTTGTTAACTCTTTCTTGAAGCGAGAATGATGGAACAAGGTATTTAGCTATTGGAAGTTGCCTTGTTTTCTTATCTTTTTGTTTTGCTTTTTTAATAGAAGACAAGTTAAATTGCCATTACATTGGATGAGCAATGACAATTTACCTGTAAAAAAGGGAATCCTATAGCTGACTTCAAAAACTCATACTAATCTTTAGTTCCTAGTTGAAGGTGAAGGAGAGAATGAGAAGGAAGAAGAAAAGCAAGAAGGAAGGAAGAAACAAAGAAAATGAAGAAAGAGGAAGCAAGGAGGGAAGGAATGAAGAAGGAAGGAAAAGGGAAGAAAGGGAGGAAGAAAGAAAAGAAGAAAGGAAATAAGGAAAGGGGGAGAAGGGAAGGGAGGAAAGGAGGAAAGAAGGAAAAAAGGAAGGAGGGAGGAAAGGAGGAAAGAAGGAAAAAAGGAAGGAGGGAAGAAAGGAAGGGAGGAAAAAAGGAAGGAGGAAAGAGAGAAGGAGAAAAAAAGGAAGAAAAGAAAATGGAAAAAAGAAAGAAAGAAAGACAGGAAAAAGGAAGAGAAGAAGGGAGGGAGGAAAAAAGAGGTGGAAGAAAAGGAAGGAGGAAGGGAGGAAAGTATATATATATATGTGTGTGTGTATATATATATGTATGTATATACATATATATATAATCTGTATATGTATGTATATATACACACATATGCATGCATAAATGCATGTATGTATATATGTATGTGGATAATCATGCAAAACAAATTCCAGCATCAGTTATAACTAACATTAAATAAAGAAATGACAAGGAGAAGAAAAGAGGTTTCAGGTGTCACTCAGTTACTCTCTAGAGGTGAATATCATGTTTCATTATGAGGCTTTTGGAATTATGATTAGCTATTGTGTTGTTCTAAATTACTAAATCTTTCAAAGTTGATTATCTTCACAATATTATAGTCATTGTATAAATTATTTTCCTGGTTCTGCTTACTTTACTTTATATTAGGTCATGCAAGTCTTGCCAGAGTTTTATGAAACCCTCCCCTTCATCATTTCTTGTAACACAATAAAATTCGATCACATTCATATACCACAAATTGTTCAGTCATTCTTCAATTGATGGGCATGCCCTCAATTTTCTATTCTTTTCTACCATAAAAAGAGCCGCTATAAATATTTTTTGTACATATAGGTCCTTTCCTTAGAAAGAAATGTCTATTCCAGACTTATGTTTCATCCAAACTCTGTGCTAATTTCTTGAAATAGAAATACAAAAATGAGACAGTTCCTATAGACAGTTCCTATCCTCAAGGAGCTTACATTCTAATCTACACCATACACGATAGAATGATGACCAAGGGAAGAAGTGTTTGGTCTGGTTAAGTCATAGAGATGGTGAGTAGCAGAAGATCATTTTCTTCTACTGAGGCAACAATATTTTTTTCTTTTTTTTTTAATTTTTATTTAATAATTACTTTATATTGACAGAATCCATGCCAGGGTATTTTTTTTTTACAACATTATCCCTTGCACTCATTTCTATTCCGATTTTTCCCCTCCCTCCCTCCACCCTCCCCTAGATGGCAAGCAGTTTTATATATGTTAGATATGTGAGGCAACAATATTTTTGATTTGATTACAGTTCTAGGAGCAAATAGTGAAAAGTAGGAATGGGTAAGGATGAAAAGTTATAGACATAGCCATGGGACAGAAAATGTACAAGGTGAATATAATTGCGTGATTCCAGGGAATCCAGAGATCATTTCTTCTGTACTATGGTATTTAGAAGTACAGTTTGGAGGCTGGAAGAGCAGCAAGAAGAATGGTAGATTAAAAGATGGTCAAGGTGAAGATGGAGAGTGCAGAACAAAATGGAATAGCTCATAGTTGGAAGTCATCTGGTAGAGGGTTCTAAAGAGACAAATTTTGATTTTGGTCTCTGATGGGGTCACCAAGGAAGGGAAGGTTCTGACCAGTATGATAGGGTGATAGTATGAGGTAAGTATCAGTATTGATTCAGTTCCTGGTACTGGATTTATACCAAAGACTTAAGATTCCTGACTATATTGATATAAATGATCTTAATGCTTGATGTGGATTGATAGCTATATTAAAATTGTCATAATCTACACTGAATTTCTGATATTCTCATCTCCAACACATTTTTGCATTTAGAGACTGGCTGTGAAATGCCTTAATATTACCTTATTATATGAAGTGTACTCTTTAAAGGAATGCTATACCATCTGTTTTTATTTGTATTTAGTTCCTCTTCTTTTCTTGTCTATACTAGAGTTTATCTTTTATATTGTAATTCTTTCCAATCTATTGTAACTTTGAAGTTGATTATCTTGGTAACCACAACATTAATTTAGGATCAAAGGATAACAGAATTATAAATTTAGGGTTGGGCATGCTTTTTTGAGATTTGGGAGTCCAACTATCTCATTTTACAGTTGAGAAAATAAATCCATAAAGATTAAAGGATATGTTCAGCAACAAGTGTTAGTGTCCAATGTAAATATCTCAGATGGAATTTGCATCCAAGTCTTCCTGATTCCAGGTCCAGTACTTTATCTAGTATCTCTCAGTACAAAGTCAGGGAGAAAGATAGATTGTCCTAAATGTATAGAAGCCACACAAGAGCATCAGAGTCCTCTAGAACTTGGAACTATAGAAGATGATAGAAATCAGATATAGTTGTTGCTCTGGAAGCTCCCTGAGAGCTTCAGCTGACTTTTCAGAGTTGTAAGATTACAGAGAGAATCTAATGAACAGGAATCTTTTCCATGATGGTTAGGAAGCCTTCATTTGAAGACCTCCAGAAATGGATGAAAAAGATGTATTTCCTTTTTTCCTTTCAATAGTAGTTTATTTTTTCAAATATATGTAAAAATTCAACATTCATTTCTGTAAGGTTCCAAATATTTGGAACTTGAAGAGGGTCATCTCTTACCTTCACCCTCTTCAAGACAGCAAGCAATCTGATGAAGTTAAACATGTATAATCCTAAGCATATTTCCATATTTCTCATGTTATGCAAGAAAACTCAAACCAAATGGGAAAAATATAAGAAAGGAAAATCAAGCAAACAAACAAAACAAAAAAGGGTGAAAATACTATTCTTTGATCCATATTGAGTCTCCATAGTTCTCTTTCCAGATGTGGATGACATTTTCCATCCCAATTCCATAGATCCCTATTATCTTGATCAATATATTGCTGAGAAGAGCTATATCAATCAGCTGTCCATGATATAATCTTGCTGTTACCATGTACAGTATTTTCCTGGATCTGCTCACTTCACTCAGCATCAGTTCATTTAAGTCTTTCCAGATTTTTCTGAAATCAGCCTGCTTATCATTTCTTATAGAAAAATAACATTCCATTACATTCTTATATCAAAACTTACTGTGCCATTGATTGCCATTCAATTTCTAGTTCCTTGCCACTACAAAAAGATCTGCTACAAAATTTTTTGCACTTCCCTCTTGTATAATCTCTTTGGAAAACAGACCTAATAGTGACATTACTGAATTAAAATTTTATAGTTCTCTAAGCATAGTTGCTCTTCAGAATGGCTGAATTATTTCACAATTCTACCAGCTATATATTAGTGTCTTAGTTTTCCTCATCCCTTCCAACATTTATCATTATTGAAAAGATACATTTTCACTAAGTTGCCAAACCAATCACTTTGTCATTTAAATATTCTCTTATTAGGCTCCCACCCTGTCTGTATTTTCAAGCAGCTTATCTCAACTGCCCAAATGGTTCCAACAATGCAAGGTCTGTATTTTGTGCATGGTACTTTCCTGAAGTCCAGAGTGAGGTTTCTTATGACTGACATTCTTCCCCCAAAAGAAAATCTTCCCCAGGAAGCTTCTGTAGGTCAGGAGTTTTTAATCTGGGATTTAAGAACCCCTTCATTTGAAGAAATCTGTGAATTGGATAGAAAAAAAAATGCATCTTAATCTTAATGTAATTGGTTTCCTTTGCAATCCTGTGTACTTAAACATATTTCTTTAAAAATTGTGAGTCCATAGGATTACTCAGCCTGGTGAGGGGCTTATTCAGCATAAAATTGTTTAAGGAGACCTACTCTAGACTGTTAGTGCAGTTATTAGCTTCCCCTCAATATCTGGCTGATGTTTCTAATGCTTTCATCCACTAGCTGTGTGTTCATTTTTCTCCCACATGGCTGTGATTGCTTCTTCCCCTCCCCTTCATCATCCTTTAGAAGTGGCTAGTTATTCAAAGAGTCAAAATGAAAAAGAAAACAGAAAAATTAGCCAAAATTTCTGCTTGAACACATTTCTTCACAGCACTCTAAAATCCTTGGCAACACCCAGACAGCATTACAATATCATTTGGAAATCACCATGTAAAGTTTGGGCAAGGGGCCCTGGCTATAGGGACCTTAGAAGGCCCACAACAATGCATCACCCTAAATACTGTGTCTGTGCAGAAGACTTGACAATTACAAAGTGCTAACTAATTGCCTCATAATGGCTAAACCACTTGATACAGGCAGGTGCATCATTTAGGGAATTGAGCTTTCCAAACAAAGGAGGTAAGAAGCAGGTAGAAGAAGAGTAAATAGACCAATGGGAAGAAGACTAATTAGTAAGCTCTGGCATCATTCTCTTAACAGCTGTTTCCAAAGATTTTAGTCTCTCCTCATCCTTAGCAGAGCACAGGCTAGAGAGGCCATCTGGTACCTACTAAGAGCACTTAGTTCTCACTTCCCCAAAACTTTCCAAATGAGATGCTGTTAATAGAAATAAACTGGTTTTATAAGCCCTATTTTGTCATCAGGAAAGGCAGATATTAGAAAGAATGAAATGAAGTGCTTAGAATCATTGCAATATCCTAAGACCAGGATTCTTTGAGGAATGATACTTTGAAGCTCTCATGCTTGGGACCCATATAAGCATTCAAATGTATTAAGGATAAGATTTGAGCAATTTCTTAAGAGTGGAGATAAATAGTAGTATGCAAAGTAGTAGGGAAAGTAAAATACAAAGGGGTTGTCATGAACTGATTTACTAAGTTATAACTATTACAATTAAGGATCATGGGATTTAGGGATAGAAGAACCACAGACCATTTGGTTTAATTCCCTACTGTTTTGTTTTTTTTTTTTTAATAAGAAAATGACTGGAAAAGTTAACTGTGCTCAAAGCCACACAGATGTCGAGACAGTGAGCCTTGGATATTAAATTACTTCCTACCACTTTCAGTCTTCTCTTCCCTGTACAGCACTGAACTCTGCCCAAACCTTTCCTTTAGAGAGGGCAGGTATTGGCTTCCCAAGTCATTCCTCTTACCAGCTACCAGTCTGCTTGGTTTCAACCAAAACAAGATACCTTAGCTTTGGGGACCTACTGATTTCCTATCTCCTTTCTAACTTTCTTTTGTGTTTTGTTTCTCTCCCCCATTTTATTATAAGCTCCTTGAAGAAAGAATTCTCTCTTTTTATCCCTTATTCATATCCTCAGAGTTTAGCACAGTGCCTGCTACATAGTAGGTATTAAATAAATGTTTATTTCTGAATATTGAATTGCAGAATTAAATTATTGAGAAGTTGGGCAAAAAATTGCTAAGTGTTTACTAGGTAATTTGCCCAAAGTTACATAGCTAGTCAGTGGCAGAGCTGAGATTTGAACTCAAGTCTCCTAGCTCCAAATTCAATGATCTTTCTACATGCACATTGTTTTATTTTATAGTTGTGGAAAATGAGGCCCCAAGACTGAAACAGAGTTAAACATAATAACACATGTAAATTGTAAATTACTTTTTATTGACAGAACCCATGCCAGGGTAATTTTTTACATTATCCCTTGCACTCACTTCTGTTCTGATTTTTCCCCTCCCTCCCTCCACTTCCTCCCCCAGATAGCAAGCATTCCTTTGCATGTTAAATAGGTTACAGTATATCCTAGATACAATATATGTGTGCAGAACCGAACAGTTTTCTTGTTGCACAGGGAGAATTGAATTCAGAAGGTATAAATAACCCAAGAAGAAAAACAAAAATGCAAGCAGTTTATATTCATTGCCCAGTGTTCTTTCTTTGGGTGTAGCTGCTTCTGTCCATCCTTGATCAATTGAAACTGAATTAGCTCTCTTTATCGAAGAGATCCACTTCCATCAGAATACATCCTCAAACAGTATCGTTGTTGAGGTATATAATGATCTCCTGGTTCTGCTCATTTCACTTAGCATCAGTTCATGTAAATCTTGTTAGTCCTCTCTGTATTCATTCTTACAAAACAATAATATTCCATAACGTTCATATACCACAATTTACCCAACCATTCTCCAATTGATGGGTATCCATTCATTTTCCAGCTTCTAGCCACTACAAACAGGGCTGCCACAAAACATTTTGGCACATACAGGTCCCTTTCCCTTCTTTAGAATCTCTTTGGGGTATAAGCCCAGTAGAAACACTGGTGGATCAAAGGGTATGCACAGTTTGATAATTTTTTGAGCATAGTTCCAAATTGCTCTCCAGAATGGCTGGATGTGTTCACAATTCCACCAATGATGTATCAGTGTCCCTGTTTTCCCACATCCCCTCCAACATTCCACATTATCTTTCCCTGTCACTCTAGTCAATCTGACAGGTGTGTAGTGGTATCTCAGAGTTGTCTTAATTTGCATTTCTCTGATTAATAATGATTTGGAGCATATTTTCATATGTCTATAAATAGTTTTAATTTCTTCGTCTGAGAATTGTCTGTTCATATCCTTTGACCATTTATCAATAGGAGAATGGCTTGATTTCTTATAAATTAGAGTCAATTCTCTATATATTTTGGAAATGAGGCCTTTATCAGAACCTTTGACTGTAAAAATGTTTTCCCAGTTTATTGTTTCCCTTCTAATCTTGTCTGCATTTGTTTTGTTTGTACAAAAACTTTGCAATTTGATATAATCAAAATTTTCTATTTTGTGGTCAATAGTGATCTATAGTTCTTCTTTGGTTATAAATTCCTCCCTCTTCCACAGGTCTGAGAGGTAAACTATCCTATGCTCTTCCAATTTATTTATAATCTCATTCTTTATGCCTAGGTCACAGACCCATTTTGACCTTATCTTGGTGTATGGTGTTAAGTGTGGGTCAATGCCCAGTTTCTGCCATACTAATTTCCAATTTTCCCAGCAATTTTTGTCAAATAATGCGTTCTTATCCCCAAAACTGGGGTCTTTGGGTTTGTCAAACACTAGGTTATTAAAGTTATTGGCTGTTTTGTCCTTTGAACCTAACCTATTCCATTGATCAACTAGTCTATTTCTTAGCCAATACCAGATGGTTTTAGTAATTGCTGCTTTATAATATAATTTTAAATCTGGTACAGCTAGGCCACCTTCATTTGATTTTTTTTCTTTAATTCCCTTGAAATTCTTGACCTTTTGTTTTTCCATATGAACTTTATTGTTATTTTTTCTAGGTCATCAAAATAGTTTTTTGGGAGTCTGATTGGTATAGCACTAAATAAATAGATTAAGTAGTATTGTCATCTTTATTATATTTGCTCACCCAATCCAAGAGCATTTAATATTTTTTTTTCATTTGGTTAGATCAGACTTCATTTGTGTGGAAAGTGTTTTGTAATTTTGCTCATAAAGTTTCTGATTTTCCCTTGGCAGATAGATTCCTAAATATTTTATACAATCAGTAGTTACTTTAAATGGAATTTCTCTTGTAACTCTAACTGTTGTGTTTTGTTAGTGATATATAAGAATGCTGATGACTTATGTGGGTTTATTTTGTATCCTGCAATTTTGTTAAAGGTGTGGATTGTTTCTAATAACTTTTTAGTAGAATCTCTGGGGTTCTGTAAGTATACCATCATATCATCAGCAAAGAGTGATAATTGGGTTTCCTCATTGCTTGTTCTTTACATGTAAATTGTAGAGGGCTGAAACTCCAAAAAGGTATGCTTGACACAGACAACTGAGCATTTAAGGCTAATTATCTATTTGATGTGAGATAATAGCTTTAGATGAGATGGTGATGTGATGGCTCTCCTCACTATTGGAGCTTGCTGAATGTTTGGTGTTGAGATAATCATAAGCAGGGATCGGAGGGCTGGAGTTCAGTGTCATTTGGCTACAGATCAAGGAGGAGAGAGGCTGAAGACTCTAGACTCCAGAATCCAGGATACATCTTTGAGGTGCCACATGGCAGCTTGCCTGCCTCTTTCACTTCTCCCCCTAAAGACCAAAGACTTTGATTTATCCTGACTCTAGCTGATCCTGAGGCCCTCCAGGGACCTAGTCCGATATTATAGTAAAGAATTTTTTCAAATCTTAAAGTACTATGAAAATTTTAGTTATTTATTTTATAATTATCATTTTCATTATTGTTAATTTCTTAATAATAGATAGTAACAGAGCTAACAAGTGGCAGAACCAGAAGGACAGCTGTATTCCAGTAGTGGTGCTGGTGGTGGGGGTGGTAGTGGTAGTAGTAATGAATATGTATATATGCCAGGCATTATATGAAATAATTTACAATGATCAAGCCTGGAAGTGGGTGTTATCATTATCCCCATTTTATAGATGAGGAAACTGAGGCAAATAAGTTAGATGACTTAACTATATAATAGTTATATAAACTAGGGTTATATAACTATAATCCAAGGCTGAATTTGAGTTCAGTTTGAAGGCTTATCTTTGTTCTACAGATCCAGGAAGATTAATTGAAAGTTGCAGAGAGGTAGGTTTATGTTTTTAGTAAAACAAACAAAAATTCCTAATGATTGGAGCTTTCTGCAAGTGTAATGGACTCTTGGGAGGTAGTAGGAGTCTTTTTTGAGAGATGGGATGCATGAAGAGGCACATCCTTATATAAGATTAGATAGCTTTTGCGACCCCTTCTCACTCCATTCTATAGTAACCACTTTGTCTTGATGAGTCAGCAGGTGATAACTTTAATGGAGAAAATAGTCTGGGACTTTGAAATTGCCCTTGCTTATAAGTTCCTTTCTCTTATTCCCCTTTTGAAAGATCCCTAAGTAGAAATAAAGAAATGGGTAGCCATATGTGTGATGTCATCACAAATCATTATGGGAGCAGGAATAGACCATCTCATGCATGGTGGTTGGGGGCAGGAGAACTTGCAAAGGGGAAAATGAGATTCTGTGAAGAAATCATTTAAAGGTGGTTTTGCAAGTCAGTGCAAGGTTTTAAATCAAAGCACAGGTATGACAATTGCTATGAAGACAATGTTGGTCATAGGGGAAAGACTAGGGGATAGTTTTGGAGGGAGGGCAATTACTTCCATTCCAAAATTAAGGACCCTGGGAATTAATGCTATAGATTAATGCTACTTGCAGCTCTGTTGCCAGGATTCTGATTTAGGTTCATTAACTTTAAATACAATGGTCTTTCCAGCATACCACACAGCTTCTGGGATCCAGAAACTTTCTAGGTGAGGTTAAAACTGTCAGCAGAATTTTCTCTTGCCCTTTCTCCCCATACATACTTTTTAATACTTAAATTTGAGTATTCAATTAAGAAAACAAATCTCCTTTACATCGTCAAATGTAAACTTGGATTTATCAAGCTATGAAATTGGGATGACAAAAACATAATGAGATGAAAAATGCTTCCTTAGTGTCACTGCGGGGGGGGGGGGTTGATCTCTGAATTTGATATCAGAAATTGGAGATTTGAATCTTGATATTGCTCATGTGACTTCGGGTAAAGTATCAGATTCTTGGGTCTCAGTTTTCTCCTCTGTAAAATTGGTATAGGATCTTTCCTTTCCTTTTATGTTCTCTATATTCTGTTTTCTAAAACATGCTAGATCCAAAGTTCCTTTTCTACTTTAAATTCCATGTTCTGAAGCACTTGGTTTATATTTTTGTAAATTTTCCTACCCTTTAAAGATCAGAGTAAATATTAGAGAGGTTACATTAAGCCTCCATACTGGCAAAAATTAATATTTGACTGAATCAGTGATCTCATTTTTTTCAGGAGCTTCTCAGTGGTACAAAGAACACATATTGATAACTTGCTTATTCAATGAAACTCTTGTCCATAGCCCACCAAAAGTGTGTACTGGGGAGTCTGATCAGCATCCCGAATGCCTTTCATAGTTACTCCTGATGATAGGAGGGAGCATTCTGACCTTCCATCTATCATCCCGATAATACAACCATTTTTCTTTTAGTCATCCAATTCATTAATGCTGCCATGGAACACATACATATGAATTATTGTTGACTTAACTTATTTACATTCTTTACTCATATCCTTCATTGATTATATGTTGCAACCTTTTGATACTCATCATGTGAATTTTTAGCTAAATGGTACAATGGAGAGAGATCTGGGCCTTAAGTTAGGTAGAACAGAGTTCAAATCTGGACTTAGAAACTTGCTAGTTGTGTAACCCAACTCTGCACAAATTTCTTTAAGTGCAAAATGGAGATTAATAATGTCACCTACCTCCCAGAGTTTTTATGAGGATCAAATGAGATAAAACAACATAGTATAGTACCTGGAACATAGTAGGTAGTTTTAAAAAAAATGTCCTTCCTTTCTTCTTCCTTCCTTCCTTCCTTCCTTTTCTCCTTCCTTCATTTCTTTCTCCTTCCTTTCTTCCTTTTCTCCTTCTTTCCTTCCTTTGTTCCTTCCTTCCTTCCTTCATTTCTTCCTTCCTTCCTGTCTCTCTCCTTCCTCTCCTTCCATGTCTCCCTAACTTCCTTCTTTCCTTCCTTTTTTCCCTCCTTCCTTCCTTCCTTCCTTCCTTCATTCCTTCCTTCCTTCCTTCTTTTTTTCCTTTCTCCCTCCCTCCCTTCCTTTTTTTCTTCATTCCTTCCTTTCTTCCTCCCTCTAAGGCAGGGAGAAAGTGGCAAGACAAAAGTCAGGATGATGAGCAATAGCCTGTGAGGAGTGGATTACCTTGCTCTTCAATGTCTGATCAAATTCTAAGTGCTCCATAGTGCCTGCTTCCACTCCTTTCATGGCATGGCATGGAATAAAATCTTCCCAACTGCCCATTCTACCCAGGGAGAAATCTTCACATGATTGTGGTAGACCAACCTCTAACTCATCAATAGGTTTCAGTCCCTCAATCTGATTTAGCTTTTCTGTCAAAATGGTTTACCAAAGCCTAAACTCCACATGCCCAGAATTCCTGGAACTCAGATGAGAGTTGGGGGACAAATGGACACTACAGAGGGATGAGCATCCTTGGAAAGGGCTCAGCAGCCCTAACACCAGAAGTGCCATTCCTCCTTGAACACTCCATATATCTCACAGTAAAATGAGTGTGGAACTTGGTGCTCCTAAAAACCAGACATGTAACTTGCTTCTAACCCCTGCTAGCTCTTTTTTATTATTATTATTATTATTTTTTTGCTGAGACAATTGGGGTTAAGTGACTTGCCCGGGGTCACACAGCTAGAAAGTGTTAAATGTATGAGATTTGAACACAGGTCCTCCTGACTTCAGGGGTTGTGCTCTATCCACTCTGCCACCTAGCTGCCTCACATCTGCTAGCTCTTAAGCAACTTTAGTATATCACAATCTTCCTCAACTCATTTTTCATCTGTAAAGTGAGTTTTTCATCTGTAAAGTCTCAATGAATTTTTATGTTCCTCTCATATCTCTACATCTATAACTCAATAATATGACCTTTCACTCTTCTAATTCTTTCCTACAACCTCCCATTCTGATAGTTTGTCCCAGCCAGGAGCAAAATGCCCCTAGGATTATCACCAAGTTTGTTATGGACATTATTCTTCCAGTAATGCCATCTAAGAACTTGTTTAACTTCCTCATCTCTGGGGAGCCATTCTAAGCTTTCATTCCACTAATATCTCTATGTCTTGTTCATATAGTTAGCAGCATTTTCCTAACTTCACACTATTGCAGCTGATGTTTTTTTAAATTTTTTTTGTAATTTAATTTTTTTAATATTTTATTTTATAATAATCTTATATTGACAGAATCCATGCCAGGGTAATTTTTTTTACAACATTATCCCTTGCACTCGCTTCTGTTCCGATTTTTCCCTTCCCTCCCTCCACCCTCTCCCCTAGATGGCAAGCAGTCCTATATATGTTAGATATGTTGCAGTATATCCTAGATACAATATATGTTTGCAGAACTGAACAGTTCTCTTGTTGCACAGGGAGAATTGGATTCAGAAGGTAAAAATAACCTGGGAAGAAAAACAAAAATGGAAATAGTTCACATTCGTTTCCCAGTGTTCTTTCTTTGGGTGTAGCTGCTTCTGTCTATCATTTATCAATTGATACTCAGTTAGGTCTCTTTGTCAAAGAAATCCACTTCCATCAGAATACATCCTCATACAATATCGTTGTCGAAGTGTATAATGATCTCCTGGTTCTGCTCATTTCACTTAGCATCAGTTCATATAAGTCTCTCCAGGCTTTTCTGAAATCATCCTGCTGGTCATTTCTTACAGAACAATAATATTCCATAACATTCATATACCACAATTTATCCAGCCATTCTCCAATTGATGGACATCAAACAGGGCTGTCACAAATATTTTGGCACATACAGGTCCCTTTCCCTTCTTTAGTATCTCTTTGGGGTATAAGCCCAGTAGTGCAGCTGATGTTTTTAAACAAAATGTAGGATTTTGTTTTGATTCCCTTTAAATTCCATCTTCTATACTCACCTCTTCATTCTATTCATAAAGATCTCTGTGGAATCTGACTCCACCATCCAGTACTTCAGGTATGGATTTCAACTACATGTCAGTTGCAGATCTGCTAAGTTCGATTTATATGGCTTCATGTAAGTCATTGATAAAACTCCTTAAGTAACAAAAAAGGTAGTTCCCTGGGGAACTCCTCCAGACGCCTTTCTGGATCCACTTTCTATTCCCCACACCTGGAATATTCTACTTCCTTATCTCTTGTCTCCTAGCTTTCCTGACATCTTTCAAGTCCCAGTTAAAATCTCACTTTCTACAAGAAGCTATTCCTGTCCCTCTTCATTCCAACACTTTTCTTCAGTTGACTCTTTCCAATTTATTTTGATTAGAGTATTTTTTTGGAGCACAGAGTTGTTCACAAATTATATCTTCCATTTTATTGTGAGTTCCTCGAGGACAAAACTTACCTTTTGCCTTTCTCTGTATTCCCAGTCTTTAACATAGTAGGCACTTAATGCATGTTTATTGACTAACTAAATACTTTCCTTAATATTGATTCTCCTTTTCAAATCAGCTTTTCTTTGCTTATGTGTTTACTTTTCATAAACCTCAGGAGAATCCCTTGAGATCAGGAATTATTGCATTATCACTTTTTTTTTTAATCCCAGCATTTAATAACATATTACTTTGCAACTAGTAGTTGCTGAACAGATGGTTTGTTTAATTGAATTGACAGTAGCTATTAAGGCTCTTTGAGCCCTGCCCAAATCAACCTAATCCTACTCTCATCCAGGGGAAAACTATAGTGTAGAGAGGTGATATAGTGCAGAGCTGGCACTGGAGTTAAAGGGACATTGTTCAAATCCTCTCTCTGATACTTAGTATGTAGATAACAGGAAAAACCCACTATATCTTAGAGCTCATTTTTCCTTAATTAAATTATGAGACAGTGTGGTATAAGATAACGAAAGTTCAACTTTTAGTTCTAAACTTATAATACCCAAATTTGAGTCTGATCTCAAATATCTCACTTACCATGTGATTTTGGTGAAATTATTTGACTCTCCTTGTTCAGTTTTTTTTATCTGTAATAGAAGGATTTGAACTAGATACCCTATATGGTCTCTTCTAGTTTGGGATCTATGATGCTAGGACTCAGTGATCACTTTTGTCTCTTCAGGATTGAAATAGATATTTTATATAAATTCTTAGATGAAGTGCTTTGCCTTTTTCAGGTCACAAAGTAGTTCTGAATCCAAATCCTGTGCTACTCATTTCTGTGCCACAAGAGATACTTCCATTGGATAGGATAGTAATTGTTCAGGGATGAATGAACTGAGAACATTTGTTTCTCTTCTCCTGCTTCCAAGTCAACACTTATTCTCCACTGATTTGCACCTGGCATTATATCACGTCCAAGCAATCCTAGTGACAATGATCAGTGATGAAAGTAGGGCTCCTGACTGAGCTTGATTAAATAGAAAAGCTGCAGAGGGTGGAGGCAGATGGCCCTCCTGAGGAGCTGTGCAGAGAAGCACCCTGCTGTCCAGAAAAGAGGCTGCTGCCAAAGAGAAGAACATAAGACTTGACTTTGGTTCTCAGGGTATCGTTCATGTAAGATTCACTACCTTTTGGAGTTAGGATGAGGAAACTAGCAGTTTGAGACCCATAAAGCATAGAGTGCATTTTTTCGGGGAATATTGCTTGAAGAATTTATTAAAACATGCAGCCATATGACAAATGATAGAGGGAAAGAAAGACAGAAAAACAGAGAGAAGGAGAGAGGAAAGAGGAATAGAGGGAGACAATCATACAAAGAGGTAAAACAGAAGCAGAGAAATGTAGTGATTCATGAGAAAAACTAAAAGTGATATGAAGACTTCAGTAAGAAGAAAGTCCCTATATGCTCCAAAATATCTATAGCAATGTTTTGTGATAGCTAAGGATTGGAAGGAGCTACTAGGTGGTGTAATGGGTAGAATGCCAAGAGTGGAGTAAGGAAGACTAATCTTCCTGAGTTCAAGTCCAACCTCAGACACACCTACTAGCTGTGGATCCTTGAACAAGACTGTGTGGATCTCAACTTCCTGTCATTTGTTTTCTTACCTGTAAAATGAGTTGGGAAAAAGAAATGGCAAAACAACCATTATCTTTGTCAAAAAAATGCAAATGTGGTCACAAAAAGTCAGACATGATTGAAAACAACTGAACAACAACAAAAATTAGAAACAAAATATATGCCTGACAATTTGGGAATGACCAAACAAATTGTATGTGATGACACTATAGTTTGCTCCTGAATGAGAGTAGGGTTAGGTTGATTTGGGCAGGGCTCAAAGAGCCTTAAAAGCTAGTCAATTCAATTAAACAAACATAAATGAATGTAATGACATATTACTCTTCTATAAGAAATTATATGTGCTGTATATAGAGAAGCATGGAAAGATCTACATGAACTAATAGAGAATAAAGTAAACAGAGACTAGAAAATAATATCACAGTAATTACGGCTATGAAAATGGAATAAACAAAAACACATATACACGCACACGCACACACATACACATATACACAAAGTAAATGTAATAAAATTATGAAAGTCAAGAAGGTCTCAAGTGAAAAGATAAGAGTGGATTCCCCAAAACTAACTCTTCAGGGAGGTGAGAGATCCAGTGTTGCAGATTTTTATAATAGATTGATCAGTTGTGCTGATTTTTCCTTTTCTCTATAAAATACTATTTATTATATTAAATGGCTCTCTGGGAGGATACTTAGAATAACTACGATGATATAAAAATAAATATTAATAACATTATTATTAATGATAAATAATAATATTAAAATAAATATTTTTATTTTTTAAAATATCATACATATAAATAATATGAAGACAAATTATTATGTCATTGTGTCAGTAGAATTCTGTGGTCATACATGCAGAGAGTTGTAAGGGAATTAAAAGATTATCTAGAAAAACCCCTTCATTTTATAGATAAGGAAACAGATTGAGAGAAATTAGATGACTTACTTATGGTCACATGGTTAATAATGTCAAAAGTGGAATTTGAAGACAAAATCTATGTGATAGAGGGAGGAAAAAAGTCAAAACATGGTAGAGATGAAGAAGAAAGTGTTATCTTTGTCTATACTAACTTGAGTTAAGGATGTGCCAAATCAAAATGAGATGTCCAAGAGGGTAGTGAGTTCCTTTTTACTAAGAATGTTTAAGCAAAGGATGCTGGGTGACCACTTGTTGTCACAGAGATTCATGATTTGTTTAGGAGGTAGATTATATTTAAAGAGACACAGTTAAGACCTCTTCACAGATTCTATGAATCTGTGATTACAAAGATGGTTGTATCAATGGAAAATATATTGGATTTCAAATCAAACAACACGTATTTGTATCTTAGCTCTACTTGTTACCTTGGTCAAGACTCTTCTCTGAGAGCCTCAATTTTCTCATAGGTAAAATGACAACATTCTAGTTCACATCCTATGATCCTTTGAATCTCTTTATAAGACTTTCCCCTTTGATACCCTTCCTTTCTCACAAAACTATACATTATCATGAAAAGTAAAAGGACTTCCTTAATCTAAGCAGAAGGTACCTGAGAATCATTTATTTCTGGACTCTTATTCAAAAAATAGATATATATATATGCAGCACTGGAAAAAAATAGACATGAAACAAACATAGTAAGCTCTGTGAAAATACAGAAAGGTCTCAAAAGGCCAGAAACTCTTAGCTCATTAAGTAAATATATATTTTCCCTGAGAACAAACAATTTATCATGAGGCAAGTATTTTTCTTTTCCTCAAGGACCTGTATTGTCTTTGAACCAAATAATTTAAGCTGAGAAAAGGGAAAAACTATAATAAATCTTCAAAGAATTTGAATTTTTTTTTCTCTACAATTTCCTGGATCTCTTAAAGACTTTGGGCTCAATTCAAAGCTTCATAGATTTTGAGGTGAAAGAGGCCTTCATTTTTATATGTGTTTATCCATTCAAAACATAAGTTAATAGGGCTTAGAGAGAAGTAATACATGGTAGAAAGTAGGATTTGAAGCCTGGTCTTCTGGCTTCTAAGCCAATAGCATTTCCACTGACAACCACTTCAATCTGAAGAAAGTGCCTAAAGTTACTTTTAAACATCACCCTATTAATGAAGCATCTCCAAGAGAAATCAGTCCCTGTCCTTTATAGGACAGCATTGATAGAGGCATGGCTTAAGTGATTTCAACCTTGTATTATGACCCAGAGAGATGATTGCTCTTACAGTTTGATTGGAAAACCCATCTCTTAGACCTCACCACTAGATCAAAAGATATCAGAGGATGTACTGGATTTGTACATTATAGATTGTAGATGAAAATGTCAAGATGAAACTTGATCAGAGCAATTCTATCTGGCCATCCTGTTGAAACATCACTTCACATGTTTGGCACATAACAAGTCAGGTTGGAAATACTATTACTACAGTGACTAGAATAGACAATCATTCATCAGCCATGGGATGACACAGGGTGAATGGGACAATGGCATCCAATACCTTACCAACTCTCCTTGTTATTTTGAGATCAAGCATACTTAGTACAAAAATCTGTGAGTGTTCCTGAGGGAAATCAGATAGAGAAGCCTGACTGGTGATAAACTCAGATTTCAAACCTTTCTAAGTCTTACTAGGAAATTCATATTGTCAACAGTTGGGAAGTTTGAAAGCTGACATTGTTAATATTGGTTTTACTATAGTAAGGAGGTCATTTACTCTACACATGAATGAATAAAGCATGGGAACCATACAAGGTTAGAAGATTCCTATGGGAATAGGAGCCTGGGTTATTCTTTTGATAATGAATTATTATTGGGAATATTCATAATGTAGATAGAAATCCAAGAAAAGAACTAGGCAAAGAGAATGCCAGAAACTGGATTAATCAAGCACAGTAAGAATTGAGACATTACTCTGACCCCACAAGCAGTAATCCATTAGTGTAAATAAACTGAAAGCATCAGATTAGAACACCATTTTTGTGGTCTTTAAAAATCTTTCATGTTGAGTAGTGAGATGATAGAGAAAGTGGAACATTGTCTCTCACTTCTCTTAAATAAGTAATTCATTTTATCAAAAGCTTTCAATTCAATATAAATAAGGAAAACCCAATGGCTTTGTTTTCTTCTATCCAGGCTCATAGATAAGTCCAGACCCACAAAATTAGTACATTAATCAAATTAAGTCAATTAAGCACCTATTGTATATCACTCACTATTCTAAGTGCCTGATGAAATAAAGCATAAAAAAGTTCCTTCTCTTAAGAAGCTGATAGTCTAATGGGGAAGACAACATGCGAACAATTATGTACAAACAAGACACAGACAGGATAAATTGAAAATAATGAATAGAGAAATGACACAAGTATATATGGAGATCAAAAAAGATTTTTTGTAGATGGTGGGATTTTAATTGAAACTTGAAGGGATCTCAAGGCTAATGGCAGATTGTGAACTTAGCATGATCTTATTTTCATTTTGTAACTAGAATGTTATGAGAAATAACTTTTATTCTGAAACCTATTTGCCCCATAGACAATTTCATTCTCTCTGGGCCCATTGATGTTCCTCCATGCTATAGTTTAAACAATGAATGAAATAAAGCATTTTAAAAAAACTTAAGTGTATTGTAATCAATACACTATACCCATTTTGTACATGTGTGCACACATTACTAACTGTTGGAAATACATGAAACAACTGTTTAATTCTGTATGTGGGTACAAGGACTTTAGATGCCTTCTTCAGTCTCAGGCATCAAGATGGAGAGTATCAGTTTTAGTCAATGGGGAAATAGAAGTTGGAAACCTGAATCTTGCAGTGCCTTTAACAATCCATAAAATGGAAAGATTGGGTACTATAAAGCCCTATTTCTATATACCTCATCCCAAGAGCTCTTGGAAATTGTTAGCTTCTATGTGTTTTAAGTGAATTTAGCTCCCTCTTAACATGGAGAAGAAAGAGAAAGTTCCTACTAATGATCTGATAGGACACCATTGCATTCTTCCTTACATTGAGGATCCATTATTTTATAGATCTTGGGTCACATCACTGAGGCAGAATTTGTATACCTTAGTAAACAAATCTCCAGGAACTATTGTGGGTATAATTATTCCTTGGGGTCAAGAGTTTTAAAACGCTTTTCTGAGCTGAGCATGGTGGTTTTCACAGGACAAACACATGGAACCAAGACATTAACAAACCTAAAGTCAACATTCTTCTATTTTGGTAGGAATTGTTAGAGCGTATTCTTAGTTGATGCAGTTTTTGAAGACTAATGATTACTTGCATGCCACCATAAAATACTAGAAAAATATTTTTATCAGTTATTTAAGTTGTTATTTAGTCAACCCCATTTAGAATTTTCTTGAGAAAGATACTGGAATGATTTGCCATTTTCTTCTCCAGCTCACTTATAGATGAGGAAACTAAAGCGAACAGGAATAAATGACTTACCCAGGATTGCACAACTAGTAAAGTGTAAGATGTTAGATTTGAACTCAGGAAGATGAGTTTTTCTATTCTTAATGCTCTATCCATTCTTATACCTAGCTGTAAAACTTTTGATCTGAGCCACTAATAAATCTGGGTTTTTCTGTCCCCAATCATGTAAATTAATTTGAGACTCCTGTATTTCTTTTTAAAGATTTACGGGGAACAGAGAAGATATCTAAGAGTTACAACATTTTTAGAGAAATGAAGATGCCAAATTGTATGTATTTTTAAAAATTTTACTCTAGTCTTATGAACATATAATATTTTAAATGGTTCTAAGGAGAGAATTTTATGTTTTTTTATGTTTTTAAATTTTTTATTTTTAAATTTTATGTTTTTAAAAAGATAATTTGAGTAGAAAATCTAGAGTTTAGAATAGAATCTTTATTCAAATATGAATTTCATTTTGGGAGTCACATAACACAACTCTTGCTTCAGCTAATTCACCCTGGAACAAAGTCCTAAAGAGAATACAAGAGATCCTGGACTACAATATTTGAAAATCAGAATTAACAAATTGATTAGAGTAAATTACACATGAACCTCTTCTGCCCCTCAGTCTTCTTAGGGATCAATAGCACAGAACTTGATTAAAGGCAAAGAGGGCATATTTAGCACATTTTCAGATGTGACATAAAACCCAGAGGGAAAACAAACACAGTGGATAGCAGAATCATCATCTGCAAATATCTTGAAAGACTAGAGCATGTATATGATTCTAATAAGATGGAATAAATGCAAAGTCTTACATTTTGATTAAAAAATTACTCCACAAGTACAAAATAAGATAGACACGATTAGACAAAATTTCTTTTTTCTTTCTTTCTGGAAAATGAAAGCTGGGATTTTAATGTAATGAAAGCTCAATGTAAGCCAATAGTTTGACATAACAGCCCCAAAGAAGCTAATGAAATCTTGAACTACACTAAAAGGTGTTGGAATATATGGGAACCACCTGACAGTGGCTGCTGGAGATCCAACCCTGAATGGATCTCCTCTTGTGAAAGGAAGATACAAGGAGATTGGGAGGCAGTTACTGTTCTCTGACCTCTCTGACTGAGAGGCCGTTGCATTGTCTGACCTCTCTCCTCTTCCCTCTGCCTCCAATTTATATCATTCCTAGTCTGCAACACCTGGGTTAGCAAAGAACGCTTTGCAACTCTTTCAAATGTTATGATCTACAGTTATCCTCCACAGCTGTAGAGGTTCTCAGAGAATTGACCTGTCCCTTAACAAAGAGGCATGATATCCATTCCTAGGAAAGTTATGATATTGTTCTACTGAGCCTTAGTATTACTATACTATTACTGGAATAATGTGCTCAATTCTGGATGTGATATTTGGGGATGAATATTAATCATCTGAAGAATGTCATCTGGAGAGTAGAGAGTATCTCGTATTATGAAAATCCTCTATGTCTTGCCATATTTATAGAAGATAAATGGAAATTAATGGCACTGTTCAACCTAAAGAAAAGAAAATTTAAAAGGGAATGTAATAGCTCCCTTCAAGAATTTGAAAGCTGCCACATTAAAATGGGATTAGATTTGCTCATGATGGCTCCAGATTATAACTAGTAATAATAGGTGGGAATAACAGAATGGCCAATTCAGACTTAATAAGTGATTGATTGATTGACTTTTTTTAAAAAGCTTGTTAACAGTTCCAAAACATCCAAAAGTATAAAGGTCTGCCTAAGAAGGAAGAGAATTATCCCTTACTGAAGGTCTTCATCAAAAGGATAAATAATAAGTGGTAAAGGGTGTTGCAGATAGAATTTTTGTCCCAAATGGCCTCTAGAATTTCTTTCAACTCAGGATTCTGGGATCCTGTGACTTTTTTGAGTTGGAGAAAGAAGATATAGTTTTGAACCCCAACTCTTCACCTAGATATCTGTGTTACCTTAGACAATTGACTTCACATCTTGGAGCCCAATTTTTAGCCATTATGAAACAGGGAAAAATACTTGTACTGCTTAATAAACTATATGTATAGTACTTTAGAAATGTGTGGTCATTTTAAAGATTAGGTATGAGTAGCATCTATCAATAATCTGGTATAGAAGGCCAGAACTCTGGAAAGGTGTACTTGAAACAAAGATACTTACAGCAGGGTGTTTACTCAGTGTGATTGTTGGGATAATAGTTCTCTAGTTAAACATATACTTAGTGTGATATAATGATGTAATCACTCTAGTTGGCATATATTTAGTGTGATATGGTGATATAATGTTTCTACAGCTGGCACATGCTCAGTTCATTATAGTGAAGTAATCATAATGAGGTATTTAAGAGCTGAGAGGACTAGAGGAAACTCAGAGTCTCAGACACAGACAAAGAAGACTCTGGACTCCATCTTTGACCATCCTTCTTGTGAGTCTTCTGCCTTCATCGCTCCTCCTAAAGACCAAGGCTCAACCAGAAAACCTCGAGAAAGCTAGTCCAGAGTTTATAGTCTGGCCAAAGAATTATTCCCTGGTAGAACAAAATACAAATTATATATTAACAATATTGAGGCAATAACAAATTCTTCATCCAAAATGGAAAAAAAATTGCATGTGCTAACTCTTTTGAGGGTGCTAAATCCCTTTTAAGGTTAGCCTACCCATCAATGCCATCCCATGGAATCTTCAAGCCTAATGGTGTCTTCCTCATGGTTACTGCTAGGGAATTTTTCTTCCTCTAATTAATTGTTAAAACTCTTTTCCTTGCTTAAAAGCCCTTATGAATTTATCCTGCTCTTAGCAGCAAAATGAATCTTTGTCCCTGATATGGAAAAAAATATATATAAAATTAAATAGGCAGAAAGACAAGGGGAAAATTGAGACATTTTCCACATAATTCTATCCCTCAGTATTCCTCTCTCCCAAAACAGCCATTTTTTTTTGAAATAACCTGATAATCTGAAATCCAGGTGATTGATTTTCTTAAATTGTTTTGAGACTCACTTCACTTGTCCACTTTTCTTTATGTTAATAGATGGTATTACTCAAATTTGGGAAGGCCTTCATCGAACAATTTGCTAGCTCACTATAGAATAATCCCACTTTGCCTAGGGAATTTTGAATACCCTTTCTGACTTTTTCATAAGTTTAAGACTGTCACTTATGAGTCAAGGTTATGCAGAGATAGAACTAAATTGATGATTACCAAAAATAAAAAGTTTCCAATGATAGTAAGCATTCCATAACTGAGGCTAGATTTATAGCAGCAAGGTCTGAATTTTAAAGGAGTTGCTATCACCCAGCTCACATGAACCAGAGTCATTGTTGAGATGTAAAGTGCTTACATTTTCCAGTTATTTGCGGCTTTAGAAGTCAACTAAGTTACCTATTGAACAGTGAATACGAATATCCTTATCCTTCTAATGCACCTTCGTCTTTATCCACCACCAATATATACATTTTCTATTCAACAATGTCTTTCAATCTCCCATGAAGACTAGACTCAGAGTCTGAAGTTCCAGGCTGAAGCCTGGCTTCTTCTCCAGACTATGGTCAAATTCTCAAATTCTTAGAATTTTAATTTCCTCACTAGTAAAAATAGATAATTATACTTGTGCTGTCTTGCTCATAAAATTGATATAAGGATCAAATGAGAAATAATATATGTAAAATTCTGCATAACCACACAGATCTATATAAATAAGAGCTCTTATTATCAGCAGGCAGTCTGGAGTAGTAGAGAGAAAGCTGATTTCAGAGGCAGGACAGGAGTTCTAGCCTAGCCTCTCATATACTGACATTATAACTGGATAAATCTCTTTATTTCTAAATGCCACAGGCTATTCTCAAAAATCGTAAAGTACAGATTTATTGCGAATTTATTGCCAATTGCAATTTATTGCCAATTGTTAGCTATTTCTTTCCCAGCAGTTTTTACTAATGTCAATGAAATTACATGGTTGTTATATATGCATACATATATTAATAGGTATATATGTACATACATATGTGTATATATACTCTATATTTTTGTAACCATCTATATATAGACATTTCATATATATGTATACACACACACACACACACACACACACGTAAAGGGCTGCAGATAGTGGGGGAACACTGGGTAAGGTATAAAACCCTTCAGCCCAGAGGGAACCTGCTGACGATGTCTGGTTTGGCTCCCCATCTCCCAATGGTGCCTCTCACTCTTCCTGAGAAGTAAAGGAGGGCATGATCACCTGTGTTCTACTAGAAGCAAAAGGATACTTACAGTAAGATGCATTTACATATCAATAGCAGGGTGCTTATAGTTAATGCTTGCACAGTGTGCTGTGGTGATGTAATACTACTATAATTAGCACATGCTCAGTATGCTGTAGTGATGTAATCCTATTAAGGTATTTAAGGGCTGAGAAGACTTGAAATAAGAAGACTGTATCTTTGACCATCCTCATGAGTCTTCTGCCTTCTTCACTCCTCCAGTAAGACCAAGGACTTGGGCTGGTCATCAAATCCTCCAAAGAGGTAGTCTAGATGGTATATTTTGGCACCCCAGCTTGGGGGCTCTAGAAAGCACACTACATACACACACACACATATATCCATATTTGAGATGCATAGGTAAAATACGTAGAGTACATGTACATATTTGTGTCCATGTATGTAAACATAGATAACTATATTTTTATATGGGTAGACAAAAATTTTGATTTTGCTGGGGAAAAATCCCTGAGATCTTAATATATATGTGTGTGATGAAATTTTGTCTTTTACCTAGCTCTAGAGAAACAAACTGAATCAGCTATCAGATTAAAAGGTCAGCATTCTGAGTTTCCTGAGATTTGGTATTTTGGGGAAAATATACATATATTAGATTCCCACATGGAAGATATAACATGGCAAAAATTTTGTTATAGCTTTGCTTTCTACTACCCTATTTTGATCCTTTAATTAAAAGAAATTAAATTCTGACCCTTTGAAAAACTATACATTATTGTCTCTTCCCAGCTAGTGTAAATTGATGTTAAAAAACAGACTTGCTATTTAATGAAATAAATTATCTTTTCTTTGGAATCATATCACTCATTATTTAATGCACTTCCCATATCCTGCAAGGGGGTCCAGTTTTCTTATCTGTTCTCACCAAAGATCTTGCAATTTGAGCTAATACTATGCTATGGCAGCCAACAAATAAAACAAACAAAAAAAAATCACCCTGGCATAAATAATGTTGCATGAAGAAAGGGTCAGTTTCCAGAATGAAGGAAGTATCAGTACCTGGTCAGGACACTCCAAAAATAGATAATTCAGTGTGGTTTATACACTAGAAGTGTCAATGACAAGTTGAATCCTAAAGAAGAATAGGATGAGATGGTGACAAAGATAAGTCTTACAGGTGACAACCAGAAAAGAAGTCTGGATCCTAACTTTTAATATTTGGAACTCTGCCACATGAAAGAGGAATGGTGCCTGAACCAAGTGAGCTTAAAACAGCTCACTCAGAGAGTCAATTGTTAAAATTTAATGACAGCATCTATGCTTCAGAGATGAGCAAATGCTACAAATTTGGTTTTGATTTATTGTTTTATTGCTTGTCCAGGACTAATAAAATGATGGGAAAATATTGATGATACAGGTTTAAATTTGAAAGGGTATCTTGCATGCACTTTAAAAATCAGAAAATTCATTTTAAATATTTACTAGAATATCTCTGGATTGTATCTATGCTACTTGTCTTCCTAGAAGAAAACTAGAACACATAAGGAAAAGCTTCAGAGAGCCAGATTTCAGATCAAACTAAAGAAATAAAAAGATTAAGATTAGAATTGTTTTGAAAAGGAATGAATTTTGCACTCTAGGTGAATCCAAGTGGAGGCTAGGGAACTATTTGCTAGAGGCATTGTAGAGGATATATTTATGAAAGGACAAATTAGATGGCTACTGAATTGCCTTCCAACTCTTTTTCCATGAGACTGTGAAGTGTTATGGGCCAGAACTTGAAATAAGGTGCTAAGTCACTGGAATTGATAGAGACAATGATTATATACTTAGTAATTATTAGCATTCACACCTTTAAGAGAGCATATATAAGGAGGAGCTCCCGTAAGCCCACAGAGGCCCACAAGCCCACTCTCTTGGAGGCAGAGTCAGATTCATTCCAACTTCCACCTTTATGCTGGCTAGAGATTCGGAGGGAGCTAGAGGTTGAAGGTAGAAGAGACAAAGGACTAGTGGCAAGAGATCTAGGAACCAAGGAGAGAGATAGGCCTTTAAGAAAGCTACTGGGCTATTTTGAAGGAAACAATAAAGGATTTGGACTTTAATCCCTGGGTGCATTTGGGGTGATCACACTGAACTAAAACAAAGGCTGCTCCCAGAAGCCTCCCAAGAAACCTGCTCCCAGAGAACATTATTTTTAAGAGAAGAACATTACATGAAGAAAAATGAAATGATCTCTTACCATACTTCCAACCCAGAATGCCTCACAAATATGCTAGAAAAGGATGTGACCTGTAAAGATGAAAATGGCTGTGGATGATGTAGTTATAATTACTATTATTAATTCTAATTAATTGTTAGTATTACACAATTACTACCAAAGTAATTAATATATAATTCAGCATGAGAAACTGATAATATTTTACATTAAAGAAGGGAGTTACCTATCTGCTTTACCACTCTCCCCCAAAGATCACAAAAACTTTTCCATCAGACTTGTACATTATGTATTGTCTCTCTTGCTAGAATGTGAACTTTTTAAGAGAAGGATTTGGCTCTCCTTTTCATTTGATATTCTCAGTACTTAGCACATTACTTTGCATAGAGTAAGCTCTTAAAAATGATTTTTCATTCATCCATCCATTCCATAAACAATGGAAAACCACTGAATAGATTAGAGCAAAGTAATGAAGTGATCTAGCATATGCAATGAGAAAATTATTTTGGACATGGTAGAAAGAATGGATTGAAATAAAAAAAAATAGAAAAACAAGTGTTATTGACTTATTATTATATCTTCTTACATTTAAAAACAAATAAAGGCCTGATGGAGATGATTATGCTTTACCAAAAGCCATATATCAAGAAGCTGAAATAGGTGCCACTTAGGTGTGAGAAAGACAACCCAATGTATCTTAAATTACATAATGTAGGTTACTGTTTCCCTTAGTCCCTAATGAAGTAATGATTACAGCTTGAAAAAAGTTTGTTGCTTCAAATTAGATCTAATAATGTCCACTCTTCTCTGCTCATTCTAAGCCACCAAGACATTAAAATTAGAAGTTTACAGAGGACAAAGATTTACATAAAAATTTTCATAATTGACTCTGAGTGAGTTGGCTCAAGCTGGTTCCAACACACCAGTTCTCTTCTAATATTCTTCTAAATATTTTAAAATATTTTAAAACAGGGATCAAATCTTCTCTTCTGGCTGTACCAGTCATACCTATCTTTGTCATAATCTCACCATCCTACTCATCTTCCTTAAGATTCTCTCAAGCTTATTAATGACTCTTCTATAAACTAGCACTAAACTCTGTTCTCAGAGTACACTATCACCTCCTTTTGGACATTGACTCTTTCTTTACTCATCATTATTCATGCTAGGGTGATTTCATTTAGTTTTGGTTTCTTTGTCACACTATTGACTCATATGGAAATAGAGATTACATTCAAACACAGATTCAGAAAACATCAGAATTACTTACTTTATCTAAGTCTCTATTATTCTCATCCATAAAACGTAAGATATAAAATTTATACTACCCATTTCATAGAAGACTTGTGAGGATCAAACATGTAAATGCAAGCAAAGCCAGCTGGAAACAAAAATGTGCTAGTCAAATGATAACAATGACAAATATTTATCAACTGCCTTCGGTGTTACTCCCCCCTGAGACAATTTTACAGGTCTTACAAACTCTCCCTCCTTATTTCTGCCATTTGCCTTCCATCTTTTCTCAAGATTCTCTCAAATCCCACCTCTTGTTGGAATTTTTTTTTCAATCTCACTCCATCTCCATCCCTGTTAATGTTTTTCCTCGAGATTACTTTCCTTACATAGTGAATTTATTTTGTATATGTATAATTATTTACATGATGTATTCCCTTGTAGAATGGGATTTTTATGTGAGCAGGGAGCATATTTTTGTCTTTCTTTGTATTCATAAACACTTAGCCCCATGGTTGATATATAGTGAATGCTAAATAAGTCAACAAGTATATATTGATCACCTGCTGTCACTGTACTAAGTGCTGGGAATACAGAGAGGGTCTTTGTCTTCTAGAAGTCTACAATCTAATTGGAGAAACATATAAATGACTATGTACACAATAAATACTGATCGAATGTTAGATAATGCACAATTTTAGGAAAGCATACAGGAGAAGCAACAACAACAATAACAACAAAAGACTAAGGTAAAGCCTGACGAGGTCATTTGTTATCTACCTGACTGATAAGAGGAAACTACATAAAAGTTGATGGGGTGATAATCAGACTATAATACTTACTAGTTGATTATTTGGTGAGGATCTGCCAGGTATCCAGGACAGATGGACACTCTAAAATAAGTACTTTAATCATGCTAACCATGAGGAAAATTCCCCATGTTCCATGAAACATGAACTACATTCTAACTCTCCAAGATGGCATTCTATGTTTGACAAAGGTATCTTTGTGGTGAATGAATGCAAATGTCATGGAAACCATTCCTGTGATATTTATAAAAGCAAATTGGTCAAAAGCCTAGTGTTAAAAAATAAAACCATAAGGGAAAAACCCCGTGGGAGTTAAAAGATTAAATTGAGTTGAGGGAAAACTTAAGCAAATAATATTCCAGGAATATTTCCTAACTACAAGAGCTGAAGAAGTTTGCTGGAATATTTCAAGACCCCATAGAGAGAGGTAATGCTAATCACATGACTACATGTGCTATAAATCTATGAGATCTAGGGAGTACTCAAAAGATGGTGGTGTTACCTCAATTTGGGCTTTGCTTTTGCAAATTTGGAAGGCAGTAGTTTTCAAAGGCTCCACTAAAGAGATAATGGAATAATCAAAGTAAAGCATGACAACACATCTATTAGAAGGGATCTCCGGTCATAAAAAAAGGGAAAAGGAACTACATGAGAAAAAATATTAATAGCAGTCTTTTTATGGCAGAAAAACATAAGGAATCTTGAGGATGCCCATCAATTGGAAAATGAATATAATGGAATGTCATTGAGCAATAAGAAATGATGAACAAGCAGATTTCAGAAAAAACTTGGAAAGATTTTCATGACCTGAAATAAAGTGAAATGAGCAGAATAAGGAAATGCTGTATACAGTATTAGCAACATTGTGTGATTATCAATTATGATTGATCCAATTCTTCTCAGCAACACAATGATGCAAGACAAATATAAAGGCCTCATTAAAGAAAATAGTATCCATAACCAGGTTTAAAAAAAAAAAAAACTGATGGACTTATAATGCATATCAAAGCATATTTTTCTTATTTACTTTAATCTCTTTTGTGTTTTTTGTTTTGATCTGTTTCTTCTGTTACAAATGTGATCAATCTGGAAGTAAGTTTTACATGATAGCACGTGGATAAACTATATTAAACTGTCTACCACCTTTGAAAGGGAGAGGGGAGTGAGGAAGGGAGAGTTAAAAACTTTGGATATTCAAATTTTATAAAATTAAAATTAAAATATTTCTTGACATGTAGCTGGAAAAATAATAAAAGAGTATTTAAAAAGAATGGATAACAGAAATGATGCTTTATAAAGTCATCTGAACAGGATTTCTTTCTGCAACATCTTAAAAAGTAAAAGTTTAGCCTCTACATTAGCAAAAGGGAATCTACTATCTCTATGAAGCAAGTTGTCCCATACTGAAGCACTTCTAATCATATTGAGGATCATAGTAATGCTGACTGCAATTTGAGAGTAGGGAATCTTTTCAAACTTCTGATGCCATACTATACAGGCAACGCCATAACTGATATCTTGCGATTGAAATTTTGCTCTAGGACACTAAAATTCATAAGGTGCTGAACGTTCTCTGTTTTAGAAACAACTGAGCTAGCATAAAGTTAAGAGCAACATTTAATTAAAATAGGAAGTTTCCAGATGGTAGACATCTTCCCTGATACTCTTTTTCTACCTCAATTCCATTAGGGTACCAAAATCACTACTTAATGCTTTCTATTTAAATGCAGTTTAAGATCTATTGTCTTCTGACACATAAAAACGACTCTTTTTCTGGTGCTAAACATTTTTGACTATACCTTGACTATATAAGTTCCTACTATGTGACTTGTTCTAGGTATTAATGGAAAGAGATGAATGTATAATTAAAACGCACAGATTTTCCAAATATTTTAGCCAAATATTTTAGCTACCTTTGCAACTTTACCTTTCATCTGGGCTTGTAACCAAGCAGCCTAATTTGAGTTACACCTCATAATCTTGTTTGGAACAATGTGTGGGGAGGGAGAAGAGGCAAGTAAAAAGTAAGAATGAAAAGAGCAAGAAAAATAGGAAGAAGAAGGAAAAGAGTGTTAAGGACCATGTCTAAGTGAAGGGGCAGGTCAATTCTCTAGAATCTTCTCAGCTGTGAATCATAACACTTGATGGAGTTGCTAAGCAGCCTTTACTAATACAGATGTTCCTTGTGGATTGGGAATGAAATAAATCTGAGGCAAGAGGAAAGAGGAGAGAGGTTAGAGAATGAAACTGCTTCTTAATCTCCTTGTATCATCATCATCATCTTCTCACATGAAGTGATCCATTCTACAGGTCTGAGTTAGACCTCTAGCAGCCACTGGCAGGTGGCTCCTGTACTACAACAAAAGAGGGCAAAATGTAAATCATGACATAAAATGACATTAGAAGGTAGCTTAGAAGTCATCTTTTACAGTGCTTTTTCTATACCTCTTTTAATACTATTGATACTCCTTTGGCTTTTAAAATGTACTCTCCTATTAATGTTATTTAATTTGTTCATGTGACTGCTTATCTTAACTTCATATATATATATATATAATATATATGCATATATATGTATATTATATATATATACATACATATATATGTATATACATATATAAACTTTTGGAGAACAGGAATTATGTTTTCTATTGTACTTCCCACAGAGCTGAAGAGAGAACAGGTAATAACCATAATAGCTTGTATACAGTTTTTTTTTTTTTTAGTTTGTAATTTAAAAAGCTCCTTTCTCTTTTTTAAATTTATTTTTATTATTATTATAGCTTTTTATTTACAAAACATATGTATTGGTAATTTTTCAACATTGACCATTGCAAAACCTTTTGTTCCAAATTTTTCCCTCCTTCCCCCCTATCCCCTCCCCTAGATGGCAGGTAGTCCAATACATGTTAAATATGTTAAACTATGTTAAATCCAATATATATATATACATATTTATACATTTATATTGCTGCACAAGAAAAATCAAATATAAAAAGAAAGAAAAAATCCTGAGAAGGAAAACAAAAATGCAAGTAAACAATAACAGAAAAAGTGAAAATGCTATATTGTGATCCACACACATTTCCCATAGTCCTCTCTCTGGGTGTAGATGGCTCTCTTCATTATTGAACAATTAGAACTGGTTTGAATCATCTCATTGTTGAAGAGAGGTCATGTCCATCAGAATTGATTATCATATAATCTTGTTGTTGCTGTGTATAATGATCTCCTGGTTCTGCTCATTTCGCTTAGCATCAATTCATGTAAGTCTCTCCAGGCCTTTCTGAAATCATCCTGTTGTTCATCTCTTACAGAACAATGATATTCCATAACATTCATATTTTATTCAGCCATTCTCCAATTGATAGGCATTTATTCAGTTTCTAATTTCTAGCCTCTACAAAAAGGGCTGCCACAAACATTTTTGCCATGTAGATCCTTTTCCCTCCTTTAAAATCTCTTTGGGATCTAAGCCCAGTAACACTGCTGGTCAAAGGTTATGCACCATTTGATAACTTTTTGAGCACAGTTCCAAATTGCTTTCTAGAATGGTTGGATTCATTCACAGTTCCACCAACAATGTATCAGTGTCCCAGTTCTCCCACATCCCGTCCAACATTCATCATTACTTTTCCTGTCATCTTAGCCAGTCTGGAAGCTACTTTCTCTAAAAAACAAAACAAAACAAAACAACAACAAACTTTGTGCTTTTTTTTTTGTTTTTAAATACTTTGGGGATGGTTATAAGTTTTTTTGGGGGGAATCTGATGTCTATATCTCTCCAGCTGAGTTGATATTATCATGCAATATGAATCACCTAGATATGATAATAAGAACTTTCAAGTCATTCTAAGTTGAGTGAAGGTGGAACATATGTTCTCTATATGCCTTATTACTATTATATTTCACTCTGCCTTCAGACATTTTATATTTGTGAGAAAGTGTGCCCTAGTTGGGCAACTTGAAATGGTTGTTTTAGGTACTTTCTCTGCTGTGTAATTTTAAAGCAACAATGATTTCAAGGCTCAGATATTTTGCATGCTGCTGTAGAGAAAGCAAAAATTTAGGGAGAGGAATGATCACTTGACACATGCCAGTGTGATAGAGACAGTTTGCATGAAAGCTTAGAAAAGAGAGACAATTTTCCTTTATTGTTTGAGAGAAATAAATGAGATTGCAGATTTTCTTGGAAACTAATTCCAACACAAAATAAATAAATTTGATTATATTAAGTTAAAAAGCAATAAACTAGGAAATTTTTTTTACATTCAAGAGTTCTGATAAAGACCTCATTTTTAAAATATATAGAGAATTAACTCAAATTTATAAAAAATCAAGCAATTCTCCAATTGATAAATGGTGAAAGGATACGAACAGACAATTTTAAGATGAAGAAACTAAAACCATTTCTAGTCACATGAAAAGGTGCTCTAAATGTCTGTTGATCAAAGAAATAAAAATTAAGACAACTCTGAGGTAGCTCTATACACCTGTCAGATTGACTAAGATGACAGGAAAAGATAATGACAAATGTGGAGGAGATGTGGGAAAAGTGGGACACTAATACATTGTTGATGGAGTTATAAACCAATCCAACAACTCTGGAGAGCAATTTGGAACAATGTTCAAAGGGCTATCAACCAGTGCATACCCTTTGATCCAGCAGTGTTTCTACCGGGCTTATATACCAAAGAGATCTTTTTTTTTTTTTACTCCCCTTTTTTTTTTTTTAACATATTTTTTTATTATAATTTTTTTATCGACAGAACACATGCCTGGGTAAATTTTTTTTTTTACAACATTATCCCTTGCATTCACTTCTGTTCTGACTTTTCCCCTCCCTCCCTTCACCCTCTCCCCCAGATGGCAAGCAGTCCTATACATGTTGAATATGTCACTGTATATACTAGATACAATATATGTGTGCAGAACCGAACAGTTCTCTTGTTGCACAGGAAGAATTGGATTCAGAAGGTAAAAAATAACCTAGGAAGAAAAACAAAGATGCAAACAGTTTACATTCATTTCCCAGTGTTCTTTCTTTGGGTGTAGCTGCTTCTGTCCAACCTTGATCAATTGAAACTGAATTAGATCTCTTTGTCGAAGAAATCCACTTCATCAGAATACATCCTCTACAGTATCATTGTTGAGGTATGTAATGATCTCCTGGTTTGCTCATTTCACTTAGCATCAGTTCATGTAAGTCTTTCCAGACCTCTCTGTATTCATCCTGCTGGTCATTTCTTACAGAATAATAATATTCCATAAATTCATATGCCACAATTTACCCAACCATTCACCAATTTATGGGCATCCATTCATTTTCCAGTTTCTAGCCATTACAAACAAGGCTGCCACAAACATTGTGGCACATATAGGTCCTTTTCCCTTCTTTAGTATCTCATCCCAAAAAGATCTTAAAGGAGGGAAAGGGACCCACATGTGCAAAAATGTTTGTGGCAGCCCTCTTATAGTGTCAAGAAACTGGAAATTGAGTAGATGCCCATCAGATGGAAGCTATAGTATATGAATGTTATAGAATGTTATTGTTCTATAAGAAATCATCAGCAGCATGATTTCAGAGAGGGCTGGAGAGACTTACATAAACTGATGCTAAGTGAAATGAGCAGAACCAGGAGATCATTATAAATGGCAACAAGATTACATGATGATCAATTCATCGATTCTGATAGACATGGCTCTTTTCAACAATGAGATGATTCAGGCCAGTTATAATGGACTTATGATGAAGAGAGGGCTCTGCACCCAGAGAGAGAATTGTAGGGACTGAGTTTGGATCACAACATAATATTTTTATTTTTGTTGTTGTTTGCTTGCATTTTCTTTTCTTTATCATTTTTTTCCTTTTTCAGCTTATTTTTCCTATGTAGCATCATAATGTGAAAATATGTATAAAGAATTGCACATGTTTAATATATATTGGATCTCTTGCCATCTAATAGAGAAGATTGGGGGAAGTGAAAAATTTGGGATACAAGGTTTTGTAAAGGTAAACATTGAAAATTATGCATATGTTTTGAAAAGAAAAATTTTTAATAAAAAATAAATAAAATGAAAAGAACAAAGTGGCAAAAGAAGATAAATAGAAATAGGATCAGGCAGAAGAGAGAAGCAATTAAAGTGTTAGAATATAATTTTGAAAAGTCTTACTAGTAATTCTAGCAGAAAAAACCTGAATCTTGGCTCTATTTGATATCCTTGCTCGGGTGATTTGAAGGATATGTGTGTCTGTGAGTGTGTGTTGTGTGTATACACATTTGTGCAATTCTAATTCTCTCAATACATATATATATATATATATGTATATATATGATTTTATTTATTTATTTTAAATAGTATTTTTCCCCAATTATATATCACAAGAAAGAATATATTAAGTGAAAAAATACTTTGATCTGCATTCTGAGTACATCAGTTCTTTATCTAGTTGTGGATATCATTTTCCTTTATAAGTAATTTGTACTAGTACTTTGTACTTGTCCTGTATTGCTGAGAAGAGCTGAGTCAATCAAAATTGATCATTATGTAATGTTGTTGATACTGTGTATAGAGTATAGAGAGTGTATAGAGTTATTCTGGTTCTGACAGTTCACTTTGCATCAGTTTGTAAAAGTCCTACCAGGTTTTTCTGAAATCTTGTTCATTGTTTTTTATTTCATTACATTTGTATAGCATAGCTTGTTCAGTCATTCCCCAATCAATTTCTAATATTTTGACACCATGAAAAAAGTTGCTATAAATATTTTTGCACATGTAGGTCCTTCTTAATGATTTCTTTGGCATACAGACCTAGTAATGATATTGCTGGGTCAAAGGGCATGCACAGTTTGGTTGCCCTTTGGGCATAGTTCCAAATTGCTCTACAGAATAGTTAAATCTGTTCACAATTTCATGAGCAGTGCATTAATGTTCCAATTTTCCCACATCCTCTTCAACATTTATCAATTTTTAATTTTCATATTGGTCAATCTGATAAGTGTGAGGTGGTATCTCAGAGTTGTTTTAATTTGCATTTCTCTAATCTAAGTTATTAAAATACTTTTCCATATACCTATAGATAGCATTGATTTCTTCACGTGAAAACTGTTTATGTCCTTTAATCATTTATCAATGGGGGAATGATTTGTATTTTTGTAAAAGGGATTCAGTTCTCTATATATTTAAGAAATGATGTCTTTATCAGAGGCATTTGCTGTAAAGATTGTTTTTCAGCTTTCTGCTTTCTTTATAACTTTGGTTGCATTGGTTTTGTTTATGGGGAAAAAAAAGCTTTTAATATAATATAATCAAAATTATTTATTTTGTGTTTTGTAATACTCTCTATGTTTTGTTTGATCATGAATTTTGCCCTTTCCCATGGATATGACAGGTAAATTATTCCTTGCTCTTTTAATTTATTTATGGTATCACCTTTTTTTATTTATATCATGTACCCATTTTGACCTTATCTTGGTATACAGTGTGAGATATTAGTTTAAATATAATTTATGTCCTATTATTTTCCAGTTTTCCCAACAGTTTTTGTTAAATAGTGAGTTCTTATCCCCCAAACTGGAGTCTTTGAGTTTATCAAACACTAGGTTATTTTTATAACTGCTGTGGCTTGCATAACAAGTCTATTCCAATGATCTACTATTCTATTTCTTAGCCAGTATAAAATAGTTTTGATGATTACTGCTTTATAATATAATTTGAGCTGTTAGACTAACTTCTTTGTGTTTTTTTTTATTAATTGTCTTGACATTCTTGACCTTTTGTTCTTTCAAATGAATTTTATTGTTATTTTTTCCCTAGCTCTATCAGATAAATTTTTGTGATATTTTGATTAGTATGGCACTGAATAATAAATTAGGCAGAAACCTTATTTTTATTATATTGACTTGGCCTACCTATAAGCAATTGGTATTTCTCCAGTTGCTTAGATCTGACTTTATTTGTGTGAAAAGTTTTTTATAATTGCATTCATATAGTTCCTGGGTTTCTCTTGGCAGATAGACTCCAAGTATTTTATATTGCTTACAATTTTTTAAATGAATTTTTTTTTCTTTCTGTTGATTGCTGCTGGGTTTTGTTGGTCATATAAAGAAATGCTGATGATTTATGTGAATTTATCCTATATAGTGCAACTTTGCTAAAGTTGTTAATTATTTCAAGTAATTTTTAGTTGATTTTCTAGGGTTCTGTAATATACCATCTTATCATCTGTGAATAGTGATAATTTAATTTCTTCATTGCTTATTCTAATTCCTTTGATTACTTTTTCTTCTTTTATTGATAAAAATTAACGTCTAGCATTAAATTGGAAAATAGTGGATGATAATGGGCATCCTTACTTCATTCCTGATGTTATTGGGAAGGCTATGTGAGTTTCATTTATAGATATTCAGACACATTTTATTGTTCAGTTATTTCATTTGTATCCAACTTTTCATCACTACATGTGGGATTTTCTTCTTAGAGATACTATAGTGGTTTGCCATTTCCTTCTTCAGGTCATTGATAGATGAGGTAACTAAGGCAAATAGGGTTAAGAAATCTGCCCTATCACGCAGCTATTAAGTGTCTGTGTGATCCAAATTCAGGAAGAAGTTTTTTCCTGACTCCAGGTCTGTGCTCTATATACTTTGTCAGCTACCTGCCTACTGGAGAGAAAGTTAGCTTTAAATCCAGTCTGAACTAGGTTCAAGTGATGTCTTTAAAGAAACTGTGTGTCCCTGAGTAAGTCACTTAGTTATTCAGTACTGGAGGCAACTGCATAAGAACATAAATTGCAGAGAAGGTACTGACCAGCATTATTATAGGGAGATATCTATGAAATTACAGGTACAATCCTCTATTAAATTAAGGAGAGAAAATAGTCCAAATGGAAAAATCCTTGGATTTAGAGTCAGAGTGTCAGTTTGAATATTTGTTCTATCATTTACTATCTAGAAGACACTAGAAAAGTCATTCAATATCCTTTAGCCTCAGTTTCTTTATCTGTAAGATAAGAATATTGGACTAATTCACTTTTGAAATCCCTTCTAGAGCTCACTCCTCTGGTTGTTCTATGAATCAAGGCCTCTTGGTCAGTCATTTAGCACTAATTTACTCATTCAGACTTATAATTGTGTTCCTTATTTTCTGCTTTAAATAAATTGTTTTGAATTCAATCTATCTCCATGGTTGTCCTGAATGTGTTGTCAGTTTTTTCCAGTTCTCACCTTTCAATAGTTGTAATGAGCTCAGATTCCATGGGAGGGATATCATTGATTGACATAACATTACTATCAGAAAGTGGTTATTTTTCTAAGGCAACATAACCATTCTAGCAAAACAAGAAATATTCCACATTAACTGAAACTTGGATTTAACCTTCTCTTCATGAACTATTTTTTTTTTCTCCTTGCAAGTGTCCATCACAGAATCTGTTTCTGTAAAGTTATGAACTGGATAACCACACTAGATGAAACTGAAATAATTAGAAAAAGTGGGTCCTGAGAGATTTTAAGGTGAGTTCTGAAGACTTATGAGACACAAAGAAGTCACAAGAAGCTCTGTCAACACCTGGAGAGTTAATAAACCTTTTGTCTCATTGTCTGCACCAACATTCATAGAATGACCACATGTCGTCAGATGTGTGGTAATTGTGGTGGTATTAGTATATCAATGAACTTTACCCATACCAAATGTTTATTTTATTATCTCTTATTGAATGATAATAATAATGTCCATATCCTGGATTACACAAAGAGAATAGGCACATTCAGCCATTTCAACCACCATTTCAATGTTCATTAGCTTTATTAATGTCACCAAATATCATCTTCTTTCAGAAGAAATGATGCCATTAAAGTAAACTCCCATGTTCCATTTAGTTAAACAAAGCCAAGCAAAATAATTAAATATAATTGAAATCAAGCCAGGTTCGTGAGAATTTATTGAGTGTCTCCTTTATGTTCTGCAGGCTCAGGAATGAAAACTAGACACATGATCCCATTGAGAGAGTATTAAGTTTTTTTTAACTAGGATGAGAACAATGAATAAGATACTGAATCTTTAAGGTAAAACAGATGTTATAATTAATGTATCCTGTGATTGGACTCAAAATGTAGAGAACTACACAGAAGCTTGACATGAAGGGTACTATAATGGGCTGAAACTGAGCAGATGCACTTGGACAGCTGATCACTTAAGGCTAATTACTTATTGGACAATACTCTATTAGCATTTGCTTGGAAAATGGCCCGCCCCACTATTCCGTGCTGGCTTGATCTGTTGGCATATAGAGAGATGTGGAGGAGGGATTAGAAGGTGGTGTAGGACAGGTAGGTAAAGAGGAGGGAAAAGAGGAAATTCCGGTGTCCATTCCTCTCCGTTGGACAAAGAATAAAGATTCAAGGACTTTTGCTTATCCTGACTCCCCCTGATTCTAAGATATCTAGGGTGCTAAATCGGTCTTCAGGATACCTTGGATTAATACACATGATCTTCTGAATGCCACTTTGAGAAGATCAGCAATTAGGGTCACATAGAAAAACAAACAACAATTGCAAATAAAGCTAGCTAAAACCAAGAAGGTCTTGGAGCTTTTCTTGGCTTCTCACTCCCGCATTGCCCTCTCTCCACCTTCTTAATATCACATTGCAAATTTCAGAAGAGTTAGGCTAGCTTGATTATACAACCATGATAATCCCTGCTAGATTTTTATTTCAATGACCTTTTTTTCATTCTTCATTTCTTCTTGATCCCTTTATAGTATTTGGCACATACTATTATTACACATCATCCTGGATACTTTCTTTTTTTTTTGCTTTCCACGATACTCCTCTTTCTCTGATTTGTTCATCAGTTCCCTTTGTTGATGTGTCATTCTACTCTTGCCCACTAAAAGAGGATATCCATCAATCCTGTGGGTTCTAGAATGAAGATTTTATGCCTCTTTCTCTCTCCATTGATGACCCCATCAAATCCCCTAAATTAAATTATCTCATGCTGATGACTTTTAGGTGTATATATCTATCTCCAATCTTTCTTTTGAAATAGTGTAACTTATTACCAATACTTGCTGATTATATCTCCACTTGGACATTCTGAAGGCATTTCAAACTGAACATGGCTAAAATGGAAATGATTACATTTTCCTTTAAATCCTTTTCTTCTCCAAATGCTCCCATTTTGGTTGATATAATAATCATCTTTCCAGTGTCCCATGTTCAAAATCTTGGAATCATCCCTGACTCGTTTTACTCCTTGAGTTTCCTTGTAGGTTTTCATCTTGCTATTTATGATGGTCTTTTATATAACTAGTATTTAATGGGAAAAAGTCAAGCCTACAGATAGAAGCTTAGGGTAACCTCTCTCTTTATGAGACCATTAGACCAGAAAAGCAGCTAAAACAATACACTAGTATCCCTTGATCAGAAATATTTAGGGGAATAGAGAAATATAACTTTAGCTCATTATCCCTCTGTCTCTCTTAGAGGAGAACAGAATGGCTAACCTTTGGTCCCTTCTTCTGGCAGGAATCAGTATCTCTTGATAAGGGGTAAGTCATATTCTTCCTATAAGCTGCATTTAGTGAAATTACATGGACATACAAATTTCACATGGGTAGCATACAATTCTACCTTTTTTAGTTGACTTCACTAAAAACTAATTGTAGGTACTGAATGAATTTTTAAAATTTTTTTTAAATAATTAATTTTTTTTTCTGATGAGGCAATTGGTGTTAAGTAACTTACCAAGAACCACAGATCTAGTAAGTGCTAAATGTCTAAGTTCAAATTTTAAACTCTTGACTCCACGGGTTCTAATCTAAATATTGTGCCATCTAGCTGTCCCTATTGAATGACTCACTAGAAGCATATAGTAGGTGATTGTGATCCATCAGGAGTCAATATTCTCTTCGAACAAAGTATTCTTTCTGTGAATGAAGTATCACTAACCACCTCCTCCCAAGCCATGAGTAGAAGTGCAAATTGGGGAGAAACTTAGTGGTAATATTATATTTATGTCACCCATAATACATTTCTGAAATCCATTCTTTATAACAAAGCCATTCTTTTATAACAAAGAACAAATGAGAGAGACAGAATCAGAGACACAGAGATAGAAACAGAGAAACAGAGCCAGAGAGAGACAAAGAGAAAATAAAATTAGCCAATACGTCAAAAAGAATATTTGTATCTGAAATAATTTGATATTTTCTGTAATGTTCTTTATTCCTCACTGCAAAGACAGGAATAAAGTGCTGTTTCATATTTTTTTTTTCCTTGGGGCACTTTTTAATAAGCCTTTGATGAATCAAAAATTCTGTGAGTTAGGTTATACAATTCTTTCTATAGCTTTTTTATCAGAGAGACTGCATTGTGTAATGAACAGAGAATCAAGTTTAATGCCATAAAAGCTTAGGTTCAAGTTTCACCTTTGATTCATGATGAATGGGAAAACCTGGGGAAATCCTTGAATCCCTCAGTGATCTAGGCAGCTCTCTAATAAATACTACATGTTGCAGAAAAAGTGCTGACCTATATTAATGAAGAAGCTTCTTCATCTGGGAGTTCCCTATACCAATACAATTATGGGTTTATTCTAGAGGTGTGCTAATAAATGTTTAACAATCAGCTTTCTGAAGAAAAGTTTACTCTGTATTATTAACATTTTCTCCATCATTTTCTTAAGTTCAGAAAAAAAAAAAAAACAAAAAGCCATGATTTATAATTCATTAATTAACAAGGTATACATATTCACACTGAAAATTTAATAATCTGACTCTTAAGAACCAGTTCAGAAGCTCATCCTTCTATTATAGTCTCTGCCTCTTTTACAGGTAAGCAAATTAAGGGTCAGGCATATGAAATGACTCAGGAAATGGTAAAATCATAAACCAAATCTAGATCTTCTTCCAGTCCTCTTTATACTACATACTTCAGGAAATCTGAGGTTAATGATTTTCCTATAGTTCTATATTAAATACACAGTGAAACTCTGATTTAAACACAAGTTTCCTGTACATGGAGGCAGTTAGGTGGTGCAATGAATAAAGTACTGAATGTGGAATCAGGAAAACTCATTGTTAAGAGTTTAAATCCAGCCTTAGACAGTTACTGTCTATGTGATCCTGGACAAATCACTTAACTCTATTTGCCTCAATTTTTTATGTGTATAAAGATCTATGCCAAGAAAACCCCAAAATGGAAATATGAAAACTCAGAAATGACTGAAAGAACTCAACAACAACTTTTATGCTTAATCAAATCTCTTTCCACTATAATTGATCTGAATTCTTAGACAATTCTTTCCTTGACTTGAATGAAGACATAGAGAGCTGTCTTATCCAATTTTCAAATGGTACAAAGTTGGGAGGGTTAGCTAATACATTGGCTGACAATCAATAAACAAGCATTTTTCTAGGCATCTACTATAATTTGATAATTGTTTGAGATGCTGTGTATTAAAAAAAAAAAACACAAAAAATTCCCAAGACTGAACTGTCTCTTCTCTCAAGAAATTTACATTCTTTTCAGAAAGACATGTACATAGAACAAAATCTATATAAAACACACACAAAATATAAATACAAGTAAATATTTTGGGGAAAAGAGCATTAAGAAATAATCATATTAGGAAAAATTTCACATTGGAAATATTTCTGGAGAAGTTTTGAAAGAAAGAAGGGATTTTAGGAAGTAGAGATGAGGAAGGGAGAACAATAGGGACAGTAGTATAAAAGCATAGTGGAACATTAATGGAAATTTAATGGAACATTAAAGGCCAATTTGTCTGGAAGGGAATTGATATATTTGATTGGAAACAGGTAAAGGCCAGATCATGAAACACTTTAAAAGCCAAAGTGAGGAAGTTATGTTTGATCCTAGAGGATTCGAATAAGAGGTCATTGAATTTAGTGAATAAAGATTTTATTCAGATTTTAGGAAAAAAGTTCAAGAAAGTTTTTTTCTTTTATAAAGGGAGATTTTTAGGCTTGAATGTTAGATGGAATATAAGTTAGAATTCAATAGGGATAAATGTAAAGATGTTTATTTGGATACAGGAAATCAATTGCACAAATGATTAGGTAGGTAAAATTAAATATTAAATAATTTTTGAAAAAAGATTTGTTGTCATAATAAACTGAAAGATCAGTAGCAGTCAGTTATGATGTTGCAACAGTGATTACAACAGTTATGAAATTTTAGAAGTACTATACATAAGGCAAAGGTTGATTCTGTTGTCCTCTGCTTTGATCAGACCACAATTATATATATGTATATATATAATTATAATAATTAATATGTTATATATAATTAATTATAATAGTTAATTATATAATGAATGTTTTCTTGAACATCAAGATAATGGAATATCTAACAATCAAAACTCTCCAAAAGTCAAATGGGCTGCCTTAGGAGGTAGTAGATTATTTCTAATAAGAGACATTTAAATGTTGATTGACTACTAATTAAGGAATGTTGGAGAGAAGATTCCATTATGAGTATGTGTTGTACTAGACAATCCCTTTTAGCTCTGAGATTCTGTGGATATTTGGGATTAAAACTTTGATTTCACTGAAATAGAAAGCACCTAGGTGAGAAAATTCTTTCTAACAATATAGTCCAGCATATTACCTGTAATTTATCAAGAATGCCTAGATTAAAGAAAGGTTAAGTAAACGTTCCAGTATCATACAATTAGTATTTGACTTCCAAAACCCACTCTCTATGTACTATATTGTGCTGCTTCTATCATGAGAGTTGACTCAGATTGTGTTGCTCCAAGTGTCTCTCCTGGAAATTGCCTGAAGCCAAGTTCCCTCTGGATTCTATGAAGCAGATCAATTCATAATGCTTCCCAGGAGACACTTCCCTGTGCCTCCAGGCAACTCCCTGCCATTACAGACTCACTTGCACCTGAGTGAATGCTTTCTCATGTAAAAGTCAAAGTCATCAAGTTGATGTCTTCTATTTTGTCCCTAATGTAATTCTTTGAGTCAGCATACCTATCAATCACTCCCTCCTTCCCTGCTTGTCATTCTTCAGCCCCTGAAGTGAGAAAAGCTGCAGGTTTAGAATTCACCAGTGAATTCCTCTACCTGCTTTTGTGAACTAGGAATACTAACTTCTTCTGGTTGCTTTCTGAGTGAAAAACAAATACCTAGCATGATTGCTGACTGCTTTCCAGGTAGCTGACACTTAGAAAGCACATTCCTGCTTGACTCATGAATAGGAAAGCATAGATGTCATCCCATCAACTCTGAAGCTATCTTCAACTAGACTGATATTGACCATAATGTGTTGAATGCATCTTTAGTAAATAGGCATGCCCATTATGTGAAAATTGTCTGGGCCTTTCAATGGTCCTGAAATGCCTGCCTAAAACCCCTATCTTTAACATGTTTTCTACAAAGGATGTGGTATGACTCTGAATGTTGAAACATCATGATCTCAGGAGAATAATAATGATTAAGTGATAGAGATGTCAAAAAAAAAAAAAAAAACAAACCCTCAAAAGAGCAATGAAACACACATAAAAATACCAGAAGAAAATACAAAGTTCAGAAGGGGACCAAAACAACAATTTTGATATGATCTCTTTAATTGAAAATAAAGTTTGAAAATAAATAGACTGCATGTCACTGAAGTTCACAGTTTCATGTATAATTTATGCGTTTGTTCTTTTTGTGTTATGTTGTTTCTGCTTGTTGAATATTTCTAAGTTCACAATAAAAAGAAATAAATGATCACAAAGGTGACAGCAGCTTTGGGCATTGCCATTTATATATTGCTTTAAGCCTTGAAAAAAAATCTAATAATGACAACTGATCTTTACAATAATCCTGCAAAATCAGTACTGTTTTTGTTTCTATTTTATGGGTAGAAAAACTATGGTTAAGAGACTTTTTCAGGGACTCAAGTTAGTATGTGTCTGAGTTAGAATTCAAATTTAAGTTTTTCTGATTCCAACTTGAATTATCTCCACTATACCAAAGAGCTTCTTAAGACAAATCAAAAGTCAATGGAAATATTCATTCCAGAAATGTCATAGAAACATCATCAAATGTATGTTCACCAGAAAGGGATAAAGTTGGTTCCAGAGAGAGTCAGCATTGCAAAATCTTTAAAGTATTGGGTTTGAAGTCAGTAACATCTGGGTTTTAATCCTACCTCAGAAACTCAGTCATTAGCTGTGTGATGCAAGGCAAGTAATTTAATTGTGGTGCTGCTGCTAATGATTATAATAATACATGGTGAATAAGGAATGAGAAATGGAGAGTGTTTTTACATCCCTAGTATTTCTGGCATGTTAAAAGAACCAAGAAAAAAGCTCTAGTTGGTTGGATGGATCATAGAAATAGAAGCAATTGTAGGAAGCAGAGTCCAAAGCTCTCATTCTAAAGATAAGAAAAATGACAGTGAGCTGGTTTCTTCATGAATAGATCTATGCACTAAGAGGAGAAGCCAGAATTCAAGTTCATATTCCATGACTTATAGGCAATGTTCTCTCCATGCTACAATATTGAATTCTCCACAGATAATGCAGAAGAAAATATGGACAGAATAACCTGGCATGAAAAGGTGTATGTAAAAGTGTGATCTGTATTGGAAGCTTGATCTTCTGAAGCAAAGCAGTCAAGTCTAATCTCTATTCCACATGATGACCTCCTTTCAGATACTTCTAGAGAAGAGACTAGAGGTAGGAAGACCTGAGTTCAAGTCCTTCCTCAAATACTTAATCTTAGGCAAATCACTGAACCGCTGTCTTTCATTTTTCTCTTTTGTAAAATGTGGGTAATAATAGCACTGAAATCTCAAGGTTGCTGTATGTATCAAAATGCAATTTTTAAAAATTGCTTAGCTTAGTAATGGGCAGTGGGCACTATATAAATCATTCTTTCCTTCCTGTGCACATATGTGTGTGTGTGTGTGTGTGTGTGTGTGTGTGTACACACACACACACACACACACACACACACACATATATATATATTCTTCACAACAATGTAGATAGTTGAGCAACACAAAATCTTGTTGTTACAATGTACAATGTTCTTTTGGTTCTGCTCACTTCACTTAGCATCCAGACTTTTCTGAAATCAGCTTGCTCATTATTTTTATAAAACAATACTATTCCATTACATGTATGTACTATACCTTATTCAGCTAGTCCCCAATTGATGGGCATCCACTCAATTTTCAGTTCCTTAACAATACAAAAAAGGATTGTTTTGTAGCAATTCTTACCCTGTCCTTAGTCATTGAAGGGCATTGTCAAACTAAGGCATGGGAAAGACCTTTCTTTAGAAGAGTCAAAGTCATCCATTTCATGACCATTAAACATCTTCTTGACTTGGGTCTTGTCACTGGACTTTGATGACCGGAGGAGAGACATAGGCTAATGATTTTGTGAACTTTTCCTCACTAAATCCAATTCACTCACAAGTCATGATGTCACTTTGGTAAAGTTATTTAACCTTTTCAAGAATGAACAACAATTCCCACAACACAGTAAATATAAAGTGAGATCAACAGAAATAAAGAAGTTGCTTTTTAGGCTCCTAACTCAAAGTCAGGAAGATTGGAGATCTGAATCAACAGTAGGCAAGGAAGCAAGATGGACAAGATCCAGACTGTAAATCTAGAAAGTCAGAACACCAGGAGGGAGTGAAAGCCTGCAGCTCTTAAAATATTTTCATTGTCTCATTCACTTGATCCTTATGTGCTGACATATGTGTGTCCCACAGATGGCCAATATCAACCAAATTAAGAGATAACTAAAGATAGCTCTAGGCTGATAAATACAGAACACCAGAACGCTTAAGGAGAATTTCTTCTGCCTCACTGTTTTGCCTTTGGCCAACCCTCACTAGCTTGAAAATTTGGAGAGGTATTATGATATGGTTTAAAGGATCTTTTTGGTCTCTTTGGACCTCAATTTTCTTATTTATCAAATGAGTAAATTGAACTAGATTATCCTAGGATCAATTCCAGTCCTAGAAATTTCAATTGCAAAGTCCTTTCCAGCTGTGACATTCTATTTTCCATGTAGAGAGCATTCTATTCTGAATTTAACATTCTATTCTCTGGTTGTAACATTCTAGATTCTAAATTCCTTTCTAGCTTTAAACATCCTATAATCCTAAAATAATATTATAATACCTTCCCAAGCTGAGACTTAATCTAAGAGGTCACAATAATAAAAAGACCACTTTTATATTCTTCCAATGTCTTCAAAGCCTTGCTATAGCAATAATCATTTTTTTTCCATAATGGCAGTTACTTTACTAGCAAACACAATAGAGGAGAAACAACAATTTTGTATAGCAAGAAAATAATCTTATCATGACAATTGCCCATGATCTTAATGCAAATCCTCTAACAATCTACATTGTACCTTGAGTATTAAAATGCTATTGTGTAATTCCAGACTTTGACTTTTGGGGGTTATTTTGTTTCCCAAATCTCACTTAGAAAAACACATAACTAGTAAACTGTTTGACTTTCAGTGCCCATTTGGTACTTTGAAGCAGAATTTCAATGTGAATATGAAGCCCAAAGGGATTTCATTTTACATCATCCCCATCAATTTGAGGTTTATTTGCCTGAAGGCCTATGACAGATATAGCTATCTCAACTGGGTTCTGAGATTTTATGAGGGAATATGGGCTAGAAATGCTATTTTAAGCCCCATTTAGAGTTTGCTCAGACTGATTTTATGGGGAAACTTATGATTCTTCATAATTGCAAGAGTTTACTTCCAGAGTATTTGTGGGAGATATTAACTCTGACATCTTTTCCTTTTTTGAATGATTCTATGAGGGCACCAGTGGCATCTCTTGTATCATAGATCTTGGCACATTATTTATGGGCTAATGACAGGACAATAAATATGCTATTAAATAGTGGTGAAATGACTTTCATGGAGCCAAAGTCCCAGGCAGTTGATGGTGTGTCTATGTGAAATTGCTCTGCCATTCTTCCCTGCACAATGAATCACAGCTTCGATAAAAATGTTTCCACCCCCAAAATTTATTTCCATTTTCTTATAAGATAAATAGACCATTTTTTAATGGAAACTGCCTTGTGAATATGCTTTCCTGCAAAAAACAATTTTTGGCAGGCTTGTAAGTTGATTATGGAAGAAACTCACAGAAATTTCTACATGTCTATATGCTTTCTATTTAAAAACAACAACAACAACAACTAATATACTGCAGTGAGGATTAACTCCATGATGACTGAGAAGGAAAAAAAAACATACAAGGAAAAAAAAGATCAGAAAGAATTATCCAAGCTCTAATTAGATAGATAAATGTGGTAAATAATGAGAGATAAAGAGAAGAAGAAAAAAGAAGAGAAAGGAGGAGAAAAAAAGGAGGGGGAGAAGAGGAAGAGGGAGGAGAAGAGAGACAAATCAAATGAATGGAAGAGAAGAGAAAAGAAGATGAGGAAAAGAAGAGAGAAAAATAAGATGAATAGAAGAGGAGAGGAGAAGAAAGGACAGGAGAAGAGAGGAGAGAAAAAAAAGAAGATGAGAAGGAGGAGGAGAGAGAAACAGAATGAATGGAAGAAAAGAGAAGAGGAGAGGAGAAGGAGAAGAAAGACAAAAATAAGAAGAATGGAACAGAAGAGAAAAGAAGAGGAGAGGAAAGGAAAGAAGAGGAGAAGAGGAGCAGAAGTAGAAGGAGAAGAAAGACAGAAATAGAATGAGGGAAAGAGAAGAAAACAGAAGAGAAGAGAAGAGAAGAGAAGAGAAGAGAAGAGAAGAGAACAGATGAGAAGAGAAGAGCACCGTCTATTAAGTACACACAATGCAATAGAGGTTGGGGTAGGAATTAGGAATACAAATACAAGTATAGATGATTGGCTCTACTTTTAAGGTGTTTACATTCGAATAAAGGAACATAATACACAAAAGTAAAAAGCAAATGAGTGAATAGTATAGTTCCTGGCGCATAGTAGGTACTTAATGCTTATTGGCTTTAATTGACCCATGTAAGGGCATGGTGGTTAGGGAAAAGAAAGAGAAGTGTGGACTATGGAATCATGAAAGAGTGAGACATATCCCTTCCCAAATAGTGGTCTGGGAAGATAATTGAATGAAATAATAATAATTTTTTTAGATCCTTGGTTTTTGTTTTATCATATTGTCTCACACCTTGTTGCATAATACTATTAGCAGTACTGATTCCAAATGTGTGATAAAAATAATTATCTACTCACAATAATATTCAAATCCAACATTGGGCATGTGCCACATAAGCAGCATGTAACAAGGTTTTAAATTTGTTGCTTTCCAAATTTTCAAAAGGAAAAGAAGGACAAGATAAAGAGCCTAAAGTTAAGATTCTGGGTTGATTCTATGGAATCTCTTATGATTATGGGCAAGTGCTTTAACTCAATAGCCAATTTTTTCATCCACAATGAGTACAATAGTTATGCATATTGCAATTTTCTTGAAGATTGAATGAGATAATGTATATAAAGTGATTTGTAATCTAAACATTACATAAATTACTAAAAATTACATAAATCACAATTAATTTGATTCAATCAAATAACTTCCTTCAAAGATGAAACAATTTAGCATACTGACAGTATGTCCTAGAATCTTAGAGCTAAAAAGTGTCTTACAAGGAAAATGGCTTTCTCAAGGAAGTTAATAATGAAGAGGAGTAAAGATTTGGAGTACTAACTCACAGAAATAGTAGTGTTAAGTAAGGATTTTGTAAGAATGGAGAAAATATGAGTCTAATGTAGAAATCAAGGACAGATTCAGTAGATGGGTACAGACTGAAGATGATAGAGACTAGGGGTGCTATTGGAGAAGATGCTTAAGAAGTTTAGAGGGCATGGAGCAAAGATGCATGTAGAGGGGTTTCCATGAGAAAAATAAATATTTCCTCTTTATCTATGACTGAAGAGAAGGAAAAGATAGTGAGGGAATGTATCTGAGTGATGAGAAGTGAAAGGAGGGGAGAAGACAAAGTTCTCATTAAGTGACCTGAAGAGATGATGAGAGGAGATACTATGGTAGGCATGAGAAGAGAAGAGGATACTAGAAACAACCATTGTGGAATTGGGATAACAAATTGTCTAGGAAGATATAGAATGATTGCCTTACTACACTGAAAGCCCAGCTGAAATTAGACAACATTAATCTCACAAAGAGTCAGAAATGATTGAACAATAGCAACATAAAAAATGTACTTACAGCCTACTAATTTTATTAAACTAAAAAATCAATTATTTTATCACCTGTCCAATGGTCCACAAACATTAAGTAATAATAATAACACAAGCAAGATAACACCTTGCCAGGATTGCGCTTGTTTCTATCTGAACTGTATCTGATAACAAAAGAAGATAAATTGTTGCATAATGGTGACAATAAAAATAAATGGGGCCTGCGAAATAAATAAAATCCAAGAACTTTTCTATTGGTGACACATGAATTTAACCAACAATATGTTGACAAAGATGCTTTTGGACAAATGGCTGAGGCATGTGTATTTATTTGCAGAGATAAAGGAGTACCTGATAATATTCCCTTTGCCACCAGAAATTGCAAATGGGTTTTCTTTAATCTGTAAAACATTAAATATAAAAGAATAATCTCAGGATAGTGATTTTTCTCAGTATCATTTTTATGTGAACTCAACTTAAAAAATATTATATGATTAAAAAATATCATATATAGATATAGAAGATGATGACTAAACAAATGTCAATTTCAAGTAGGATTTGAAATTTAGGTCTTTTTGACTAAAAAGCTTGGCCCTGTCCAGTGTATCTCATATTATCTTATCAAATAGATTAAAATGAAAGACAGTATGGCAGAGTGGGTAGGGAGTCAGATTCTCGTTCAGGAAGATTTGGATTCAAGCGCTACCTCTAACATATTGCAGGCTTTGTTTCTCTGGGCAAGTCATTTAATCTCTTAGTGCTCCCTAAGTAACACTATAATAATATAAATTGCAACGCAGGCATAATTTGTATTGAAAGAAAGAATTTCCACACTGAAAGTCCTGTACCAGTGAAAGCACAAGTTTGGACTAAAAATAAACAAACAAACAAACAACAATTTTATATGGTCAATCCTGAATGTTTTATTCTTTGTATGACTCAAGGATTATCAACATTTTATCAAATGTATTATGATCTAATAAATCTAATTCAAGTAATGTTTAATACTATACTATAGTAATACTAATGATATAGTCAAAACTATTAAAATATCTAAGAGAACTTTTCCACTACTAAATTAAAAGCCCACAGGTTGTTTTAAGGTGCCTAACCATCTGAATTTTCCTATCTTTTTTTTTTTTTTATTCAGATGAACAAGCATTTATTAAGTTCCTCTTATGTGCCAAATACTGTGCTAAATGTTGAATATACAGAAAGGCAAAAATAACCTTTGCTTTAGAGTTCAGAATCCAAATGGAAAGGTATCATGCAAGTAATTATGTTAAAAAAAATTATATATACAGCATAAATTGGAGATAGGGGAATGAAGGAAGGGGGAATCAGAAAGGGCAACTTTTAGAATATATGATTTTAGTTGGGAATTGAAGGAAACTAATAAAGCTTGAAGGCAAAGATAAGGAAGGAGAGCATTCTAGGCATGAAGAGCAGCCAAAGAAAATGCCTGAAGTCCAGAGAATTCTCTCTTATTTAAGAAACAGCAAGGAGACCAATATCACAAAAACATCCATCTCTTGGAGTAGTAAGTCATAAGAAAACTAGAAAAAAAGTCACAAAGAGAGATTTTAAAAGTCAAACAAATCAGGTCAGCTAGGTGGGTGCAGTGGATAGAGCACTGGCCTTGGAGTCAAGAGGATGTGAGTTCAAAGTTAGCCTCAGATACTAAAGGCAAGTCACTTAATCCCAATTGCCTCACAAAGAAAAAAAAAGAAATTTAAAACTCAAACAAATGGTTTTATATTTGATTCTGAAAGTAATAGGGAGGATATGGATGTTTACTGAATGGGGTTATAGCACTGGAAGGAGGACATTGTCAGACTTGAACTTTGGGAATATCATTTTGACAGCTGAATTGATCAGACTAAAGTATGACCTGAAGCAAGGAGACCAACCAGTAAACTACTGGAACAGTCAAGGCATGAGGTGATGGGACCTGAATCAGAGTGATAGAAGTTTTAGAGTAAAGAAACATAAATGTATAGAAAAGATAGAAAGATGTATAGGATCTGGCAATTGATGGGGTACAGGAAGTAAGAGAGAGTGAAGAGTAAAGAATAATAATCAAGTTGGAAACCTAGATATTTAGAAAGAAGGTGTTTTCCTCAACAGAATTAGGAAAATTGCTATCATCTGTCACTGTTTCTTCTAATAACTATGCTTCCTTCTAACAGTTAGTCATACTATTCCTCCCCATGCTCCTTAGCTGTTTGTAATCCTTTCTGAGCTTTAGAGAGCAGATTACTAATGCATTTTTATTAGAATGATATGTGAAATACAAGTAAATTAGCAGTCCCAATGCCTTTTTTGTTTCCTTCTGGGATCTCAACTGGGACTTAGATAGTTGAGGCTGCCAAGTGAGAGAACTACAAGTAAAGGAGGTGTCAATATCACTGAATATTTATTATGACACATTGTATTTGTCATGTAGGTATTGTAACACGATAAGTACCTGGCATGCGCAAAGATATTCTGTAACTAGCATGACTCCAGGAGGCAGAGAGGAAAAAGATCCGGGCATCTAATTTGATGACACACATTTGGCTCTGGTTTAGACTTCATCCTGCCTACCCTTTATAATCTACATTTCCTCCATCTGGGATTTCACAGGCTGGCAATAAACAAATGCAAACTTTCATTTCCATAATATGAAGGAAGATAGGTCCCCAGAGTGGAGCACGCTTTTTACCCTTCATCCTGGAAATTTAAACCAACAGATTTGATAATAAATGTTAAGGGTGTGCAATTAACATACAAAGTAGCTGCTTGGAAAGGGCACAGCAGACAGGAGTCTGGCTCCAGTCACTTCTGTGCACTCTAGATATGAGACAGCTAATAATACTCTCTCTATTTATGTGTTTCTCTTGGAGGTGCTCTGAGCGTTTTGTATAAAGCAGCTTATTAGGCTTTCCAAAAGTCCCCTGAAAAAGGCAGGTGACCACTGTAATGGCCTTTACTTGGGAGATAGGAAAATCGAAGAACAATGAAATAAATAGTATTGTCCAAGGTCTTCTTGATGGGAGATATTAGAGATGGGAAAAAGAAAAACCTCCTGATTTCTAATTCAGTGTCCTGATGAGTAGAAATTAAATGGGACTTAGAAGTTGTCTCAGCATAACATCCAAATAAGTCATCACTAAATTGGGGAAACAAGGGAACAGAGAGGGAGAGTTTTTATTCATTGAGGGGAAAGAAACTGTAACATTACTCAATGCAGTGAAAAGAGTAAATTCTATGAAGACATTCCTGGAGAGGCTGCTAGTAAAGAAAGGGGAAGAGAGGACCAGAGGAGACAGGGGATCACTAAAAGTACGTATGCCCAAAAGATGGGGAATAGAGGATAGTGGAGGAAACATATTAACTTGTATTTTCTTACTTTATTATTTCTTGCTATTTGGTGATGAAAAGAACAGTTGCTTTCACCTGCTTCACCTATTAAAAGAATCTCTCTCTCTCACTCTCTCTCTCTCTCTCTCTCTCTCTCTCTCTCTTTCTCTCTCTCTCTGTGTGTGTGTGTGTGTATGTATATATGTATATATCTACATATAGATATATACATATATGCAAACATATAAGAGAGACCCAAAGACACAGAGAGAGACAAAGACAGAGAGACAGAGTGTCTCTAAATTTTGATGTCCTGAAGTATAGTCCATAGTTCCCCACCTTATAATTTTTTTTTTTTTTTTTTTGGCAAAAGCTCTTAGGGAATGCATAGAAGGAGAACATAATCAGATTCAAGTGAGAGCATTAAAACACAGGTTTAGCTTGGTCAAGTAACAGAGATTCTTGAGAATGCCAAACCTAAGGGGCTGAGATAAGAGAAATTAAAAGATGCAGTAAGAGTTTTGAATCATTAGGGTCTATATAAAGACAAGCAGATAGACTGTCATTTAACCTTCATGACATCTCTCTCATCTGATTTCTTTTGCCTAATCATAAGCCACCACCTTAGGTCATATTTTCATCATCTATTTCCTGAATTATCAAATTATCTTCCAATGCATTCCCTCCGCTTTTTATCTCTTCACTCTAATCCATTTTCTACACTGCTAAAATCTTTTCCCCTAACTATAGCTCTGAACACATCACTGCCCTATTTAGTAAGCTCAAGTGCCTCCTTATTACTCTAGAGTAAAATAGAATCTCTTATAGGATTGTCAAATTGAATTTTCTTTTTATTCTCCTCCTCACCCTAGCTTTGCTCCTTTTTGCTATGAATATGCAGCATGCCATTTTGCTTTGATTTGGCAGAGCCTCCATCCAAGGGTTATCACATGTGCTCTTAGAATGATTGGCCATATCAGTAATGTTGAAGGTTAGACCCACATTTAATAGTTCTGCTTTCCTGAACTAAACTATCTCCCAGGGAATAGAAAAGTTGTAGGAAACTTCCAGTGATAAAATTCTCTCTATCAATGCCAATCAGCTTTCTAACACTTCTTAGCATCTGAGATAGTTGACTCAAGACCTGGAAAGTTAAATTATCTCTCCAGAACCAATCCTAGAATTATTTTAGAAGTGAGACGGAATTCAGTTGTTCTTGTCTCTGCTGATAGCTCTCTATTCACTATTCTTCAAATAAATAATTACACCTTCAAAAATGGGATAGATGTAATTGAGAATACCTTATTTATGCCATTTTCTATCCTGTCTGTTTGTATATATCCCCTCAACTTTCTTCCTTCAGGTCACTGGCAGCCAGCTCTTCATTAAGCTCTCTGTTTTGAGAGCAAAAAAACAAGTAAGTGAAATATGATGTTATTAGTATTCTGCTATTATTTCTTACAGTGATTACATCTAATAGAATGGAGAGAAGATTTATATTACTTTTGCTAATGACCCAGCTCCTTCTAGTGCAAATTAGAAATATTCATATTTATCTCTAAATAACAAGTCAAGATACCTAGTGTTTTTCATGGCAACTAGCATTGGGCTTCTTTTTGTGTCATTCCTTCCTCATGATATGATCTTTAAATGAATCTTACAGCAAAAATCCATAGGGTTTCTATTTCTTGTCTTTCTATATCCTTCAGAATAGAGGGACAACTAGGTTAACTGGTCATTATCTATGTTTGCCTTTTACTATTTCACTGAGAAAACAATTCTCAATAATTGAGGAATTCTATGAGACTAATTGAGGAAGGTATGCATTCCAGACATGGGAAATAACCAGTAGAAAACATAGAGAAAAGTTGGAAAGTTTTATGTGAAGAATAGAGAGCAGGTTAGCTTGATTATGTTCTAGTGTTCAGGAAAGGAAATAATGTAAAGAGATTTGGGAAAAATAAATTGGAATCAATTCATGAAGGCCTTTAAAAGCCAAATATCAGATTCCATTTTACTCTAGAGTAATAAGGAGACACTTGAGCTTACTATATGGCAGCTATATGGTCAGATCAACCTTTAGGAAAAAAAGATTTTAGTAGTGTAGGAAATGGTTTAGAGTGGCGAGACAAAAAGCATTGAGATATCTTGAAAGATAACTTGACAATCAAAAAAAAAGGGGGGGGGCAATGAGAACATTACATTAGGTGGTGGCTTGTGATTAGGCAAAAGAAGACAGATAAGAGAGATGTCATAAAAGTAAAATGAAGAAAGTTGTCAACTGATTAATTATGGAGAGTTATGGAGAATGAGGAGCTGAGGATGATGTTGTAGTTATGAACCCAAAAGACTGCTGGTACTCTTGACAGAAATAGTAGTTCAGAAAAAGAAAGGACAATGAATTCTATTTGGGATATGAAGATTATGAACAGGACGTCTATTTTTGAAAAGTCCAATAGGCAATTAGTCATATGGGCCTGGAGAGAAATTAAGACTAGTTATAGAGATCTGTAAGTCATTTGCTCAGAGAGGTTAATTAAACCCTTGAAAGCTAATCAAGTCTCTGATAGCATAAAGAAGAGGGTCAAGAGCAGAAACTAGTGTATAGCAATAGTTATGAGGAACGATGTGGATGATGAACCAGTAAATGAGACTGAGCAATGTTCAAACAGGTAGGATAAAAATCAGAAGAGAATTGAATGATAAAAATGCCAAAAAAGAGAAAGAGGGTGCAGTAGGAGAAAGTAGTCAAGAACATCAAATTCTGCATTGAAGTCAGGAAGGAGGAGAAATGATAAAAGACCATGAAGTGTGACAATTAAAAGATCATTGGTAAATTAATAAAGAGAAGTTTCAGTGAAGTAATGAAGTGGGAAACTAGATAATCAAGAGGTAAGAAATGATGAATAAGGGGAAAAGAAAAGGTAGTGACTATAGGTAGCTGCTTTAGGAGTATGAGAAAGAAAAGGAAGATATAAAATTGAGCCTAAAGGGAGTCAAAGGATATGATGAAACTAGTTTAAGGATGAGGAGAATTGAAGACATTAAGAAACCACTAAATAATGAATGAAATTCAGAATAGGAGTATGGTAGTAGAATCATATGCTGAAGAAGGTAAGAAAAACAGGGATAAAGGAACATGAATTGAGATTGGCTTTGGCAAGGGAAAAAGTCAATTCATCAATGAGTATAGAACATCATGTAGGATAGTATCAAGATATTTTAATGAAAAAAGAAGAATAAAAGGAGCTTATTACAAATGACCACAATTTTCCTAGTAAAATAAGAGTAAAGCTTCTCAGATGATGAGTTACAGAAGGTGTAAGCTTAGAAAATTTGAGGAGAGAAGAGAAAGTTTAGAATAGCCTTTGTGAGAAGTGGCATAAGCCATCAATTAGGCACTAATAAAATGATTTGCTTCTCTCAGTGAGGTTCTGTTTGATACCCAATAACATCAATTTGTAGTGTCCTTAATTAGCCTGGTTGGATAACTTCCTCCAGTTCCACATGATTAGGTAGCACAAAGGTAGTAATCTAGAGTTGGAGTATGGTGGTTATATGTAAGGGGGTTGGGGATTTGATAGTAAACAACAGTATGGATTTAAATTCATGGAAGGTCAATTGGATGGTGAGAGCTTTAGAATACATTGCATCAAAAGTTGATTAAAATAGGAGAATATTTAGAGGATAGAGATAGAATAGAACTATTCAAGTATTTGAAAAGTTTTCATGAGATCAGAAAAAGGGATCAGACTTCATTTGTTTTTAGTGTCATGTAAGGAAAATTGTTCTAACAAATTCAATGTCCAAAATGAAATTGTCTTTTTTCTAGGAATGCCTTCCTTTTCACTGGAGAATTTCATGTAGAGGTCTAAGCACTTGTTAGAATGTTGCAGAAGGGATATTGTGAAGTTAGTAGTAGTAGTAGCAGTACCACCACCACCACCACCAGCAATAGTAGTAATAGCTTTCATTTATATGGCACGTTTAGATTTGTGAATAGCTTTCCCTATGTTTTCTTATTTGAGCCTCACAATTAGTCTGTAAAGTGGGTGTTTCTATCTTTCTGTCTATATCTTATCTATATCTATATCTAGCTATATCTCTCTATATATGGAAATCTATATTTATATTTCTCTCTCCTATTCTCCCTCTTGTAACATATATAGATATATAGATATAGATATATAATTTATTTATTTTTCAGGGGCAATTAGATGGTACAGTGGATAGAATATTAAACCTAAACTCAGAAAATCAAAAAGACATGATCAAAATCTGGCTCACATACAGCCTCAAACATTTATTAGCTGTGTGATGCTGGGCAATTCATTTTATCTTTTTTTGCCTCAGTTTCCTCATATGTTAAATGAGGATTATACTAGCACCTACATCCCTAGGGCTCTTTTAAAGACCAAATGTTATAAACCCAGTGTTTGGCATATAGTAAGTGTTATATAAGTGTTAGCTATTTTTTATCTTTATTTTACAAATGAGGAAATTGAGCCAGGCTTAAGTGATTTGTTCAGGCTCTTCAAGCTATTGTCTGAGGAAGGATTTGAACTCTTTTTGTCCTGTCTCCAAGTCTCATTCCTCTCACTGCTTACTGCCTGAAAATCTATATATCTAACCGGAGTCTCTTTCCTTAATTTTAACTAATGTCTTTTGAACTATATATCTCGAAGAGGAGAAATTGATGTTGGCGATATTGGGGAGAACCAAACATTTATTAAGCACTTACCATGTGCCAGGCATGGTGCTTAGTACTTTATAAATATTACTTCATTTGATCTTCACAACAACTCTGGGAAATGGGTGCTATTACTATCTCCATTTTACAGTGGAAGAAACCCAGGTATACAGAGATTCTGTCTTGCACAGGATCACATCTATAGCTGATTCAAACTCAGATCTTTCTAACTCCAGACTCAGAGTTTGATCTACTTTAGTATCTCGAGTGTTTTCAGAACAATTTTCAGACTAACTCACTCTTCCCCATTTCTGCTGAAGATAACCCAATTCTCTCAGTCTCCTAGGTTTTATAAGCATGGTATCATAGTCAATCTCTTACTCCCTCAGCTATATCTAGTCATTTACCAAATCTTGACATTTCTATCACCTCCACAACATATTTCCAGACTTGACCATTTTTCACTATTCAAACAGTTGCCATCTTTGTTAAAGACCCTCATCACTTCCTTACTAGAACATTACAATGTTATCCAACTTAAACTTTTTGCTCCAAATTTCTCCCTAGTTCAAGCCATCCTATACATAGTTGCTAAAGTGATTTTCCTTAAGAGTAATTCTTTCATTCCCTACCCAGTAACTTTAAGTGATTTGCTCTTTCTTCTACAACAAAATATGAATTACTTTTAGTTTTTAAAATCTTTCATAGTCTGACCCTAACATATCTTTCTGGTTTCACTAGATATTACTCCTCTTCCCACAAGCTATGATTCAGCCAAACTATCTTTTTCTCCATTCCTTACGTGTACAATTCCATGCCTTAAATGATCAAGTTCTTACCTCAATCTCCTATAATTCTTTCCCCTTAAATTTTAATTCAAGCATCAATTTCTACATAAATGCTTTCCACTATTGCCCTCCCATTACTGCTCTCTTTCCCTGTTTTGTATACATTTTACTTATTTTTATTCTCTATTCATTTCTGTATGTGCTTGTGAGTAAGGATTGTTTCAGTCTTGGTATTGCCTTTTCCAGTATTGAGTACATAATAGATGCTTAATAAATGTTTGTTGCTAGATTGATTATTTAAATGAAGGGAATTACATGGAAGGAAGAAGCAGGGGACAGAGAGGGAATGAAATCATAAGAGAGATTGAACAGATGCAAAAGGTAATCCTTCTGATTTTCTTATCTTGTTCTTTGTCTCTGATCCTTCCCCTTCTCTTGTCATGACAATTGAAGAAGGAATTATGAGAAGAGATTAAAGGAGTCCTGATGTCCAAAATGTCTTAAATGGAATCCAGAAATCTCAGTTTTGAGGAAGAAGGTTCTCACCCAGTTAAAGCTAAGTCAACTAGTCTTTTCAATTCCTTTTTATTTACAAAACCCAAATGAAAATGTAAGGCTAGCAATGAGGAGTTCTAATCCATCAGTAAACTTTTGATCTTACTTTAAAAAAAAAAACTGGTTTTAAAAAACACAAATAAATTAAAGGCATAGGCACTGCCCTCCTAAAAGGATTCTTTGTTTGGCAGGATCTCCACAATCATGAGGTAGAGCACAAAATCTAAGGAATATAGTGATGTGCCACAGTTACCTTTTGATGTCCTGACCTAGTTTTTCTAATTGTCCTATTTAGTTACTCTGTCTCAGGTTATAACCTTTCCCTCTTAATGTTTGATGAGATAAATGTCTAGCTCAGTTGCTCTGCCCCAAAACCCCAGGCTATAATCATTCCCTCTTAAATGGTTGATGAGATAAAGGTTTTATATCTTTAGGTTATAGTCATTCCTTCAGCATAAAGCTTTATCCATTTTAGATGTCATTACAATATCAGTAACCACTCTAGTACCTCCCTCCATTGTGTCATTCTAGGTGCCTCCCCCCATTAGGTTACCCCCATCCAGGTACCTCCTCCATTATGTCATTGTTCTTGTTATCTTATAAAAAAGCTTGCTCTCTGACATTTAGTCCTGGATTCTTTGAGATGTAAGTCTTGTCCAGCCCTGGAACCAAACATGGATCCATTGGCCCCAGTATATCTCTCCATTTAATAAACTACTAAATTGTTCTCTAATCTCTGTCTTGCTCAGTTTCTCCGGCATTACAATAGTAAAATAGTTAAACCTGGCTGACCATCTTGTTTTACTTGAATAGCTATTGTAAAACAAGTGGAAGGAATCCCAAGCAGAGTATACAGAAGAAAGAGAAGTATTTCTGGAAAAACGTCAAATCATTCAACAGAATTGTGGGTGTCTGGAAAGACAGCAACCCTTCAAAGTCAGGTATATACCTCTATAAGAGGTAATTGCTCATTCTGAACAAGAACTTCTGACTAACTGTGAACCTGAGATTTTTTTAACAGTATTTTTCCCAAATACATGCATAGATAGTTTTCAGAATTTGCCTTTGCAAAACCTTGTGCTCCAAATTTTCCTCTTTTTCTTCCCACTTCACCAAGACAGAAAGCAATCCAAGCAAGCTTAAATATGTGCAAATCTTCAAAACATATTTTTATATTTGTAATGCCACACAAGAAAAATCAAATCAAAAGAGGAAAAACACTAAAAAAAAGGGAAAAAAACAAACCAAGCAAGCAACAACAACAATAAAAGTTGAAAATCTCATGCTTTGATGCACATTTGGTCTCCAAACTTCTCTCTCTGGATGTGGACAGAACTTTCCAGCACAAGTCTATTTGGATTGAGTTGAATCACCTCATTGTTGAAGAGTCAAATTCATCATCATTGTCTGTCATCATGTACAATGTGCTTTTGGTTCTGCTCAATTCACTTAGCATTAATTCATCCAAGTCTTTCCAGACTTTATAAAGTCAGCAAGCTCATCATTTCTTACTAAAAGAGTTCAACTCTTGAACTATGTGGTATGCTGTTCAGAAAGTGATTGCATGTGCTAATCCAGCCACATAGTATGTCTTTAATAAATGCTTATGAGTTGATTAAGCTTCACAGATGCTCAAGATGAATGACAAAGTTAATCTTTTTAGGATTGCAAGAAATAAAAGTTGTTATATTTAAAAATATGGGAAGAAAAAGAAATATAAGAGACAGAATATGGTAGATATAGCTCTGAATCTGGAAGCAGGAAGAACTAAGTTCAAATATGACCTCAAACAATTAGTACATGAGTGACTCTGGGCAGGTTACTTAAGATTTGTTTTTCTCAGTTTTCTTTTTTGTAAAATGGGAATAATATTAATACTTATTTCATGTGGTTATATGCATGCTAATTATCAGTGTTATTATTATTTGTTATTGTTATTAGCTATTTTTAATGAAAGTGGTTCCGTCTTCTAGACAGAGAAAAGGAATGGGAGATCCTTAGACAATACCACATTCTTAGCTCCAGGTCTCAGAATCTAAAAACAAGGTGGAAGAGCCCTTGGATCAGACAGCTTCTTAGAAGGAAAGTCCTGCATGTAACTTTAGATCTAGATAATCAGTAAAGAACTGAGTCACAGTATAGAGAACAAAAACTGTCACCTTTCCCTTCTTCCATTAATGCAACTTATTTTAATGGTGTAGGAACCCTGGGAAATAGAGTTGTCTCTAACAACTCAAGTTCATTTCTTCCCTAAGGGAGTCCAAGATCTTATGATAAATCCTGGGCGTAGAAACAAAAAAGTTAAGACAGTTCCCTGCTTTTTAGAATCTTCTTTTAATGCAAAAGACAACTTATGGAAGGTGTTTGGCTGCAAGTCTGATGGTAATATCTCATTGGGGTATAGAAGCAAAGCAAATGGTCAGGGCTCTTTTTTAAAGGTGTCATTTCCACTGACAAAACCACATCATGTTCTGCTATTGATTTGTTTGACTATGCCAAGTTCTCTGGTGACGGGAGCTTTGTTCACTAGGTCTTCAGGAGCTATGGCTGAAGTGCTGATAGATATAGTTACCAAAATACACCTCCATAATATTTGACTCCCAGGATGATAGCTGGTAAGTTTGGGCAAGAAGCAAGGCACATAGTAGTGAGGAACAGGGACACTATTATCACCATTATGATATTATCTGCCTGTTTATTTCAGTTGGTCAATAGTTAATAATGGTGGGAAGGAAAGTAGGCTTCTTCTTCAAGTGATTGCTCTCTTTGATAATGGTTGTGGCTTGTAGGCTGGAAGCAGAGGCATTGGTTTGGGGACTACCACTCATCTGCAATTCAGGAGCCTGTGTTACCAACATGTGAGTCTGAGAAGGGGTGGTGATTGTGGTGAGAGGCCTCTAGACTTTCTCTCAAGGTAGCTAACTGTTTCGGTCTGGTTGGCTTATCTTCCCCATAGATGGCATTGATACTCAGATGCTGAAGATGGCTGACCCCTTTTCTACAAGCATATTTTCTCTGTATGATGGATTTGGGAAATGAGCTAGGAGAAAGATCCATGATCATAGAGACATGGCTATTCCTAAGACCTTTGGGTTCAGGATCCTGGAATGAGTCCATTCAGTTTTCAGGGAAAGAGGAAGTGTTCTTGTTGGTTTGACTCCATTTGCCAAAGTTGCCTCCTATCTCCCCTTCAGGGTCCCTTGCTACTCTAGCTTGTCTGAATTGCTATAAAAGAGAGGGGGAAATAGGTTCTATTTCCTGTTGTGAAAGGCTGTTGGGAAGAAGGTATTTTGTAAACTCTAAAAAATAAAAAAAAATAAGTATTATCACCTTTAAAAGTGTAATTTTGCATACAGAATTGTACACAATTGTAGAAAAACAAATATTTCCAAATTGAGAGGGGGAACCTTAAAGACCAGCTAGTCAAATTTTAACAAGATGCCCTCTGAGATCCTGCTAACTAGTTGCCTGGAGACAATCTCTGAAGAAAGGGAGTAGGATGGAATCCTCATCTCATTCTGGAATAGTTTTATTTGTTAGTAGATTTTGCCTTATATCTAACTGAAATATGCCTCCCTGCAACTCCCATGCATGCATGCATATTCAGAGAGTTCCACTCTGAATAAATTTAACTCCTTTGGATTTGTAAGGCCTTATTGTATACTGGGAACCAGGAGATTTCAGACAGAATGGCATGGGACCACTTGACTACATGAAACATTGCTCTTTTCCTACTGAGATGTTGTTATTGCAGTTACCTTCCTGACTTCCAAAGAAAGAACACCATTGTTTATTTCCAAGAATGAGATCACAATGTGTGTAATTATTTTCCTTTTTTTTTTTTGTCCCTGTCTTCCTGTTCATGGAATAGTAGTTAACCATCTATGTCTGTGTGCTGAAGATGAGAAATGGACTCCAAATTTCTGAGAAATAGACTTCTTGCAAGTTCCTTTTTTCTCCTGCATTTGAAGGAAGAGCAGTCCATAACATCCTCTTCTCCTCAGGGCAATACTATTTTCCCTTACTTTATTAGATATTTTCTTCAGGTTCACTTTTCTCAAACCTAGCAGTATTTCTAGAGAGGGCAAAGTTTACAAGACAATAGGAAGAAGGGCTACAGCAGCAATAAGACCCCTCAGACTTAGGAGAGCTGGAGAAACCAGTCCAAAGAGTCATAGAATACTATAATGAAAGACATTGGGTTGGCTACAACCTCAGGAGTCATCTTAATCAACATATCTTTCACAGTGCTTAGCGGAGCCTTCTATATGTGCTCAGTTTGACTGAATTCGGTTTAGCAAATAAACCTATATTATATTGGGAAGTAGACAAATTATAAAGTTAATTCCTGATCTCATAGTGCTTATAGTCTACCCAGGAAATAAGACATAAGGATGTTAGGAATTTATTTTTAAAAAATAGAATAAATACATTAGAGGAATGCAAATTGATTCACAAAAACATTCCAAAAGGATGTTACTACAGAAACTCTGATTATAAGCAATTATTGCCCTGGACAATTAAGAAAGGTTTCTAAGAGGAAGCAGCATTTGAGTCACTTTTTAAAGTGACTCATATATCTATACACATGTGTATTTACAAATATTAATGTATGCATGAATGTATACATACATATATATTTATACACACATATACACATGTGAATATGTATGAATGCGTTTGTAACTTTCCTGACTCAGTTTCATCAACTGTTAAATGGGGATAATAATAGCACCTACTTCACAGAGTTATTGTAAAGATAAAAAAAAAAAAAAGATATTTTAAGGTACATAGTAGAATATATGGTACAAAGCTGATTTTTTAAAAAAGCTTATTTCCTTCTTTCCTTTTTATTTCTTATAATGTTTCTAAATTGGCTGCTAAGTAATGGATTTACTAAAAGGTGAATCCTTACCCTGGTATCTTTCCCTCCTGTGGCCTGGAGGGTTAAGAATGACTTTTAGAGCTCCCCTAAAGGGAGGAATGCCATTACACAGACTGGGCTACAAGCTGTGAATTTGTTGTTTCCTCGATTCAGCTTTGTCTGGGATGGGATTATCTTCTTCCTTATGGGAGTTACTTCTTGATTGTGTATTCCATTCATTGGCACTGGGTCTTATGAAAACTTGAATGGCAATTGGAGTCTTACCCTTTCCTAGATTTCTGAGCAACAGGTTATCGGCCACCAGAATAAATGCATTGGCAAAAGCAGCAGCAATAGAAGGGATAGAGAAAGAACTAACTACAAAGAGCAAAGTCATTGGATGAAAGAGATGAGCAAAGAGCAAAGTCATTGGATGAAAGAGATGAGCAAAGAGCAAAGATTGAGCAAAATGAAATGTAAAATACTTAAAAAGCAGCTCTCAGAAAGAAGGGGTTTGCAAATATCCCACTGAGACTTGAATATTAGCTTCTCAGCTGGTTGTAATTATTTTGTGATTCTTATTTAGCATTCTTTCTTGGAAGGAGTAAAGTACTGTTCCATGCCTGATTTCTGTTTGTGCTCTAGGTAACTTTTTTCCCCTTATCCCCAGAGGGACAGGACCCCTTAGATTAGAGCCCAAAATAGAATCATTCCACAGGAGTCTGAGGTATAGGTAAAAATGAAATATTGCAAGCTACCTTACCCGTTGTGGAAATAGGCAACTCTAGAGCAAGAAGCCCATGGTAAATTTGGAAGGCAAATAAAAGACAGATATTGGATAAGGTTGCCAAACTCTATGGCTTCAGCCTAGTGATGTGTGACTAGCAACAACATTAGGTATAAGATTATAGCACTAAGGATCATAGCACCTATATGAGCCTTAAATAAGATAACATTAAAACCACTATAGAAATACCTGCTACTGTTATTCCCTCCCTCTGAGTAAGTTGCAGCAAAGGCCTATTGCTTACTTTTTGGTTTAAAGTAGTTTGCTGTAAATAGTATTCATGTACTCAGTGTGGGATTAGATGACACAACTTCTGAGATCCCTTTCAGCTGTAGTTTTGTTGTTGCTATTGTTCTTGTTCAATAAATATCAGAACCAGAGAGAAGAATTTTTTTTTACTAAGTTTATTTAGTAATTTATTTTTCCCTGTTACACGTAAAAACAATTTTTAACATTTATTTTTAAAACATTGAATTACAAATTCTCCTATTGACTCTACCCCTTCCATTGAGAAGACAAGTGTAGAAATGAAAAACATTTCCATAACAGTCATGTTGTGAAAGAAAACCTTGGTCAACCCGCCCCCCAAAAAAAAAAATTCAAGAAAAATAAAGCGAAATAAGTATGCTTCAATATATATTTAGAAATAATTCTTTTTCTGGATAGAGAAAGCATTTTTCATTGTAAGTCCTTCAGTTGTCCTGGATCATGTATTCCTGAGAATAGCAAAATCATTCACTGCTTATAATCTTATAATAGTACATTTCACTTTGCATCCTCAGATTTTTTTTTTTAGCTTAATTTCTCTCCCACAAGAGACCTCTTGATGCTATAATGAGTTGGGACACTGTAGTGAACTGACCTATTAGAGGTTTATAAAGACACGAACTGGCTGAATAAAACCACTTAACCTCCCTGAGACTCAGTTTCTTCATCTGTAAAATAGTAATCATGCCTATATTGCTGATTCCTGGGGTTGTTATTATAAGCAAATTAAATAATGAATACATAGAATTTTGACATTTTAAAGAATTATATAATACAATAATATAGCCATGACCTCGAGTCTGCTGTGGGTCCAAGTGATCTGTGAGGATGTTGATAAAAAGTCTTAGGAAAGTTTGAAATGAATTAAGAGAGTGATAATTTCCAGATAGAAGGTCATGATACTCTATACTCTGGTGAGGCAAAATATAGAGTATTTTATTCATTTCTGGCCCATACAGTTTAAGAAGGCTAGTGACAGTCCACCAGGGGAGGACATAGATAACTATGTCCTTGTGCATTTAAAGTGCTATTATTTCAAAAAAATATTTTTTTTCTTAGTTTAGTTTCAAAGTATAGAATCAGGAAGAACAAGTATATGTTGCTACGTAATAAAAACAGACTTATCCAGGAAAAAAAAAAGCCCAACAATTTGCATTTCCAAAAGTAGAATAGGCTGCTTCAGGAAATAGGGAGTTTCCTCTCCTTGGAATTGGAATCGAAGCTGGATGATATTTTGTTAAGCATATTGTAAAAAGGGGATTCATTTTGAGTATGGGTTGGCCTAGATTCCTCTTTAGATCGTTTCTAATTCTGAAACTATAATTATATGACACAAAATTTGGTTTATCTGGGACCCATCTATAATTAGAAAGGGTAGGAGTGGAGTAAGTTAATGGTGGGAATTAGCAGAAATGAAGAGGGAGTGATCTAAGTTCAATTGAGCATAAAAGGAAAAGTCATTAGGGCTTTAGTGGGCTTCAAGGTAAGAGATACTTTGGAAAAGGAAGAAAATTTGAGACTACATATGAACTATCAATTCTAAATATCATAGCATGGATAGAATTCCATTTGGAACACTTCTTATATAGATCATTCCAGAGGTTAAATATGTATGTGCATGTAATTATAATTCATGAATTTTATTTTATAGATTCAAAAAATATTATTTTGATAAAATATTTATAATATTTTAATAATTATTCCAATTTAATTGTGACACTAAAGTTAAAGGAAAAACAATTATACATGTTATGACTGAAATCAAATAATATGGAGAATATTCAAGAGTTTTGAAATATAAAACTTATAGAATAATATATGAGACAGTTTGGGGTCAGGGTTGAAGGGAAGCAGAAAACATGGAAAAATTGAAATAATAAACCTAAAAATCTAGTTTTGAGACCATGAAGTCCTAGATTATTAGAGCTTAGATTTCTTTATCTTTAAAATAGGGGTAACACTAAATGCATTGCCTGTTTCTCATGTTGAATTTTAATGATGCTAAGATCGTTTCCAGTGTTACCCAACAACTTTTTTTTACATTACAAGGTAGAAAATACAAAATCATCATTGATAACATAAACAGAAATATAATAGTAATAATAATAATATCAGATATTTATGTAGTAGATTGAGGTTTGCAAAATGTGTCACATCATTTGATTTGAATCTCACAACAAGTCTATACAATAGATTTTAAGGGTATTATTTTCTTTTTGCTGATGAGGCAACTGTATCTTAATATGGTGAAATTAAAACTGTGGTCTACCTGACTTTACAAGGATAGTGATAATATTCTCTTAAATATTATTGCCACTCAATTTAGTCAATGCTTCATTCAATGACTACTTTATCCTTTCTGAGAATTCATATTTTCTTTTAACCAAGTTCTATTTTGAGCCAGACATATATATTTTGCTGAGGCAATTGGAGGCCAGAGATTTTTAAAGAGACTTTTTTCCATAACTGTTTGCTTAGGGGATGGGCCTCCAGAAAAAAATAATTCTGTAAATCTTGTTGAAGTTTTATAATTTATCTATCAGTTTAATACCAAGAAGAAATTAGTAGGGTTTTTTTTTTCTTTTCTTTTTTTTTTTTTTAAGAAAATAAAGACAATAGCATCACTAAATATAAAGCCATTGTGATGTTCATGTGTAATGGTCTAAGGCTTGAGTTGATGCACTGAGGTCTCAAGCACGTGAGGCTAAATAGTAATTGGACCATACTCTATTAACATATATGCTTGGAGAAAGAATGGCCTCTGCCCACTCTTTGTGCAAGTATATATAGTAATAGAGTACAAATGTTAGAAGCATGTCTACAAAAGACCATAGAAACACTAAGATACTATAAATTGTACATAGCTGAAGAAAAAATTCAAAGACATACCCCTTTTCAATATTTAGGATACCAAGTATACCCTAGGGTGCTTACAGTACAAAAACTGTCCTTAAGAACAGAGAAGCTAAACACCGTAAATGATTTTCAGAAATTGATAGGAGATATCCAATGGATGCATCCAGTGTTAGGCTTGACTACCTATCAGTTACAACCATTATATGATATTTTAAGGGGAGACAGTGCTTTAAATTCACCACACCAGCTTACAAAAGAAGCTCAAGAGGCTTTGAGAAAAGTTGAACTGGCTTTATCCAATGTGGTTGAAAGAGTCACTCAAAAACCCTTGGAAATATCAGTTTTTGCCACACAAGAGGCACCCACAGCAGTCCTTCATCAAGGAGACAGTGATAGAGTGGGTGAACCTCTCGGCACAACCAGAACAAAGCCTTGCTCCTTACCCAGTGCTTGTGGCTAGAATTTTATTAAAGGCCATTAAGCAAGCAGTACAATTATTTGGGACAAGACCTGACAAGATATATACCTTTTACATCAATACACAAATTAATGTATGCTGTGAGACCATCCCAGAGTGGCAAATTTTATTAGTCATGGCTCCAAATTTTGCACATGGGTCTCCATTAAGATAAACAGACTATTACATAATTGGCAATGGATTCTTGAAGAAAAAGTTTCTAAAGTTCCTCTTAAAGGACCAACTATCTTTACAGATGCATCCAAACATAATATTTGTGCTGTATACTCTCATGAGTATATATACTCTCTCATGAGAGTAGTCAGAACTCCTTTTCAGTCTACTCAGCAGAATGAATTGTATGCAATCTTTCTAGCTCTTACTTATTATTCAGGAGACATAAATATAATGTCTGATTTGGCTTATTCAATAGGTGTGGTGCAAAGAATTGCCACAGCCCAAATAAAATTTGCAGCTTCTAATATATATCATCTCTTTAAGGAACTTCAAGAGCAAGTGAGAAAACATCCAGGTAAGATTTATATTTTGCATGTCCACTCTCATAGTGGACTTCCAGGTCCCATTTTTGATGGTAATTCAAAGGCAAATAGCCTTCTAACTATGTTGGTCAACACTCCTTTATTCCAAGAAGCCCAGTCATCTCATTATAAATATCATCAGGCTGCTCAAGCTTTATGTTTACAATTTGGAATAACAAGAGAGGAAGCTAGGAGCATAATAAAAGCCTGTATGGCTTGCCTTCCTTTCCACCCTTCTATGCTCCCTCCAGGGAAGAACCCTCGTGATTTGAGACCCAATGAAATCTGGCAAATGGATGTGACCTATTATAAATCTTTTGGTTGTCTGTCTTTTATCCATTTTGTGGTAGACATCTTTTCAGGATTCACTTTTGCAATACCAGCAGCAAAAGAGACAGCCTGAGTGGTCACTGAATTCCTCACACAAGCATTTGTTATTATGGGTGTGCCACAAGCAATAAAAACAGACAATGGTCCTGCATATACCTCCAAACATGTTGCACACTTTTGTGTACAATATAAGATTTTACACACTACTGGCATACCCTTTAATCCTCAAGTACAGGCAATAGTAGAGAGAAGAAACAGAGACATTAAGATGCTGCTCCAAAAACAAAAGAAAGGGGAAATCACAGGTAACCCTAGAGAACTTCTAAATCTAACCCTTTATACTATTAACTTCTTGATTTTTGACAAAGATTCACTGGCTCCGGCAGACAGGTTTTATAACCCACCGGAAGGGCAATGTCCAGTGCGAGCAGCTCCATATCTTTAGATAATCGCCAGGTGATGTGGAGAAACCCAAAAAGTGGTGAATGGAAGGGACCAGATAGGCTAACTGCTTGGGGAGAAGTTTTGCTTATATTTCTACAGGTGGAGAAGGCACCAGATGGCTGCCAACAAGCTGTATTCACCTTGTTCATCGCAGAGAGACGGAGCAGACTCTTGAAACGAAGGAGAAGACCTAAGAAATATCGGGTGGTTCTGTTGCTGATTGTGCTCACCATTGAAAGAGCGTGGCAGTTATGGCGTTTGACTTGTGGACATAGAAAATTGTTGGACTTGAAAATCCTCAGGAATCATTGGATTCTCTGAGACATGATAAGATTGTTGTAGGACTTGAAAACCCTCAGGAATCATTGGATTCTCTGAGATATAAGATTGTTGTAGGACTTGTAAACCCTCGGAATCATTGGATTCTTTGAGACATAAGACTTGAAAGCCCTCAGGAATCATTGGATTTTCTGAGAAATGATAAGACTGTTACAGGATTTCAAAATCTGCTGGAATCATTGGATTTCCTAACACATAAAAAGAGTTTTGCAGGACTTCAAAAACTTGGGGGGAATCATTGGATTCCCTGATATGTCCATATGTCCAATGGACAATGGATTGGTTTTGGACTATCTCTTGGTTGCTGAAAAAGGCGTGTGTGTGATTGCTGTTTATATACTCTCCTTCCAGGACTTCTGGCAATCTTTTACAACACTATGTTGATTTATATTGTTTGTTATACCATTACTTGTGTGTACAATTCATGTTTGTTACACCACATCAAGCCTGCACTGGTTGTGGGGAGAGTCATCACTAATAGTCTCTGCATTATTGCTATGTGCTTGTGTAATACCTCCCATGCTGATGGGTTTGTGCATAATAAGAACCTTCAGCCCAGAAACCCGCTAGCAACCCCCACTTCCCTTTGGTGCTTTTCATCGCCCTTCCTGAGATGTCAGGGAGGGTGTGATCATCTCCTTTTCAGTGCTTTTACCTCCCTTCCAGAGAAGTCAGGGACGGTGTGATCACCTCCCCTTGGGGGCTCTGACCTCCATGAGGAGTCAGGGATGGCATGACCACCTGTGTTCTAAAACAAAAGAAAGTGGGAGATGTAATGGGCTGAGGCTTGAGTTGATGCACCGAGGTCCCAAGCATGTGAGGCTAAATAGTAATTGGATCATACTCTATTAATATATATGCTTGGAGAAAGAATGCCCCCCACCCACTCTTTGTGCAAGTCCTGATGTGTTGTATAGGAAATGACAATTTTGGTGGGTGGAGGCAGAGGAGTGGAAAGGAAAGCGGGAAGAGAGACTGCTGGCTGGCGTCTTGACACAGCTGCTCACATTGCTATTGTGACTGCCCATCACCTGCGATCCCCTTTTCACCTGCAATCCCCCTTCACCTCTGCTGGCTGGCTTCCTGTCGCAGCTGCCCATATTGCTATCACAATACTTCTTCATCTCTATTGAATAAAGATTGAAGATTTTTCCCTTAACCTGAATTTCTGACTCTGACTGATTTTAAATACGCGGTCATCACATTCATGGAGCTGTATTTAACATACATAATTTTTTACTTCCAGGGCATGGCATCAAGGTAGCAGAGTAAAGCCAGGATAAAAAAAAAAGCCACTAAAGCTCAAGCTCTCCCACATTTCCTTAAAATCTACATGAAACCAAGTCTCTGAACAGAGTCTGATGGAATGAAAACATTCTCCAACCTGATAAACTGTAAAAACTTCCAGAAAGGTTACTCTCTCTAGGATGAAAAGGATATTCATCCCAGATCAGACAGACCTTGGGAAAGCTAGTGAAAGGGTCTTAATCATAGCAAACCAGAAACTAAGATCCTCAGCCCTGGCTCAGTATAGGAGTAAATCACTGTGATATCTTCCAGTCCCAGTTCAAAAGGCAAACTCTGGAAAACCAGGCTGTTTCCTGAAAAGAACAGACAAAGCTGCCTCTGCAAACATAAGGGGCCCCATGCTCAAAGCCAAGGTTCAGAGTGGCACAGGAACCTTGGGATAGCACCTCCTTTATGCCAGGAACAGAGATCAACAATAAAAGTAAAAAAAAAAAAAAAGAGGAAATCTAAAATGAAAAGAAAGAAAATGAGCAAAAATCAGAAAAGAATCTTGACTATAGAAACTACTATGGTGATAGGGGATACCAAAACACCAACTCAGACAAGGACAAAATGTCCACAGAAGAAATCTCAAAGTGTTATAAGAATTGCTTTCAATCTCAAAGAGTCTTCCTGGAAGTATTTATAAAAATAAAAGTTTAAAAGGCAAATAAGAGAAGTAGAAGGAAAAAATGAGAAAGGAAATGAGAGGGAAAATGTTGACTGAAGAAAACAACTCCTTAAAAAATAGAATTGGTCAAATTCAAAAAAATCCACTGAAGAAAACACTACATTCAAAAGTAGAATTGACCAGATGGAAAAAGAGATACAAAAGCTAACATAGTTATAGGTTGTATATAATATTCACATATTATCAATTATTTCATGATTTATTTACTTATTTTATATATTAATATCATTAATGTTTATATAATAATATAGGTATAGAATGTATAATTATATATGTATATATTATAATTGTGAAGGACTTTTACCTTGTATGACTTTCTGTAGCATTTTATTATCTCTCCATTTCATTATTTATTACTTTATGATGTTCTTTGTGAATTACCATGGCCTAAGGTAATCTATCATCTGATGTCCAATCAATGATAAATATTTCTGTATTTAACTTAGTCTTTAGACAACACATACACTGAACATGTCAGCTCCAAGCATTGAAGTCTTTCCAACTGGTAGAACTACTTGTAGTATGCACTTGAGAACTCCATAGTTCTTATCACTTATAAAATATGATGCATCCGGGAAGAAATTGGTGTACAAGACCATTCTCTCCAAGGCTCTTAAAACCAGTTTTGTTTTATACTTTATATATAATGAAAATAATGATAATGATGATGATATTAATAACAAATAAGCCAGCATTATGTCACAGTACAATTGGAAGCAGGACTTGCCAAACATATGCAAGGATTTATTATTATTATTATCCTCAATTTTAAGTCATACAACATTGTATTACTAACAACTTCAGAATAATCCTCAGAAATAACTTCATTCTCAAGCCAAGATTCTTGGGGGAAAAACATGCAATCAAGGAAATAGTAAAATATGAAAAGGGAAAAGATTTCTAAAAGCCTAGGAGGCATTAAAACTCACCACAATAAAAATTCTTGAAGTGATGCTTATTCATGAAATGAATGATTAAAAATAATGCTGATTCCTCAAATTGTTTTAAGAAGGAGATGGACTTACTTGGACTGGAATTTTGCAAAAGTCTTTTTAGACTTTAATTTAATAGAGTAGATCCAAATAATAAATAAACTATACTAATCAAAATTAAGTAATTAAAATATTATGAATGAATATATTATTTTATAATATTTAATGAAAGTATACAAAACATTTAAAGGTCTGAACAAAACAATATATTCAAGAACTATCATTACCATAAGAACAATATGGGGAAAGGTAGAGTTATATAAGAAATGACATCAGAGGAAAGAATGAAGCCATGAAGATATGGAAAATTTCTGATCATCTATATGGTCAGAATTAAGTTCAACATAACAGAAACAGAAGTTGTAACAAAGGAAAAACAGACCACATTAATTCCATAGTGAAAGAATAGTAAAAACAAGTTCCTGAATTAGCTTCCTTATAAGATTTTAAAGCAAGGAGGGTAGATAAGACCAATAATTGTTTGCTTTACAATGGTATGGAGATCACTGGTAATGCCCAAGTTTCCCTTTAGACACAAATCTGACTCTGCCTTTCTTACAGAAGTAATGTCATTTTGTTGATCCAAAGAAGAACATATCATAGCCTTCCAAATATAGGTCAACTCTTCCTTATATATTTTTTACAAAAGATTAACAGATGGTAAGAGAGGATTTTTTTAATAAATAAAAAACATATATTGATTAAAGTGCAAAATGGATATGTCATAAAAATTCCAGGAGTATAAAGATCAACTTATCATCAATTCTGTAGTTCAATAAGTTACTCCAAAGTATTTATACTTCCTTTATTACTGCAATATCTTTGACTCAGTTTTGCTCTCATGGTTTATTAAAAATACAAAATAGATCCTTGTAAAGTGAGATTGTTAAAATAGTTATTTACAGGGAACACTGTTTTCTACTTAAAATATGCCCTAAATATAATGATGTTAAGAAAAATTTATATAAAACATGACATTTTCTAGGACAATGGGTTAAATTCATTATGGTCCTTTGTAGCATTAAATCCATTATCACCTTTCCTGTGTTAAATTAAGCATGACTTCCAAATTAAAGAAGGTACTGAAACAAAACATAGTTTAATCATTCACAGCACATACATGATGTCAAGTTTTATGTTTCCACAACAAATACATTAAAAGTATCTTCAACATATTAAATAATTCTCTGATGATATCAAACTTTCATATGGATTTGCTAAGTGTAAAATTCTTAATATTCTTCAAAGAAAGATAAAGACTATAAACAGACTTAAACCCTACAGAAAAACTTTGGGCATCAGCTATAACATCACCATAAAAATATAAAAGTTGATAGCATATAGAATGAAAAATGGCTTCCCTCCACTTTGAACTTATGTAATAATCAAGAAAGAAGAATGGAATCAAGGCACCTTATTGGCGAGACACAGACATGAAATTAGCTAACAATGTGTTTATCAAAGAAGAATCAAATAAATGGATATGTTAAATGGATTTTTTTTTTAAATTGGAAATGATGGAGTTTGTTTTGGCAATCAATAAAGCAAGTAAATCAAACTCCGATTGCCTTAAAAATTCTGGAGTATCAATACTCACACTGAAAATTTAATCATAGGCTCTCATAAACCAGTTTAAGCTGAATACAGTAAGCTTTTGATTATATCTAATCATTATGAAGTTATTTTCTCATTACAAATTTACATTTGTCTCATTGTAACTGCCATCTATTTTTACCAGTTCTACCTTCTGGGAGGGTGTGAACTACTATAGAAAACTACCTGGGAAATCCTGATTATTGTTTTTTGGTGTTTTCTTGAAGTATGTATTTGTTGCATATGTATACTATTCACATAATGAGTTTGTACACACAGAAACACAGATGTATATAGATTGGTAGATATGATGTCTTCTTTGCTGCTTCCTTCCTTGGTGATGGTATCACTTTTATATTTATATTCTTGTGTAATTTTCTACTCTAAAAACTTGAAAAGCAATTATTTAGTGATCTTAAAATTATGTTGCCATATGTAAGGCCAAAAGCCTTATGGTGGATAGTTTAAAGATAGAAAAAAAAAAACAATTTTCAAAAAGAATTACAAATTATTAACAACCATGTTAACAAATGCACCAAATCACACCAATAACAAGAAGAAAATTCAGATCAAAACAACACTGTCATGCTACTTTACATCTTGAAAATTGGCAAAAATTTACAAAAGATGGGAATACTAGTCCTAGAGGGGTTGAGAAGATAGGAACATCATTGTATTATAGGTGGAGTTATTGTAGATAGAATCAGAATAAGCAATTTGGAATTATTCAAATAAAATGATTAAACTATTCATACCATTTGTCAGTAAAATTCATTTAGAATAAATTGTATTGTCTTCACCGGATATATTAGTTGCTCATCTATAATACTTGTTTTTGATCGAGACTGAAGCTAGTCAGATGCTTTAACTCAGGACTACTGAGCTGCAGGAATGCTAAAGCAGATTGGGGGAGACATACTGTCAGTCCAATATTCTGAATTTCTAGGAACAGAGTAGCTAGGCAGCTTACAGAGGGAACATAAGTCAAGAAAAAAATGGAATAGTTTAAAGCTTTTGTGCCAATCAGTGTTGGAATCACTTTGGTTACTGACTGTTAATACTCCCAGCCTGGAAAGACAAGGGACCCAGTCTAAAAAAGCATCATCTCCAAAATAGGTTCCTTCAGCATTTTTTTTTAGATTGCTAAAGTTCTACTCTCCTACCCAAAGAAAGTTTATTTTGAAAAATTAATCACTTCTTTCCTTCCTTTCTTCCTTCCTTTTGGTTATTTCACTGTTCTTTAATTCTGGTGCCCCTCTTAATTCTCTCTCTCTTTGAATCAAGCATTCTTCCAATATAGTACTTTTTATAAACATTAGCTATTTTTAATTTACCAATGATCATCATACTGTACAACATATTTTTCTTACTAAAGTTAATGAGCATCAAGGAAAGTTTTTGTTTGGTTTGGACAAATTTAGTAGAATTCATTTCATGGAATTTCCCTACTTCATCTTCTTAAAAAAGTAGATAGATAAACTAAAATTATATTAATGTTGATCTATTTATTTTTATTTATCATTAGCCCTGAAATATAAAAGATTTGTTTATAAGCATTTATTTCCTTTCTCTGTTTCTGTCTCTGTCTTGCTCTGTTTTTCAGTTTTTCTCTGTCTCTCCATAAATGTGTGTTTGTATTTATATGAGTACTTTAATTTATGTCCCTAACACCAACTACAATATCTGGTACATATCAGACACTAAATAAATTCTTTTTGTTTTCTTGATAGTCCACAGAATGGCATTTCTTGTTTTCTTTTTGAATTATCATGAGACCCAGAGGGTGTGTAAAAGATTGAACATGGGACATAGATTGGCAAGACCTTTTTAAAATTCTGACTTTGACCTTGACTAGCTGTGACCATGGAGAAGTTACTTTCTCACTGTATCTTCATCTATAAAATGGGAATTACAATACCTGCAATACCTACTTTTCAATGCTACAATGAATCTCAAATTATAATATGTGGGTACATCTTTAAGGCATTAATTATATGTCAGCTACTGTTATTTCATGATAAAACCAATTTTTCTTTACTACTTTTTAAAAGGGTGATTTGTAAACTGTTCTCTTTTCAGCTATATGCAATTTCATTATGTCTCTCATGTTTGATAAGTTCTAGAGAATTCTCTTGGCATAGCCAGATTAAGGTGATTTGCCCAGGGTCACACAACTAGGAAATGACAGAGTTGGGATTTGAACCCAGACCTATCTTAGTGCTAATTAAACCTTCTATTTACTAAGCCAGGATATCTCAGATATTTTGTGGCAATTTTGAAGTTGAGGAAACTGAGGCTTTTTGAGACAAAAGAACTTAACAAAACCAGACACCTGATAGAAGACAAATGTAGACTTTCCAGTTTTGTAGCCAATACATCTTCCTCCTGGACCATGCTATCTTCTCTGTATTTCCCAACAGAGTATTCCCACAGATGGACTTACATAGGTGCTCAGCACAGCCAGGTATACAGTAGGTACTGTGTAAATTTTGTTACATCGATTTGATAAAGGCATCCATATGGAAGTCAGTCATTGCATGAAGAATAGCAAATAAGTCATTCTAAAAAGGGATCTTTCTGATTTATACTGACTTCTTCTTCTACTTCCTCAGGGTTCCTGGGATAATTGCACATGTCAGATTTATACTTTGTGATGGGCATTATGTCACTCATCTACTGGTTTGATAATATGTTAAACCCAAACCTTCTTAATCCAAGACAATTGATGTCACTTTATAGTCCACATTATGAGCTGAAGGTGAAGCTTATTTGCATTTGAAATACACAGAAAATTTTGAGGGGAAAGCAAATGAAAAACGAGGATGCTGGAGGTCTTCATCTGAAGTATCAGACAAAACTAGGACTACTTCACAAAATTGTCTGACAAGTGCATGCTGTTTGACTAATGAACCAGCTCAGTAAAGTAGAAAGAACATTGAAGTGGGAAGTAGGGGATGCATTCTAGGATTGACTCTGTCATGGGCTTGTTATGTGACTTTGCACAAGAAATTTAATGTCATTGAGATTTTTCTATCAGATAATTAACCTAAAGTAGATGTTCTCTAAGATCTCTAAGTATGAACTTACATATAATCTTCAAATCTCAGAGCTGGAAGGTACTTCAGAAAATAATCAAAATGCTGCCTGAAATATGACTCTTTTTCATATCATCCCTAAAAAGGGGATATCTTACATTTTTTTGTCTTTTGTCTCTATTGGAATACCTCCATCAGTAAGAAATAAATAACGCATCAATTGTGACTCACACCACATTCTACATTTTGTATCTAAAATCTGCTGTTATTCAACCTTTGTTTTCAAAAAGGACTGATGACATAATGTGGTGAAATCTTGACTTGTGTATGAATTGGATTTAAGCAAAGCAGAGCTACAGAAAATCAGCAGCTGAAATTTTCTCTTCCAAAGTCATCAAAGTTCAATGGGAATGCAAAAGTCAAGATGATTAGCAAAGCCAGGGAATACAGTGGATGAGAGTGGTGTGTTCAATGTATTATCTCTGCTGAGTGGGTTTAAAGCAAGGAGTCAACTTGTTCCTGCATTGATTGGAGTTCTGGTATATATCAATATTGTTAATATTATTTTCCTTTATATTATAATGTTGATGTTAAAATTGTTTATACAGCTAATTGGCATAGTTGATAGAGTGTGGACTTAGAGTTTCAAAGTTCTAAGCTTGACTCTCACTTCGGTCACTAACTATGTGACCCTAAACAAGTCATTTAGGTTTTCTCAATCTCAGTTTCCCCCTTAGTAAAATGGGGATAATAACACTTCATGAGGTTATTGTGAGGAGCAAATGAGGCAAAATTTAAAGATTGAAAACATTAAAGAACCGTACACACACACACACACACACACACACACACACACACACACACACGTCTATGGATATGGAAGATCTCAGTTTGAAGCAATTGACTGCTGCTAGATTAAGGGAAGCTTAAGAGTGGTGACTATAGTTACTTGAGTTTGTGAGATCCTTGTCCACTGACTGATGAATAGATGATGAACTGTGGGAAGAAATAAACAAGAATTACAGATGATTAGGAAAAAGGAGTTGAAATCTATAATGTTATAATTATTTAGTGATTTCCAGTGTTGCCTGACTCTGTGATTCTCTATGGGTTTTTTTTTTTTGGCATACTGACCAGAGTGCTTTGCCATTTCCTTCTTCTGCTCATTATACCAATGAAGGGATTATACACATAGTAAGCATCTGAGGCTACACATGAACTCATTCTTCCTGATTCCAAGTACTTCGTGATTATGGTACTTTATTCACTGCCCAGTTAGATCTATATTACTATGTTACTAGAGGGAAAACCCACATCCAAAAGTGAAGGATCCACTAGTATATAAAATCCATATCTAATGTTTATAATTATATTATAGAAGGTAATCATTAAAAGAAATAAATAATAAAACTATTTTTCCTTACTGAATCTATGATTTGAACTTGTAAGCATTCCCTTTAGTGGGGCTGATTGCAACCCACTCATGTTTTCTGATCCTGAATGAATCTTTTCTATGTTCCAGCTGTAGGTGAAAGCTTGACAGCTGCATTCTTACATTTAAAAAGAGCCTCAAGCATGTTGTCAGAAAAATAAACAAATTAATGAATTAATAGTAAATAATACATCAATCAAAACTAGAAATCTAATCTATTGAGGTTTGACTGTGTCTGATTTAGAGTTGGAGAAGCTGAATTCTTGAGGCTACTATCTTTTGCTAGAGGCAGACTGGGAAACCAAAGCAATATATAAAAGTTTAAATGAAGTTTTGTCATCTTCCTTTCCCAAGTACTTTATTTTCAAACATTTACCATAATTTTTACTAATAATGTCTACAGCCTATAAGAACATTATCACCTATTTGACTGACTTTTATTAAAAATTCACTAGATTGGTTTAATACTTTCCTCTCCTCTGTTACCATGCTTAGGGTATTTCTGTCTCTCAGCTTCTATTATGTTAATACTTTAATTCATCCAAATAACAGAACCACAGTATTAGAGCATTACAGGTGATCCTCTAGTCCAACCTGGCTCAGGCCTTCTACCCATTTAATGGATGAGGATTCTGAGCCTGAGAGAAGGAAGGAAGGAAGGAAGGAAGGAAGGAAGGAAGGAAGGAAGGAAGGAAGGAAGGAAGGAAGGAAGGAAAGATAAAAGGAAGGAACGAAGGAAGGAGAGAAAGAGGGAAGGAAAGAAGGAAGGAGAGAAAGAGGGAAGGAAAGAAGGAAGGAAGGGAGGGAGGAAGGAAGAGAGAAAGGAAGAAAGGAGGGAAGGGAGGGAAAAAAGAAGGAGGGAAGGAAGGAGAAAAGGAGGGAAAGAAAGAAGGAAGGAGGGAAGGATAGGAGGAAAGAAAGAAGGAAGGAAGGGAGGAAAAAGAGAAGGGAGGAGGCAAGGAAGGGGGAAGGGAGGCAGTAGGGAAGGGAGGAAGGAAGGAAGGAAGAAAGAAGAAATGGATAGAAGAATGAAGCAAAGATGGAAAGAAGAGGGGAGAAAGGAAATAAACATTTATTAAGCACAAAATAAGCACAAACTCTCCAGAGTTATCCTTCTGGATGCACATGGCATTTTTTGTCCAAAGCTCATTAAGATTGCTTTGGATCACTGAATGAGAAGAACAAAGTTTTTCATAGTTGATCATTGCACATTCTTACTGTTATAGGGTACAATATATTCCTAGTTCTGCTTGTTTCTCTTAGCATCAGTCCAAGTAAATCTTTCCAGGCCTTTATGAAACCAGTTTGTGCATTGTTTTTATAGAACAATAATATACTGTTACCCTCATATATTCACAACTTGTTCAGTCATTTCCTAGTTGATGGGTATCTACTCACTTTCCAATTCTTTGTTACCACAGTAAGAGCTACTACAAACATTTTTGCACATGTAGATTCTTTTCCCTCTTTTGTGATTTCCTTGGCTACAGATCCACAATCTGCTGAATCAAAGGGTATGCACAGTTTGATAGCCCTTTGGGCATAGTTCCAAATTGCTCTCCAGAATAGTTGGATCATTTAGCAACTCCATCAGTACATTAGTGTCCCAGTTTTCCCACATTCCCTCCAACATTTATCATCATCTTTTCCTGTCATCTTAGCCAATCTGAGAAGTGTGAGTTGGTACCTCAGAGTTGTTGTTATTTTCATTTCCTTAATCAAAAGTGATTTAGAATATTTGTTCATATGACTATAGGTAGCTTTAATTTTGTTATTTGAAGATTGGTTGTTTATATCCTTTGACCATTTATCAATTGGGGAATGACTTATTCTCTTACAAATTTGACATAGTTCTTTATATATTTTGGAAATGAGATCTTTATCAGAAACATTGACTGTAAAATGTTTTCCCACTTTTTTACTTCCCTTTTAATCTTATTTCTGTTGGTTTTGCTTGTGTAATTTTTTTTAAATTTAATATAATCAAAGTTGTCCATTTTTCCTTTCATAATGTTCTCAAGTTCTTCTTTGGCCATAAATTCTTCCCTTTTCCAAAGATCTGATAGGCAAATTGTCTCATTTTCCTAATTTGCTTATGGTATCACTCTTTATGCCCAAATCATGTATCCATTTTGACCTTATTTTGGTATGAGGTATGAAATGTAGATCTATCCCAAGTTTCTGACATATTATTTTCCAATTTTCCCAGCACTTTTTTGTCAAATAGTTAAGTTCTCATTCCAGAAGCTTGAGTTTGGGGGTTTATCAAATACTAGAGTACTATAGGTCTTGATTATTGTGTTGTATGTATCTAATCTATTCCACTGATTCATCACTCTATTTTTTAGGCAGTACCAAATGATTTTGATGACTTGCTTTAGAATATAGTTTTAATTTTGGTACTGCTAAGCCACCATTCTTTATATTTTTTTTCATTAATTCCCTTGACATTCTTGACCATTTTTTTTTTCTTTCAGATGAATTTTATTATTATTTTTCCTAGTTCTATAAAATAATTGTAGATACTTTGATTAGTTTTGCATTAAACAAATAGATCAATTTTGGTAGAATTTTCATTTTTTTATATTAGTTTGACCTACCCATAAGCAGTTGATATTTTTCCAATTGTTTAGATCTGATTTTATTTGTGTGATAAATGTTTTGTAATTGTGTTCATATAATTCTTGGGTTTGTGTTGGAAGGTAGACCCCCAAATATTTATTTTGTCTACAATTATTTTAAATGGAATTTCTCTTTCCATCTCTTGCTGATGGGTTTTTTCAATAATATAGAAATGCTGATGACTTGTGTGGGTTTATTTTATATCCTGCAACTTTGCTAAAACTGAATTGTTTCCAGTAGGTTTTTGAATAATTTTCTAGGATTCTCTAAGTGTATCATCTTATCTGCAAAGAGTAATGTTTTTATGTCCTCATTGTTTATCTTAATTCCTTTCATTTCTTTTTCTTTTCTTATTGTTAAAGCCAGCATTTCTAGTTCAATGTTGAATAATAACGATGATAATGGGCATTCTTATTTCACACGTGATCTTGCTGGGACTACATCCAGCTTCTCTTCATTACAAATAATGTTTACTTTCAGTTTTATATCAATACTGCATATTATATTAAGGAAATCTCCCTTTATACCTATGATCTCTAGTGTTTTAAATAGGAATGGGTGCTGTATTTTGTCAAAAGATTTTTCTGCATCTATTGAAATTACCATATAATTTCTGTTGGTTTTGTTATTGATATGGTCGATTATAGTAATAATTTTTCTGATATTGAACCAGTCCTGAATTCCTGGTATAGATCCCATTTGGTCATAATGTATTATATTGTCAATAAATTATTGTAATCTCTTTGCTAATATTTTATTTTAAAATTTTACATCAAAATTTGTTAGGGAGATTGCTCTGTAATTTTCCTTCTCTGTTTTGGTTCTTTCTGGTTTAAGTATTAGTGACAGATTGGTATCATAGAAGAAGTTTGACAGTAGTTCTTCCTTACCTAGAATTCACTTGTGAATGCATCTGGCCCTGGAGATTTTTTTCTTATGGAGCACAAGAAAAATCAGATCAAAAAGGGGGAAAAATGAGAAAGAAAACAAAATTCAAGCAAACAATAACAAAAAGAGTGAGTATGCTAGGTTGTGATCCACACTCAGTTCCCACAGTCCTGTCTCTGGATCATTAGATCAAGATCATTGGAACTAGCCTCAATCATCTCAATGACCAACTTAAAATTTAAAAAGAAATGTATAGGAAATAAAAAATAAGTTTAAAATAATAAAGAGTGAAAATAAGAGCATGATGTATTTAATTAAAATAATGCCAGAAGCTCCAAAAGTCAGAATAAGCAGCATGGTGACTTCATGTCAGAAAAGGGAACTTAAAAAAAAAAAAAAAAAACTAAAGAGAAGAAACAAAGACTGGATAAGATCTTGCTTAGGATAGATGGGATGATGATATCTTACAACAGATGGAAGGCAGTACTGTTTGCCTATTTATTTCTCTTTCCTCCACAAAAGAGATTCTCATTTAAACTAGAAATGGCAGGACAAAAATTATTACCAAAAAGCGAATGGCCAAGATAAATAGAAACAGAAACAAACTAGATCCTTCTTATATACCATTTATAGCAAAACAATAAAAGAAATGAATTTCAAGGTAAGGTAGTTTTCTAAGAAAAACAGCTATCCTTGACAAACTTAAGAGCAATAAGCAAATAAAAGCAGATTAAGACTTTGTGAAATATAAAATCATTTCAGATCTTGAAAGGCTAGAACCTGCTAGGTGGTATAGTAAATAGAGTCCTGGAATCAGGAAGACACTAATCTCTGGCTTCACATTTTTAATAGCTGTATGTCTTTGTTTTCTTTTCAGTTCTATATGTCTTAAATGATGAGTTGGATTTTAGAGGAATATATGTAGATAGTATGTAAATCCTGATAATTTAAATCACTATTCTTCAAGAAGCTGGCACAAGTTTGGTCATACAAAATTTGGCATAAGATGGATAGACTTTTGGAGGCTCCAAGTGGTGATTTACTGATAATATTTGTTCCACCTTGTTGCTGTACTTGACCTTTTGATAGGTCTTGGGCTCTTGAAAAAATGTCTATTTTATTTACATTGCAAGACAGTATTAAAATACAAATTTTGTTGCTGGAGGATCTATGTTTAAATCTCATCTCTGAAACATACTATCTATGTCACTTGTCCAAATCTTAACCTGTTTCTTCACCTGTAAAATGAAAGGATTGTATTTGGTAGTCTTTGAGGTACCTTTCAGCAATTATAAATCTATAATTTTATGTATTTGAGGAGTCTTTCTCATGACAATTTAATCCTCAGATTCTTTGGATGAAACCCAGAGGACCAATCTCACAAGACTCCTGGGAAACACTTGTTAACATCATCCTGGAAATTTTGTTTTTGCTTTTTTTTTTTTTTTTTTTTTTGATAAACTGTGTTTCCTTTTGCAAGAGGCCATTGGCCACATAGTAGCCTCCCCCCATGTAACCATCTCTGTCCTCTCAATATGATTACAGCCCATTTCATTCCATAATAGGTTTCTTTTATGATTCCCCCAGGCATGCAAATCAAATTTTTCTCAGAACTCAAATCTTTGTTCTACAAAGAATGCTGGCAGAAGGTGCTAGGAACAATTGCTTTTCTACTGAATGCTGCCTGTGTTAATAGAACTTCACCCTCCTTGCCACTCCTGCCATTTCTCCACCAATCTCTCCATGTTTCTCTCCCTCTGTCTAAGTAAACATTTGTCAAAGTTTATTTTCTTTGAAGAGAATGCAAGGGTATTTGAAGGGAAGGCAAATACTAAAAGTATTGTGGGTTGTGATACAATTTTCCTATTTTCCTCTCAAATGTTTAATTAGATAAACTATTGTGCAAACAGTGAATACACAAGCATTCAACTATGCACTTTGCAAAGGTCACTCCCTGTTTACCTCACATTCCATTTTTGTCAAAAGCAAGCCATCTTTAGGTAATTATTTTATACCATACTTCATAATAAGCTCAAAATAAATATTTATGCTAAATAGTAAAATTTGTACCATTAAAGAAAAATATACATGGGAAACAGAAAAAATACCACTGTCTGCATGGGGGTAAGTTATTAACTAAACATAGAAGTTAAAACTGATCATTTAAGATGTATGGAACTGAAAAGTTATTTGAAATAAATTAATCTAAATATGGTTAAAAAAATTTTGGGGGGGGGATGAACTTGAATGGGGGAAATCTTTTTGCTGGAAGTCCCAGATAACAGTTTGATATGCAAAATTCATTGACAATTAATACAAAGACCAAAAAGGACATCATCTAATAAAAATCCTTAAATGGTAAATAGTCTCAAAAGAATTATGAACTGTTAACAATAATCTGAAAGAATTTTCTATATTACTACTAATAACAGAATTGCTCATCTTAACATATTTGAGTTTTCTTCTTACACCAGAAAATTGGTAAAGATAACCAAAAATGGTAATAGTAATGTAAGGGTTATGGAAAGATTGATAAACTAATATATTGGTGGAGCAGTGAACTATTCCAACCCCTCTGGAAAACATTTGGAATTATATCTCAAAAATGATTAAAATGTCCATATTTTTACACAGGCAAACTACTGCTAGATATATGCTTCAGGGAAGTTAAAAAATAGGAAAGACCTGTGTACATATATTTGAAGCAAAAATTTTTGTAATTGCAAATACTTGGTTACAAAATAAATGCCCATCAATTATGGAAGTGCTATATACAGGTATAGATGTAGAGATAGACAGATAGATCAATAGATAGATTGATCAATAGATGATAAATACAGTTTGGGCACATGAACTCCATTAAAAAAACACTGTTGTAATAAACAATAAGCATGGCAAATAATTAGAAACATAGGAAGACATATAAACAAACACCAAGGGAAATAAGCAGAACCAAAAAAAATAATTTATACAATGACTTCAACAATGAAAATAAAAAGAAAAACAACACAAAATGCACTTGAAAACAATAATATATATACACATATAATGATACATATATCATTAAGTGAATGAAATGAAAATGTCATATATCATGATGTATAATGGAAAAGTTAGGGTCATTAGAATTAAACCCCTTGAGGGAAGAGTCTACTTTCACCTTTCTGTATATCCCTAACTTATCATAGTAAGTGGTAAATAGTAAGAACTTAATAAAATCTTATTTATCAATTAGAAGACATGTATGATAAGGAATTTCTTCCCTACTCTTATATACTTAGTGACAGAGAAGAATTAATGTGTAACATTGAATATGGTGTCATATAACATAAACTTTCCTGTATGCTGGTTAGTATTGCTTAATTATTTATTTTTCTTTTTAAAAAAATCTTTATTTTTCTTACATTAGATTAAAGTCTGAGTTTCTATAATCCATTAGGCCTGGTTTTATACTCAGTGTCCAGAAAAAAAAAGTTTAATCTTCCTTTAACAAGATGTCCCTTCAAATGCGAAAGTTATAGGATTAGAGATCTGAAACTAGAAGGGATCTTTTCCAAGGTAAATATTTTTACTACATTCATTTGACACTCATTCATTCATCATCAGTCATTTATTCATCAAATATTTATCACTTACCTAATATATATGAAATACCACAGTAGGCCTTAAAATAACTAAAAATTTGGATAAAGCACAGAATCACAAAACTTAAGAGTTGAAAGAGTCTTCAGTGACCATCTAGCACAATTCATATCTGAAATATTATCTTTTCAACAAAAGGACTCTTGCATTTCTATTCTTGGTCTCCATGAAATGGGTAGATAGCTTGGTGCATTGCAATGGGTCTAGGGTCAGGAAGACCTTAGTTCAAATTCAACTTTAAAGTATTTACTAGGTATGATTTGGGCAAGTCAATCTAAGACTGCTTCATTTTCCTCAACTGTAAAAAAGTATGATAGTAGCACTTACCTAACAAGATTGTTATTGTGAGGATTGAATGAGATAATATTTGTAAAACATTAGCACAGTGCTAACACATAATAGACATTTATTAAGTATTTAGTCACTCTCCTCAAAAAATATTGTGGGAGAAGAGAGATGGAATTTACTCAAATATGGAGCATATTGTAGTGGTGACTTGCAAAAGTTTAGCCTAGTAAAATAGGCCAGAGGCTGAATATAGATAGGAAAAAAATTGCAAATTTGAGGAGAAATTGAGGAACATTTGAAAAATCTCAAAGTTGAGACAATTGTTCAGATTCTACTCTAGATCATTAAGGAAGTTTAAATAAAGAGAAATAAAAACTGTATGAAAGGATTGAGCAGGATTAAGAAGAATGACAAAGGATTAGGGAACAGTTTGAAAAAGTAGATTCAAAGAAGATAACTAAAAGTTGCTTCCAAAGAAAAAAAGCAGGACAAATAAGAATAAGTAGACCAATTAGAGGATTAAGCAAACTGACAGCAAGGACTGATGGATTAAGTAAATGAATGGTGGATGTACCTGTGACATTATTCAAATAAAGGGAAATAATTTGGTTTGGGATAATACCATTATGAAGAAGTGACAAATGCTGTAAAAGGTTTTGACAAAGTTACTAGAGTGGAGGTATAAATTTTCAAAAGTAATTTGGGGAAAATAAGGCAGTGTGGAAAATAGAGGGAATTGTTCAGTGACTCATTATGTGATATTTGTTGTTCTTTTACAGTCAAAAGACTGCAGTCTGCTTTCAGATGTCTCTTGAGCTTCCTCTGGAAGTTGAAGGGACTCAAGGAATACCTCTTCTCATTCCAGGTTGATAGGAAAAATAAAAAAGTTCTTAAAAGAAGCCAAAACAAACCTCAAAGGTATATAAAATAGAGAAGGGAAAAAATTTTACCACTCTCAGAACATTGAAATAGGACAGTGTTTTAAGAGGAAAAAGAGAAGGGGGGGAAAAAACACTATAAGTGGAGCTCAAAAACAAAATTGGAGCCCTTCCTGAAAAAGTAAGACCTGAATACTTTGAGGAAAATAAGAGGCATATCCTCTCAAGAATGACATAGTGGGCATCTGACTACAAGATAGAGTTGAGAAAGCACTCAGCTGAGCTCTCCCAACCTCCCTCTCAAAACAACTTTAAAATAATTCCTCAAATCAAATTCAGGAGTGGCTAAGACAACAAAAGGTCTAGGTGAACATTTTTCCAGTCCAAGATACCCAAGAAAACCAGAAGGTGAGGTCTAAGAAAGTACGGTGGAGGATGACATGCATTGTGGCAAAAACAATTGCTAGATTTGGAAGTAGTAGTAACAGGAATAGCAGCAGGAGCTTCAAGAGTTCACAGCCAAGAAACAGTAAGGGAATTGGCCAATTGGTCAGAAAGTGTTTACTGTAGATCTGTGCACTAAGCACAGTTCTTGGCACTGTTTGTCAAATTGATCGCCTATTTCCACTTTTGGGTCAAAGATGGCAGGATTAGTCATTTTAACTGTGAATGGGAATGGGATAAACTCTTCCATAAAATGGAAGCAGATAGCAGACTGGATTAAAAAACAGAATCCTACAATATGTTGCTTAGAAGAAACAAATTTAAAGCAGAGTGATACATTTAGCATAAAGGTAAAAGGCTGGAGCAGAATTGATTATGCTTCAGCTAAAGTAAAAAAAAAAAAAAAAAAAAAAAAAAGCAGGGGGTAACAATCCTAATCTTAGATAAAACAAAAACAAAAATAGATCTAATTAAAAGAGATAAGGGAAGAAACCATATCTTTCTAAAGATATTACCACAGATAATGAAGTCATATCAGTACATATAAACACCAAGTGGTATAGCATCCAAATTGTAGATGAGAAGTTAAGAGAGCTGCAAGAAGAAATAGACATCATAACTATACTAGCGAGGGTTCTCAACTTTGCTTTCTCAGAACTAGATAAATCAAATCATAAAATAAATAAGAAGTTAATGAGGTAAATAGAATTTTAGAAAAATTAGATATGATAGATCTTTGGAGAAAACTGAATGGAGACAGATGAATATACATTTTTCTTAGCAATCCATGGAACCTATACAAAAAATGACCTCATATTAGGGCATGAAGACCTCAAAATTAAAGGCAGAAAGGCAGAAATAGTAAATGCATTTTTCTCAGACCATGATGCAATTATATTGCATATGCATATTATATTATATGCAATAAAATATGCAATAAAAACCTAAGAGAAAATGGACCAAAATTAATTGGAAATGGAATAATCTAATCCTAAAAAATGAATAAATCAATAAATTTGATAATCTAAATGAAATGAAAGAATGCCTACAAAAAATATAGATTGCCCAGATTAACAGAAGAGGAAATAAAATAATTAAATAGTCCCATTTTAGAAAAAGAAATAAAACAAATTATTAATCAACTCTCTAAAATAATCTCTAGGGTGAGGTGGTTTTACATTTAAATTTTGCCAAACATTTAAGGAATAATTAATTCCAATACTATGAAAACTATTTGAAAAAATAGGGAAAGGAGGAGCTTTACCAAATTCCTTTTAGTATATTGAGAACCTAAACCAGGTAGGATGATAACAGAGAAAGAAAATTATAGACCAATTTCCTAATGAATATTGTTGCAAAAAAATTTAAATAAAATATTAGCAGAGATTACAGGAAAGTCATGGCCAGGATAATACACTATGACCAAGTAAGATTTACAATAGGAATGCAGGGTCAGTTCAATATTAGGAAAACTGTTAGCATAATTGATTATATCACTAACCAAACTAACAAAATATGAATATCTCAATTGATGCCAAAAAAGTATTTGATAAAACCCAACACTCATTCCTATTAAAAACACTGAAGAGTGTAAGAATAAATGGATTTTTCCTTAAAATGATCAGCAGCATCTCTTTAAAACCATTAGCAAGCATCATATGTAATTGTGGCAAACTAGAATCATTCCTAATATGATCAGGAGTGAAGCATGGTTGAACACTATCACTGTTACTATTCAATATTGTTAGCTTTGGCAATAAAAGAAGAAGAAAAGATTAAAGGAATTAGAGTAGGTAATAAGAAAACCAAATTATCACTCTTTGCAAATAATAGATGGTATACTTAGAGAATCCTAGAAATCAATTGAAAAACTACTCATAACTTTAACAAAGTTGTCATTTTTACATATTACCAACAAAGTCTAGCAGCAAGAATTACAAAGAGAAATTCAATTAAAAATAACTGTAGATAATATAAAATATTCAAGAGTCTATCTGCCAATACAAAGTCAGAAACTATATGAATACAATTACAAAACACTTTCCACACAAATAAAGCCAGAGCTAATCAAATGGAAAAATATCAAGTGCTCATGGGTATGCTGAGTGAATATAAAACTGACAATACTACCTAAATTAAATCTATATATTTAGTACTATACTAATTAAACACTCAAGAAATTATTTTACAGATTTAGAAAAAATAATATCTAAGTTCCTCTGGAAGAATAAAAAGTAAATAATATCAAAGGAATTAATGAAAAAATTCCAGTGGAGATAACCTAGCTGCCCCAGATCTAAAACTATATTACAAAGCAGCAGTCATCAAAAACCATTTGGTACTGGCTAAGAAATAAGAAATAAGAATCAGTGGAATAGATTAGGTTCACAGGACAAAATAGTCAATGACTGTAGTAAACTAGTATTTGTCAAACCCAAAGACTCCAGCTTTTGGGATAAGAATTCAGTATTTGACAAAAACTACTGGGAGAATTGGAAACTATTATGGGAGAAACTAGACATTAATCCACTTCTAACACCATATACCAAGATAAGGTCCAAATGGATTCATGATTTAGACATAAAGAGTGATATTATAAGCAAATTAGAAGAACATAGGATATTTATCATTCAGATCTGTGGAGAAGAAAGAAATTTGCGACCAAAGAAGAACTGGAGATCAATAGTGAACAAAAAATAGATAATTTTGATTATATTAAGTGAAAAAGTTTTTTGCAGACAAGATTAGAAGAGAAACAATAAACTAGGAAACTATTTTTATATTCAAGATTCTGATAAAGGCTTCATATATATTTTAGAGAGAGAGAGAATTGACTCGAATTTATAAGAATTCAATCCATTCTCCAATTGATAAATGATCAAAGGATATGAACAGAAAATTTTCAGATAAAGAAATTGAAAGCATTTCTAGTCATATGAAAAGGTGACCTAATTACTATTGATCAGAGAAATGTAAATTAAGATAACTCTGAGATACCACTACTCAGATTGGCTAAGATAACAGAAAAAGATAATTATGAATATTGCAGGGGATGTGGGAAAACTGGGACACTGATGCATTGTTGGTGGAGTTGTGAACAGATCCAACCATTCTGGAGAACAATTTGGAACTATGCTCAAAAAGTTATCAAACTGTGCATATCCTTTGATCCAGCAGTGTTACTACTGGGCTTATATCCCAAAGAGATCTTTAAAGGAGGGAAAGGGACCAACATGTGCCAGAGACCATGCTCTTCAAGACCATGTCCTTGAACAATGCCAGAGGCCATGTCCTTGGACACAGGAAACAAAGAGCTAAGAAGATTAGCAAACACCCTAAATTCCTGAAGATTAGATAATGTGTGTCCCAAGAAATCGGTCATCTCCGCCCAAGATCTAGATAACAGTATACTCTAGGATTTCCGCCACACCTATGGTCCGACATTCTTCTCATTGTAACCCCCCACTCAGAAATCCTATTTAATTAAACTCTCTTCATTCATTAAACAGAGACATTCACCATCTTAAATCTTGAGTTGCCTCTCTGTCTCTCCTATCCTGTCCCCAAGCCGTAGGCTTTACAGACTGATTGTCTTACAGCACCTTTGCTCTCCTTCGGCCCCAGCTCCACTCGATGACCCTCTGTTATTGTCCTGCCGGACAGGACAAACATGTGCAAAAATGTTTGTGGTAACCCTTATTACAGTGGCAAGAAACCGGAAATTGGAGAATGGCTTAATAAATTATGGTATATGAATGTTATGGAATGTTATTGTTCTAAAAGAAGCAATCAGCAGGATGATTTTTTGAGAGGTCTGGAGACATTAAAATGAATTGATGCTGAATGAAATGAGCAGAACCAGGAGATCATTGTACATGGCAACAACAAGATAATACAATGATCAACTCTGACGGACGTGGCTCTTTTCAGCAATGAGATGATTCAAACTAGTTCCAATTGTTCAGTGATAAAGAAAGCCATCTACACCCAGAGAGAGGACTGTGGGAACTGAGTAGGGATCACAACATAGCATTTTCACTCTTTTTGTTGTTGTTTGCTTGCATTTTATTTTCTTTCTCATTTTTTTCCTTTCTGATTTGATTTTTATTGTGCAATAAGATAATTGTATAAATATATATGCTTATATTGGATTTTCACATATATGTTTACCATGTTTCACATATTTTGGATTACTTGCCATCTAGGGGAGGAGGTGAGGGAAAGTGGGGAATTTGGAACACAATGTTTTTTGTTTTGTCTTTGTTTCTGGTGTTTTGTTTTGTTTTGTTTTGTTTTGCTTTTGCTGGAGCAGTTGAGGTTAAGTGATTTGCCCAAGGTCATACAGCTAGGAAATGTTATATGTCAGAATCCAGATTTGAACTTAGGTCCTCCTGACTTCAGGGTTGGTGTTCTCTCTAGCTAGCTGTCCCTGGAACACAATATTTTGCAAGAGTTAGTGTTGAAAAATTATCTGTGCATATGTTTTTTTTTTAATAACTAAACAGTAAAAAACAATAGTCAACTGGTAGAAAGAGAAACAAAATTTCATTGATGAAAATAATCTTTATAAAGAGAAAGTGTCCAAATAAAAAAATGATTTTTAATAATTCACCAAAGAAAATAATTCATTGAATGAGATGCCCATCAATTGGAAAATGGTTGGGTAAATTGTGGTATATGAATGTTATGGAATATTATTGTTCTGTAAGAAATGACCAGCAGGATGAATACAGAAAGGCTTGGAGAGACTTACATGAACTGATGCTAAGTGAAACGAGCAGAATCAGGAGATCATTATATATCTCAACAATGATCCTGTATGCGGTTGACAAAGAGATCTAACTCAGTTTCAATTGATCAATGATGGACAGAAGCAGTTATACCCAAACAAAGAACACTGGGAAATGAATGTAAACTGTTTGCATTTTTGTTTTTCTTCCTGGGTTATTTCTACCTTCTGAATCCAATTCTCCCTGTGCAACAAGAGAACTGTTTGGTTCTGCATACATATATTGTATCTAAGATATACTGTGACATATTTAACATGTATAGGACTGCTTGCCATCTGGGGGAGGGGGTAGAGGGAGGGAGGGGAAAAATCAGAACAGAAATGAGTGCAAGGGATAATGTTGTAAAAAATTACCCTAGCATGGGTTCTGTCAATAAAAAGTTATTTTAAAAAAGAAGAAGAAGAAAGCCACATCTGGTGCAGAACCATTATTAAAGATAAATCTGACCTAGAACTATTAAATGATTTATTTGGCACTTAAAAAAAAGTAAATAATTCATTAAAAATTAGAATTGAAGTAGTGGAAGATAATGATTCCATGAGACATCTAGAAAAAATAAAGTAACAATTGTGAAAAAAAAAAAAAACAGCAGAAAAAATGTGAAATATTTCATCCAACAACAACTAACCTGGAAAAGAGATCAAGGACTGATAATTTAAGAATGATTGGACTACAAGAAAGCAATGATCAAATGCAGAGTTAGACATCATTTTCCAAGACATCATAAAGGAAAATTATCCTAGAATCAAAGGGAAAATAGAAATCAAAAGAACTCACCAATCACATTCTGAAAGAGACCTCAAAATGAAAATCTGAAATATAGTCACATTCCAGAGCTTCCAAGTCAAAGAGAAAATATTTCAAACAGCCAAAAAGAAACCAAGTCATGCAAGATGTAGCAGCCACCATACTAAATAAATGGAAGATTTGGAATAGGATTTCCATGAGGCAAAAAAGCTAGAATTACAAAAAAACAACAACAATAACCAAAAAAAAAAAAACATATGGGGTGGCCTCTGCAAAATTTAGAACTCAAAATCTTATAAAAATGAATATTGAAAACCGTTAACATGTAATTGGGAGAAAAAAGTAAAATACTAATTTTTTTTTAAAATGTCACCACACTACACCCCCCCAAAAAAAAAAAAACAGACAGCCCCTCCCACATACAGAATCAAACAATACATTGTTTAGAAGAAAGACACTTGAATCAGAGAGTGATGCAAAGTTAAAATAAGGGGCTGGAGCTCAAATTGTTATATTTTAGTTGAAGTAAAAAAGAACAAGAATAGCAACCCTGATCTCAGATAAAACAAAATTAAAAAAAAAAAAGATCTAATTAAAAGAGATAGAGTGAAACTTCATTTTAGTGAAAAAGCTTTAGTAATATTGAACATATATATATATGCACTAAAAAAACATGACATCCAATTGCTTTAAAAATAGTTATATGTAACTTGTAAATAAAAAGCTATAATTTAAAAAATTTTAAAAAAGAAAAAAAGAAAAATTGTAAGATATAAAATAACCCCCCAAAATAATTATATGTGTTATAGAAGGAAATAGTAAAACTATACAAGTGGCAGACATCAACTTTATCCTCTTAGAGCTAGATAAATCTAATGATAAAATACATAAGAAATAATTAAGGAGAATAAAAAGAATTTTAAGAAAGCTAGATATGATAGACCTCTGTAGAAAATTGAATGTGAATATAAAGGGGTATATATGGCACCTTTATAAAAATTTACCAAGATTGGGACAAAAAACCTTACAAACAAATGCAGAAAAGAAGAAATATTAAATGCATCCTTTTTAGACCATAATTAATAAAATGCACATTCAACAAAGAGTCATGGAGTCAGATTAAATATTAATTTGAAAATAGCATAAAGAACAATCAAAAGAAATTATAGAAGCAATCAATAATTTTCTTAAAGAGAATGAAAATGAAACAACATACTAAAATTTGTGGGATGCAACCAAAGCAGTATTTAGGAGAAAATTTGTATCTCTAAATGTGTACATCAATAAAAGATAAAATGAGAAGATTATTAAACTGAATATGCAACTTTAAAAAAGAAAGAAGAAATTAAATCCCCCAATTAAATTAAAAAGAAGAGATTAATCAACTTGAGATTAAAAACAAATTGAACAAATACAAATTAGGAGTTGGTTTTTAAAAAAAAATTAATAAATAATTGTTCGGTTTGATTTTTTTTTAAATAAAGAAGAAAACCAAATTACCAATCTCAAAAATGAAAAGTGTGAATGAACCACCAATGGGTGGATAGAATGACCTTGCATAGTCTTTCCTCACTTAAATAAAATTTAATCCATTATCATAAGTTCAGAGAGGATTTGCAATATTAGAAAAATGATAAGAGCATGGATACAGTGGATAGAGCACTGGATTTGTAAGCAGGAAAACTAATCTTCCTGAGTTCAAATCAAGTCTCAAATCCTTGCTAGCTGTGTGACCATGGGCATGTCACTTAACCCCATTTATCTCAGTTTCCTCATTTGTAAAATGATCTATAGAAGGAAATAGCAAACCACTCCACTATTTGCTAAGAAAACCCCAAATAAGGTTGCCAGGAGTTAAATACAACTGAAATGATTAAATAGCAAGAGCATGAAGACTTGCCCTCATTGCAATGTGTTGCATATATTTGAACAAGTTACTTCTTTAGTCTTCCGTTTACTCTGCTTTTATTCTGTAGGGTGAAGGGGTTGGAATAGATGATGTTGAAGGTCACTTTTAACTCTAAATCTAAGTACATCAGAGATGATTTTCAAGGCCCTACAAGATTATTTGCACTAAAATCTTTTGAGTCCTAGCTTATGCCATCACTTACAAAAGACATTTTCTTATTCACTTACATTTTCTTGGTCTCCCTAAATATTATTTTGTATTTATTTTTATGTGTTTTACAGAGAGTTATCTTTGTTGCTGTCCAGTAGAAATTAAGCTGCTTGAGGGCTGGAATGGTTGCATTTATATTTCTGTGTCTCCAGTAGCTAACACATAGCTGACACATAATAGGTACTTAACATTGAATTTATTTGGAACTTTGGTGGATCAGGACTTTTTTGAGGGTTATGGATTCTATTAATTTGAATATTAATCCCTCTTTTGATTCCTAATCTTTGGTCTTGTCTATTTTTTCTGTACCTCTTTCATAAAGAGCCTAGTGGTTCTTTTCAAATTTTTGAATACTAATGTTGTCCTCAGACTATTTGTTTACCTTTTTTTCTCAAGTTAACTGATGTAATCCATACTCAGTCTTTATCTTCTTATATATCTATATTATTATTATTTTTTTAATACAGAGTGATGATGAACTGGGGAAGAGTTTCTGGACGAATCATTTTGCCACTATCTGCCTCAGTTTCCTTATCTGTAAATTGGGGATAATTTTACACCTACTTATACAATTGTTGTAAGGATGAAATGAGATAATATTTATAAATTATTTTGTAAATAAAATAAAAAGTTCTAAATAAATGCTAGTTATTAATAATTAAATTGATCCAAATGAAAGACTGTTACCTTATCAATGAGAACTTCAGGATTCAAGAACTTGTGAAGTAAAAGAAACAAGAACTATATGCTAATATATATATGTAAATTTCCTTCTTTATTTCCTTCCTTTGGTCTTGAAATTTGAACTTTCTGGTCAATGTAATTATCTGTGGCAATTAGAATTTGCTACTGAAATCAAATTTACTAATTACCATGGAAACATCTGGAATTGGAGGTAGCTATTATTTTCTTGGGAATATTGGACTTCTATCAGGGAGACTGGAACTGACTCCCTGTTTGCATGACTGAGATTTTGTACAGCAACATGTGACACATGAATTTTTTTCTTCCTGTCTCCTTCTCCCTTCCCCTCCCCCCCCAAAAAAAAACTTCACAGAACAAGTATGAGAAAGTTTTATGAAATGATTAGGCTAGTTGCTTCATGTAGAATTGTTTATTGCATTCCTCTTCATTTTTTTTCTATTAGAACATATAATCACATTGTATTAAATATCAGAATCCTGTTAATAAATGGACATCATGACCTAAGAAAAGAACATTTAGATATGACATAGAGACTCTACAACTATATATAGATTTTAGGTTTCAAATTTTGAAATATGTATGTTCAAATAGATTAAATTTTCTTTTTTTAAATTTTATTATAGCTTTTTATTTACAAGATATATGCATGGGTAATTGACAACTGCAACTTTTGTTCTAACTTTTCTCTTCCTTCCCCCTACCCCCTCTGCCAGATGGCAGGTTGACTAATACATGTTAAATATGTTAAAGTATAAGTTAAATACAATATATGTATACATGTCCATACAGTTATCAAATAGATTAAATTTTCATATGAATATCACCACTTGAAGTTAATGGCTCAGTCATGTCTTCTGCCTGCATGCTCCCTAATGGCAAATGGAAGTACTGCAATTTAAAAAAAAATCTTTTTTTTCTTTAGGAAAGTTATCCCATTCATTAGCCAGAGACTAGTGAGACCATTTAAGGTAAGGCTCAAGTAAAGAGTCATCATTGGACAACTAACATATGTCCTTATTTTTTATGTAATATAGTGGCACTCTCCCTTTAGTCTTGGGGATAGTGATCCATGCTTTGATTCACTTAGTGCTGCAAGTAACTGAGGTGTAACAAAGGCATTTACTTAAAAATTTTCAAAATGCTTTGTAATACAGCAATCTTTTGAGCTTCACAATAACCCTGAGAGGTAGGTACTACAGATAATAATATCCTTATGTCATATATGAGGACACAGAGATTGAAAGAGTTTAGATGGCTTGGCAGATAATTGGCAGTGTTTAGGATTACTACCAGAACTGCCTAACTTAAAGTCTAGCATTCCATTACTATGCTACCCTGTTTTAATAAATGAACAAACTCCATACATGTCACAGCCATACATGTTTTTTATGATCACTAGTTGTGGCCTGTGCTATGTTATATAATTCATTATATGTCCTTGAACCAAAATATGCATCATTGAGGTATTTCTTTCTTTAGAATGGAGCTTAACAATATTTCTGTTCACATATGATCTCTAGGCTTAATTATCCTGGGTTTGATTGTTTGGTTTATTTCCCACTGCCTAGCTCTACAAATATACCCATTATAAAGATTTAACTCAATTATCTGAGTTGAATAGGTAACAGAGAAGTATTTTAGATAATTAATAATTGGAGGCAGTTTTTTACAGGGGAGATAAGTGGAGGGAACTATATAGGAAACTTTCTAAGAAGATGGCACATAATGCATATGACTCCCCCAGCAGCTTTTCTTTTCATTTCCATAGGAAAACATCTCCCCACTGAGTATAAAGTAGTTATTCCCATCCAGAATTATACTGCTTGCTCTCTCATGCTAGATAAAACATTTGGATATAAAATGAAGTAAAACTGAGTAAGCAATGCATCATCAGAAATGTATTAAAGAGTGTTTATTGTTTTTTTATTGTTAGTTTCTTTCAAAAAACAGAACTTTGGAAGGAGTTCATGCCAATTTTAGGCATACCTCCATACACATATAGATATACATGCACAAATACATAGAGATATCTAGATATCAATCTACAAATATATATATATTATACATATAACATTTAGTAGTTACAATCATGTCTGACTCTTCATGACTTCTAAGTTTTCTTTAACAAAGATACTGGAATGGTTTGCACATTTCCTTCTTCCACTCACTTTACAAATGAAGAAACTGAAGCAAATAGAGTTAAGTAATTTGCTTAAGGTCACACAGCTAGTAAACCTCTGAGGCCATATCTGAGCTTAGGAAAAGGAGTTTTCCTGACTCCAGGCCTGGCACTCTATCCCTGTGTCACCAAGCTGCTCAATACACACACACACAAACACACACACACAATCAGTTCTCAACTTTCACAGGAGTATTATTCACAATATTCACAAAATAGCAAAAGTAAAAAATATAAATGTTGATAAATTGAATCAATGGGAAACAGGGATTAAATTCCTATAACTACCCCAAACTATAATCTTTCACTAAAGATTACAGGACATATATTTTTCTGCATATAATTCTTTATAACAAAACATAAAGTTTGATGACATGTACTTTTTCGAACATGTAACTATGAAATAGCCCATATAATGCAGTATACAAAATAAAATTGGTAACATGCAAAACATTTTTGTTGCTAGTAATTCCCTTAGAATTATGTGACCTTTTAAAGTGCTAATAACTCAATTAAAAACAAACACCTCTATCTACCAAAAAACATTGATTTGAGACAATATTTACTTTTCATAATTCATGAAATCTACAGTATCATATACCCTTAAGTTCCTAGCAGTAAACACATTTTTTTTTAACCTGAATCTTACGTTCTATTGTGTGAGATGGCAACATGAGGGTGTTGTACTACAAATTATATTGTTTTAAATCTTTCTACCTTGATTGCCTTTTGAAAACCAAAAGAGAGGTTTCAGGGACCTTAGTTACTATTTCTGAAAAATACAGACATCACCTCTGACACTGTCTTTCCTTCTTTTTTTTTTTTTAATACCTTTTAATCTTCAAAATACATGCAAAAATAGTTTTCAACATTCACTCTTGCAAAACCTTGTATCAATCTTTTTCTTTCTTCGTTCCCTCTACACCTCCCTTAGACAGCAAGTAATCCAATATATATTAAAAGTGCAATCCTTCTGTATATATTTTCACAATTATCATGTTGTGGAAGAAAAATCAAATCAAAAAAGGAAAAATTAGAAATAAAAAAAAATGAAAACAAATTACAAGCACAACAAAGATGAAAATACCATGTTATGATCCCCAGTCAGTACCCACAGTTCTCTTTCTGGATGCAGATGGCTCTCTCCATCACAAATCTATTGGAATTGGCCTGAATAAACTCATTGTTGAAAAGAGCCATGCCCATCAGAATTGATTGTTGCATAATTTTGTTCTTGCTATATACAATGTTCTCTTGGTTCTACTCACTTCATTCAGCATCAGGTTCCTGTAAGTCTCTCCAGGCCTTTCTGAAATCATCCTGCTGATCATTTTTTGTAGAACAATAATATTCTATACCATTCATATGCTATAATTTATTCAGCCATTCTCCAGCTGATGGGCATCCACTCAGTTTCCGGTTTCTTGCCATTATAAAAAAGTGTTGCCACAAATATTTTTGTGCATGTGGGTTTCTTATCCTCCTTTAAGATCCCTTTGAGGTATAAACCCAGTAGAAATACTGCAGTATTAAAAGATATATACACTTTGACAGTCTTTTGGGCATAGTGCCAAATTGCTCTCCAGAATGACTGGATCAGTCTACAACTTCACCAACAATGTATTAGTGTCCCAATTTTCTCACATGCCTTCTTATAGAGGGCCACAGATAGTGGGGAACTATGAGTAAAATATAAGACCCTTTAGTCCAGTAAAAGGAACCCTGCTGACAATGTCTGATTCTGAGAAGTCAAGTAGTGTGACAACCTGTGTTGCAATTAAAGCAGAGTTATACCAAGTGGCAAAGAGTCATCTACATACAATAGCAAATTGTTTATGTGGTCCTTCATGCCCAATATGTAGTTAGTGCATGCACAGTCTGCTATAGTTATGTCAAGGTATTAGGGTATATAAGGCTGAGAGAATTTGGAATAAGTGGATTCCATATTTGACCATCTTTGCGAATCCTACATCTTCACTCCTCTTCTGTGACCAAGGACTCCAGCTGATACCGAGATCCTCCAGAGAGCTAATCCAGACACTACACCTGCCAACATTTATCATTATTTTTCCTGTCATCTTAGCCAATCTTAGAGGTGTGACACTCTGTCTTTCATAGCTGGTGGATGGTGTTGAAGATAATGAAGACTATATCAGTTTGAAATAATCCTTTTGTAATGTCTGCTTCCTGTGATATTTGAGATCCTTGAGGATTTTGGAATATGGGAAAGTAACAGAGTTGCATTGATATTTAACCTTGAATCTTGGAGAGATAATGGGATAAGCAGGCTCAATGTCTTTAGCCAGCTGCTCGATTAGGCCAACTGCAGCTGCAGATATTTAGAAATAAAGTTTATTTAACACTTTCATTTTCTCACTAAGTCGCACCACTGACTTTGTACACTTGGGCTTAGAGCCCAAAGGACTTGCCCTACACTTTGGAAGTTTAATTGCAACTCAAAACTTCAGTTTTAAAAGCAAATAATTTAAAAAAATGAAGGCACAGGGAGCTTTTTATAATGGTAGGATGAACAAGATCATTGAAGTTCCTAGTAGGATACCAGCTGCTCTATAAATCTGGGTGCATCCTATCTTTTATTTTTTTTTCTCTATTGTGCATAGCTGTTAATGTGTGCAGTTGCCAATAGAAAAATAAAAATGAGGTTACTGATAAAATTACCTGAATACTTGAAATTTCTTTTTTTTATTATAGCTTTTTATTTACAAGATATATGCATGGGTAATTTTACAACATCGATAATTGCAAAAACTTTTGTTCCAACTTTTCCCCTCCCCCCCAATATGGCAAATTGACCAATACATGTTAAATATATTAAAGTATAAATTAAATACAATATTAGTATATATGTCTAAACGGTTATTTTGCTGTACAAAAAGAATTGGACTTTGAAATAGTGTACAATTAACCTGTGACGGAAATCAAAAATGCAGGCAGACAAAAAATAGAGGGATTGGGAATTCTATGTAGTGGTTCATAGTCATCTCCCAGAGTTCTTTCTCTGGCTGTAGCTGGTTCAATTCATTACTGCTCTATTGATTTGGTTCATCTCATTGTTGAAGAGGACCACATCCATCAGAATTGATTATCATATAATATTATTGTTGAGGTATATAATGATCTCCTGGTCCTACTCATTTCACTCAGCATCAGTTCATGTAAGTCTCTCCAGGCCTTTCTGAAATCATCCTGCTGGTCATTTCTTACAGAACAATAATATTCCATAATATTCATATACGACAATTTATTCAGTCATTCTCCAATTGATGGGTATCCATCCAGTTTCCAGTTTCTGGCCACTACAAAGAGGGCTGCCACAAACATTCTTGCACATACAGGTCTCTTTCCCTTTTTAAAAATCTCTTTGGGATAAAAGCCCAGTAGTAACACTGCTGGATCAAAGAGTATGCACAGTTTGATAACTTTTTGAGCATAGTTCCAAATTGTTCTCCAGAGTGGAGGACAGAATACTTGAAATTTCAAAAGTTAAAGATTGGTGATGATTAAATGTACATATGTATATCTATAGTTTTATATCTATTTAAGTTTTTCTGCATATATAAAATAAATTATATAAGCATATAGACACCTATATATGTAAAATATCTCTTTCCCTCCCTCCCTCCCCCCTTTCTCTCTCTCTCTCTCTCTCTCTCTCTCTCTCTCTCTCTCTCTTTCTCTCTCTCTTTCTCTCTCTTTCTCTCTCTCTTACTCTTTCTCTTTCTCTCTCTTTCTCTGTCATTCTCACTCTTTCTCTCAACACAGAGATACTTATGCATATTCCCTGGTCTCCAATCCCTTCACAGAATCACAGGATACTTCAGAGATCTTCTAATAAAATTCCATGCCAAAAAATTGTCACCCAGGCTGCATTTGAACTCCTAGGGAATTATAACTTCCTAAAAAAGCCTTCCACTTTAGATCAACTCTGATTTTTTTCCTATATATCAAGCTGAAATTTCTCTCTCCCAGAGGCAAAGAGAACAATTCAGAGGCTTCCTTAAAATATACTTGAAGGAAGTTATCAAATTTCCCCCCATGTTTTCTCTTCTTTGATCCAGATTAATGCTGTGGTGAATAGAATACTGAGACTGCAGTTAAGAAGATCTAAGTTCATATCCTGTCTTACACACTTAGTTGCATGTCCCTAATCAAGTCACTTATTCTCTGTCTCAGTTTCTTTATCTTTAAAAAAAAGGAAAACAATAGCACTTTCCTCCTCAGATAATTGTGAGGATTAAATGAAATAATAATTTTAAATATCAAACACAGTATATTACACATAGTATGATATATGGATATAGATAAATGTATTTATATTTGTATGTGTAGTTATTATTATTATTCATTATTATTATTTTCTCCAAGCTAAGTATAAATGATTCCTATAATTAATCTCTTTGTAGCACATTCTCCATTTTCCTTACCAACATGGTCACACTATATCGGATTCATTGCAGTTTAGGAATCAGCTTGCTTAGTTGTTTCCTTGCTTTGGTTGCAACCTAATTAGCCACTGATACATAATAATTACTTTCTAGCTGTTTGATGAGGATGGTAACATAATTATATTTTCTATTCCAATATAATTTCATCCAAAACAGGGATAAAAAAGTTTTTGAGAAAGTAGCACTGGATTGAATCTCAAAGGAGATATACACTAGAGATAAATAAGTACAAAATAATTAGTTTCAGAAGTACAGGATATGCTTTGATGTATTGATGCCTGAAAACAATCTAGGGGGTTTAGTGGGTTGCAGACTCCATATTAGTCAGCAGTGTGATATAGGAAACAAGTAAATAATACAGCCATCTTAAGTTATCTCAAAAAGGTCAAAGGCATGACTTCCAAGAATGAGGACACAATTTAAGAAGGACCCTGATAATCCAATGAGTGTGACAAGGAGGGCAACCAGGGTAGTGAAAGATCTCAAATTCATGTCATAATGAGGCATGAAATAAAATGGCCTGTTTAACCTTGGGAAAGGAGGATTTCAGGGAAGCATGATCACTGTGTTGAAGTATTTTAAAGTCTATCATGTGAAGAATTATTAGACATTTTTCTATTGGGCAGAAGTAGGAAGAATAATGGTTGAAAGTCTCTTGGTATCAGAAAATAATACCTAACAATTACAGCTATCCAAATTTTGAATGCTGCCTTACAGTTGGAGGTCTGCAAGGAAACTGGAATGATTACTTATTAAATATGCCATAGTAAGGATACTTTTGGGGTGTAAAGTAGACTAGATAAGCTGTGTGATTCCTTCTATTATTCTCTTTGTAAGTGTCAAAGAAGTGGGCAGCTGTGATGACCACATATTTAAAATCAGCCAGAGTCAGGAATTCAGGTTAAAGGAAAAATCTTCAATCTTTATTGAAGAGGTGCAGAAGGATTGTGATAGCAATATGGGCAGTTGCGACAGGAAGCCAGCTAGCAGAGGGGGATTGGAGATGAAGGGCAGTCACGATAGCAATGCGAACAGCTGTGTCAAGACGCCAGCCAGCAGTCTCTCTTTCCACTTCCCTTTCCACTCCCCTGCCTCCACCCACCAAAATCGTCATTTCCTATGCAACACATCAGGACTTGCACAAAGAGTGGGCGGGGGACCATTCCTTCTCCAAGCATATATATTAATAGAGTATGGTCCAATTACTATTTAGCCTCACGTGCTTGGGACCTCAGTGCATCAACTCCAGCCTCAGCCCATTACAGGCAGCAATGAAGACTATGACTTAATCTAGGTAGCAACTTTCTATTCTTTGATTCTTTTTAAAATAAAAAATAATTGGGGCAGGTAGGTGGCACAATGGATAGAGCACCAGCCATGAAATCAGGAGGACCTGAGTTCAAATCTGGTCTCAGACACTTAATACTTCTTAGCTGTGTGACCCTAAGCAAGTCACTTAACCCCAATTGCCTCAGCAATAAACAAATAAATAAGATTAAAAATAACTGTTGAAATTTCTTCAAATATATAAACTACATTTCTTCCTATATCTCTCTCCATGATAAAAAGAAAAGAAACCATCAAAATCAAAAAGGGAACTAACAAAATATGACATTTATGTGATTTTTCCATGCTTGTAGACCACTACTTCTACAAATGAGTTCTACAAAAGGGGGAGATGAAGAAGGTGCATATTCACATCTATTCTTTGGGGCCGGTTTTGGTTTTTATAGTTTTACAATTTGCTTTTTGAATGTTTTGTTTGTTGTTTTATTGTTGTTGTTTCTGCTCTTTCCAAAGTTGTAGTCATTGAGCATATTGTTTTACTTTTTCTGTTACTTTGCACCAATGCATTTATGTATTTCTATGATTCTCTGTATTCATCATTTTTATTATAATGAATGACTTACATTACATTTGTGTAATAACTTTCTGCTCTTAATGGGACTGAACTTATTTAATCTAACCTGATTGGATTGTGTGATGGACAGGACTCTACTGTAGCAGATTCATCTGTTATTCCCTTGAGAATTTTTTAGATGATTATAAGAGGTGGTCATTTCTATTTCAGCCTAATTGTACACTATTTCAAAGTCTGATTCTTTTTGTACAGCAAAATAACTGGACATATATACATATATTGTGTTTAATTTATACTTTAACATATTTAACATGTATTAGTCAGCCTGCCATCTGGGGGGAAGTGGGAGGGAAGGAGGGGAAAAATTGGAACAAAAGGTTTTGCAATTGTTAATGCTGAAATATTACCCATGCATATATCTTGTAAATAAAAAGCTATAATAATAATAATAAAGCAATGATCAGCAGAATGATTTCAGAAAGGCCTGGAGATACCTATGTGAACTAATGAATTAATGTTAAATGAAGTGTGTAGAACTAAGAGAACATTGTATACAGCAACAATGTTGTATTATGTGATAATCAACTCTGATAGACTTAGCTCTGTTTAATAATGAAGTGATTCAGGCCAGTTCCAATAGACTTGTGATGGAAAGAGCAATCTGCATTCAGAAAGAAGACTGTAATGACTGAGTGTAAATCACAACATAGTATTTTTACCTTTTTGTTGTTTGCTCGCTTTTATTTTTTCTCCTTTTTCCCTTCTTCATCTGATTTTTCTTGTGTAGCATGACATGTGGAAACATGTATAGAAGAATTGAATATATATAAAACATATATTGGTTTACTTGCTGACTAAGGTAGGGGTAGGGGAAAGAGAGGGAAAAAATTTTGGAATACAAGGTTTTACAAGGGTGAATTTTGAAAACTATCCTTGCATATATTTTGAAAATAAAAAGCTATTCTTTAATTTTTTAATTCATAAACTATTACAAAGCAGTATATCAAAAATGTATTTTATCGATTTGTATATTATTAGTACTGAGCTATTTTTTTTTTTTCTAAAAGCCCGGTATGCTTGACAATCCTTATGAAATATTCATCTGCTTTATTTAGTAGGGTTCAAAACAACCAAACAAGAGTCTGCTGGCAAAAGGGTCCCAAATGATTGATTGGAAAGGAGAGAACATAGATTTCCTAATCTCTTATCAAGGGAGTGGATTAATTTCTTGGATAAAATATAATCATGGACTTCTTATTAAATACTTGTTTTTCCCAAAAAGGAGTGATTGAAATTGAACACAGGACTCTTGATATTACATAACCAGGACAAAATAGATAAAGACTATAATCTGTCTTGTTCTATATTCTATATTTATTTTACACTATTAAACTGGCCAGTCAAGAAACATTTATTAAGTGCTTTCTATGCATCAGGCAAAAAAGTAGGAATACAAAGAAGCAAAAAACTGTCACTAACCTCAAAGAACTTACAATCCATTGGAGGAGAAAATAATCAAAGAAATATGTACAAATGAAGTATATGCAGGATAAAAAAGGAAATAATTAAAAGAAGGAAGGCACTAGAATTAAGGTTTGGGAAAGGGTTCCTGTAGAAGATGACCTAAGATCTTGTTATATTTTGGGGGCACAATGCCACACATCTTGTTGATTTTACTTCATTGATATATCTGACATTCTTTTTCTCTTTCCCTTTCCCATTGCTGACACTATAGTTTGAGACCACTTTGTCCGTAATTTATACCATTGTTCAAGAGTCAAAGGGCACTATATGCCAACAAACGTGACAATCTAATTGAAATGGATGAATTTTTACAAAAATATAAATTCCCCACATTAAAAGAGAAAATAAATTACTTAAATAACTCCATTTTAGAAAAAGAATTTGAACAAGCCCTCAATGAACTCCCTAAGAAAAAATCTCCAGGACAAGATGGTTTTACTAGTGAATCCTACCAAATATTTGAAGAACAATTAATCCCAATACTATGTAAACTATTTGGGAAAATAGATATAGAAGGAGTACTGCCAAATTCTTTCTATGATACAAATATGGTTCTGATACCTTAACTAGGAAGAGTCCAAACAGAGAAAGAAAATTAGAGAACAATCTCCCTAGTGAATATTGATGCAAAAATTTTAAATTAAATATTAGCGAAGAGATTACAAGAAGTTAGCAGTAAGATAATACACTATGAAAAAGTAGGACTACCAGGAATGCAGAGTTGGTTCAACATAAGGAAAACTATTAGCATAATTGGCCATATTAATAACAATAGTCAAATGACCCATCATTCTGCTTCTAGTCTCTCCCTTCTCCAATCCATCATTCACACATTTGATAAAATAGTCTTTTTATTGATCAGTTAAAATATTGGCACTCACTGCTTCAAAAATTAAAAAAATAAAAAAGATGAAGTCAATTTAAATGACTTCTAAGTCCCATCTGGTAATGATGATACTACCATATGAAATTCTACTAACTCCCCTTTATCTATAGAATAAAACACAAACTTAACTTAACAATTGGACTCAAACCTATATTTTTGGTCTTGCATCATTCTAATTTGCATTTAATCAATGTAATTTTCAGCCAAATTATAATAACAGCTCCCTACACTACTGAGTTGTTCTATCTCCATTCATTTACATAGATTACTCTTAACAAGAAAATATATACTTTACTTATTTTTTTTCATAATTATAACTTTTTATTGACAGAACCCATGCCTGGGTAATTTTTTTACACCATTATCCTTTGCACTCATTTCTGTTCCGACTTTTCCCCTCCTTCCCTCCATCCCCTTCCCCAGATGGCAAGCAGTCCTGTACATGTTAAATATGCCACAGTATATCCTAGATATGTGTGCAGAACCAAACACTTCTCTTGTTGCACAGGAAGAATTGGATTCAGAAGGTAAAAATAACCCAGGAAGAAAAACAAAAATGCAAACAGTTTACATTCATTTCCCAGTATTCTTTCTTTGGGTGTAGCTGCTTCTGTCCATCATTGATCAATTGAAACTGAGTTAGATCTCTTTGTCAAAGAAATCCACTTCCATCAGAATACATCCTCATACAGTATCATTGTTGAGGTATATAATCATCTCCTGGTTCTGCTCATTTCACTCAGCATCAGTTCATGTAAGTCTCTCCAAGCCTCTCTGTATTCATCCTGCTAGTCATTTCTTACATTCCATAACATTCATATTCCACAATTTACCCAACCATTCTCCAATTGATGGGCATCCATTCATTTTCCAGTTTCTAGCCACTACAAACAGGGCTGCCACAAACATTTTGCCACATACAGGTCTCTTCTTTAGTATCTCTTTAGGGTATAAGCCCAGAAGTAGCACTGCTGGATCAAAGGATATGCACAGTTTGATAACTTTTTGGGCATAATTCCAGATTACTCTCCAGAATGGCTGGATGTATTCACAATTCCATCAATAATGTATTAGTGTCTCTATTTTCCCACATCCCCTCCAACATTTTACTTATCTTTTCAATGAATTCTTGTTATTAAAAAAATAACTTGGAAGTTTTTCTTACAACATTCTAATTTGTATTATGTGTATCTGTGTAAGTGTAATTTTACTTATTAAGTTAAAAACTTCTTGAGGGCAGAGACTACATTGCTTTTTCTATCTTTGTATACAGTGTTTTGAAGCATGATATCCAGAACAAGGTAAGCATGAAATTCAGAACAGGTTCATTGTACTCCACTCTGGTATCACATAGGGAGTATTGTATTAGGTATTGGGCTTCACATTTTAGGGAGGATATGCACATATATATACATATCTATCTATATCTATATCCATCTCTCTATGTCTCTGTCTCTCTCTCTGTTTTTGTCCCTCTATTTCTGTCTTGTGTGTCTCTGTCTCTTTCTCTCTCCCTCTGTATGTCTCTCTGTGTGTGAGGGGTCTGTCTCTCTGTCTTTCTGTGGTTGTCTCTTTCTATTTTTGTCTCTCTCATCTATCTTTCTTTCTGTGTGTCTCTATATCTCTCTCTCTCTGTATCTCTCTGTCTCAATTTCTCTCTGTGTCTCTGTCTATATTTCTCTTTCTGTGTGCCTCTCTGTCTCTCTCTTTCTTTCTGGCTCTGTCTTTCTGTGTGTCTCTGTCTCTTTTTGTCTATATCTCTTTCTCCTCCCAAACCCTGTAGTAAAGCCAGAGAGCACGCCCAGGGTGAGGAAAAATGATGAGCAGGAAGGAAAGCTGGAATCAGAAATAATTAGGTCAAATCTGCTTGAGATACTTAGTAGCTATGTAGTCCTGGAGAAATCACTGAATTTTTATGATTATTGCTTTCCTAGTTTGTAAAATGGAAGAGAAAGCTAGTAAGCACAAGGATTTCTAATGTCTCTTCCATTTTTAAATCTATGATCATTTGTCATGCTGTAATATGCAGGGTCTGAAAACTGCCTGTCTAAGATGCGAAAAAAAAAAAAAAAAACAAAACAAAACAAAACAAAAAAAAAAAAAAAACTAGAGAACTTTATCCTGAAGAAGAAAAGATAGTGAAAAAAATAACTATATTCAACTTTATGAAGACTTTCTAGTCTTATCTGACCCCAGAGCTAGAAGTCATGGATGAGAAATATAATGAGGCAGAAGATAGATGACCTTTTGTCAAAGATATTGTAGAGAAGATAGCTATTTAAGTAGATTTAATTATCTATCCCTTTATGATCCTTTCAGCTCTGACACTGAAATTTCATGATTCTATGTAGATTTAGATGAGTTAGTGATTGACAGAGATGGTGCAGTGGATAGAGCACTGGGCTTGGAATCTGAAAAACTCTTCTTGAATTCAAATCCAGCTTCACAATTTGCTAGCTGTGTGTCTGGAAAAGTCACTTAACCCTATTGGCCTCCTTTCCCTCATCTCCAAAATCAACTAAAGAAGAAATGGCAAACTTTTCAGCATTTTTGCCAAGAAAACTTCAGAATAAGGTCACAAAGAATCAGGCACAACTGAAACAACCAAGAAACAGCTTTACATATGTACATACATATACATATGATGATATCTTCTTTATCTGTTTCTTTTCATTTACATCTATATAAAACTATAGATTTCTATAGATTATTATATATAAATAAACATGCATTCATATTGAAGAAAAATGTGTGCACACATATAAATGTATAGATATACAGTATATCCATATATATATATATATATATATATATATATATATTTGTATCTATACACACACATATATACACATTTGCATTTGTATAAACATACAAATATATATTTTATCATGACAACAACTATGGGAGGTAAGTTCTCCCACTTTATAGATAAGGAAACTGAGGAAGAGGTTAAACAACTTGCCCAAGGTCATTCAACTAATATGTATGTGAGATATAAAGGGGAAAAATCATAGAATCCTCCATGTAGAGCTGGCAGGAAGCAAGAAGCTATCTAATCCATTTATGTGAGGAAACCACCCAAAGAATGCTGCTTCAGACATTATATATGTGTGTGTGTTTGTATGAATATATATATTCATATATATGTGAAAAAAGGAGAGCAACAAAAAAGGATAGGACAAGCAGTTTCTTGGTGCCATTCATTATTGTAATTCTTAGGCCATACTTCCCCTTCTCAAAAAGGACTTCCTCTGTAAAAGGTACTACCCTTCTGAGTGGTCAGCATTCTGAGTGGTCAGAATGCTTTATTTGTAGTCTAGAATACTTGCATTTGAAACCCAGCCAAAAGTCTTATTAGCTGTGTAATCACAATCAGATCATTTTACCTCTTAGAGATGTTGTTTAAATAACTGTAAAATGGATACAAAAGCATTCCTATGACCTAGCTCAGAGGATTATTTTAAGGAAAATGCATTATAAACCTTAAAATGCCATAAACACATGTTGACCATAGTCAGAATACTAAAATCTTCCAGGAAAGTATTACATTGGTTAGTTTAAAGGTCATTCTGACTCCCATTTCTTTTGTGAGTTTTTATGTAATAACTACTCTCTCCAAAATATCAATTATCATGTCAGTGCTAATGATTTTTAAATCTACCTATGCAACCCTAACTTCTCTGCTCTCTACTGACCATCAGTCATAATTCCTATAGCTCAGTGGACTGGATAACTCATAAATATCTTAAGCCTGATATGTCCAAAACTGCTCTTGTGATCCTATCCTTTAAACTTTCTTCCCTTCTTAGCTTTCTTAAAAGCTATCATCTTTGAATTTTCACTGTGTCTTGCCCAGCATGTCAAATTTGTTGCCAAATCCTATTGTTTGCCCTTTGTAACATTTCTTCAGTAGCCTCCTTTTCTCTTTTGATACTGCCACCACTTAATGTAGGTTGTCACCACCCTTATTCTTGTATTATTGTAATAAGTCTGCTGATTGGTCTACCAGCCATAAGTCTCTCCCCATTCCAATCCATCTTCCACTCAGCTATAAAAGTAATTCTCATACTTATATTTATACTTAATAAACTTATCCCTTATACTTAATAAACTCTATTGCCTTCCTATTTACTCCACAAATGTAAAAACCTCTATTTAATGTTCAAAAAGCTATGCACCAGCTGCTTTTTCAGTATTCTCATACCTTATTTCCTCTTACATCCTCTGTGATCCAGTAGCAATGACTTAGTTCCTTGAATAAGTTTAAAATGCCATTGATGCTATGGAATTGAAGCTAGGGAGGGATAATAGGGATGATATTCAAATATGTGAGTCATCAGCATACGTTACTTAAAATGTACCATAAATCATGGATTAATTCTATTGTTATACCTACCCCAATAAGCATCCACTCTGGACATGACATTAATTGAGTTATACTGGCAAAGATGCTGTCCTTTAATTTAAACTTCCTTGGACATCCTCAGTCATCCAGTCATGATATAAGCCAAGATCATATTAATTGTGAGACCCTCTGAATGCCTCAATTGTGGAAATGGGATTGCCTCAGGAAATCAAGGACTGAAAAAGAGAAGGGCAAAATGATTCTTTAGAGTAGAAAGTACAGGTATTTGAGAAAGACAAACAGGAAGTGACATAGCTCTGAAGAATATGGTAACAGTCTTGTAAAGAGATAGTTTGTAGTATAAATTGGGAAGAATAACAGCAGAGTGGGGGAAGGGATATGGTATTAAGATGTATTGATGGGATCTTAAGACAAAATTTCAAATATTGACTTACAGAAGTCTACTTAATCTGAGAAGTAATGAGAATTTTAAGAATCTTTTAAAATACCTATAATCCAGAACTGTAGAGATAGCATAATTCATACTAGAAAATTTCAGAGGTAGATAATATACTAGACTTAGAGTCAGGAAGATCCAGGACTGTTATGAAGTTCAAATGTGCATATTTTTATTATTATTATTATTAGTAGTAGTAGTAGTAGTAGTAGTACTTTTAGACTACAATCAACATACCTCCAGCTTGATGATGACTTATTTCCTTAGCCTTCTACTGTAATGTTTTTGAGTTCAAGCAGTGTTTATAGATAGTGAGGTGTACTGATAGATGTTTTACTACAATATATGCATACATTCTTTCATATTTAACCTCTATTATTAACACTATTTTAAGTATAGACAATTAATAAAACAATAAATTAAGCCCTGCTTTGTTATGATTGACAATTTCTGAGATGTAAATTGTCACAGTGAAAATTTCACTGTTGGCAATCAGACTAGAGCTAGCTCCAAGTTATTCCTGAGAAGATATGAATTTGAATCCCACCTTAGATACTCATTAGTTGTATAATGTAAGGTTAGACAAATCATCCTTAATTTGTTCATCTATAGAATCAGGGGGAAAATAGCCCATATCTTACAGTGTAATTGGGATGATCAAAGTAATTATCATTAACATTAATTATTATTCCACCCAAAAACTCAGTAAGCCAACTAGCATTTGTTAATTGATAGCTATGTGTCAAGCATTATTCTAAAACCTGGGGTTATAAAGAAAGGGGGGAAGGAACTCCTTTTGCCTTTATATCTCGGGAAGTATAATAATTGACCCATAGGTGTTAAATGCTTATTGACTTGACTCAAAATTTTCCATAGATGCTTCTAGTCACAGAATCACATACAGCTTTCAAGAGGTTGTCATTGTAAACCCTTTACAAGTAGGCAACAAACTGTCTTTCAGAATTTGTTCTACATAATTCCAATTCTTTCTCTATATTCTACCCAAATTGGTGTGATTTCTAAATTCATGTTGCTATCATACTCCTTTGCAGCAGTGTACCCTATCTTGTGTCCTTAGACTACTTCCTCCCACTCCCATCTCTACCTGTAGAATTCCTCCTTGTTCTTCTGAGGGTCAGGTCACTTTTCTCACGAAGTCTCTTATCCTTCAAGTTTTAAGTGATCCCTCCCTTTGCTCTTCACATATGCTTAATTAAAATAATTGTGACTAACCTTTATTGAGTATCTATTATATGTAAAATATTATGCTGAGCCTTGAATATGATACATTTGAAGTACACACTTGTAAAGGAAGTACATACTTGAAAATGAAATATTTCCTGCCTACAAAGAGTTTACAGTCTACTGGAAAATTTCAAAATGGACAAAGAAAAGAAAGTATGGAATAAATTTAGAACAAAAGAATCCAAGGTTGGGCAAACTGGAGATTAGAGTTATCACATATTTAAAGCAAAGAAATAGCAATTAGTTTTTTAAAGTATGGTTCATGGAGAAAAGTGAGGGGAATATAAAACTGTTTATAGAAGAACATAAATCAGATTGATTACTTCATATTTTATTCTAGATACAATAGGGATTCATTGAAGTTTATTGAAATGAATTGAACTAAATTGAATTGAATTTAAATTAAATGTTTTTATAAGAAACCATGAGCACATTTCTGTGCCTTAGTTATGCAATTTTCACAGCTGTATGGAAGAAGAATAAAAAAGAGAAGAGATTGATAGCACAGATATCAATTAGGAGGCTATTATAATAGAACAGGTAAGGTAATGAAGGCTTTAAGTAAGTCCCTGACCATCTCTTAGATACAGAAAGGGAATAAGAGTGAGAAATCAAGATTATACATGGCTACTGAAGTAATCTTAAATCACAAGTCTGATTATGACAATCAATTGTTCAATGAACTTCAGAGTTTTCCCATTTCCTCTGGAAAGCAAATAAAAAGTCCTTTTGGGGGAATTAAAAACCCTTCAAAATCTGGGCCAAAACTCTTTTTCTCCCATATACAAAGCATCACTCATGTTTTGAATATTCTCCTTTCTCACCTTCTGCCTTTTAACATTGTTAGTTAATTGATTCAAAGATCAACTCAAATGCTACTTCCCATAGGAGATCTTTCCTCTTCTTCTCAGCTTCTAATGTTACTTTCAAAAAATTTTGTACTTATTTTTGTATCTACTTATTTCTCTGCTATTAGAAGTAGAGGCTGTACAGTGGACAGAGCATTGGTCCTTGGATCAGGAATAACTGAGATCAAATTCAACCTCATGCACTTATTAAATGTGTGATCCCGGGCAAGTCATCTAACCCTCCCAAAGCTCTGTTATTGTCTTTCTTTTCTTCTTGTTGGTTTCAACAGGTGTCATGAATTCAGTTATCATATTTATGAAGATTATTTTCAGATCCATTCATCTTGTCAGCCTCTAAAATCCCACCTTCTACAAGAAGCCTTTCTGAATTCCTCTTAATGTTAGTAGTGTGTTCCCTCTGTTGATAACTTCCAAAATACTACATACATACATACATATATATATATATGCTTATTCATACATAATTCTTAGTTTGTTGTCTCCATTATTAGACTGTGAGTTCCTTAAATTCAGGGGATTTTTTTCCCTTGCTTTTCTCTGTAACCCAGCAATTATGGTAGCATTTGACAAATAGTAAGAATTATGCAAATAATCTTTGATATTATTTTTCTCACAAATTCTTCTAAGGTAGAGATTGTTTTATTCTTATCTTTATTTTTTTTCTGGGACTACCATAGTTCCTGGTACAAGAGGGCCAAGGGGATTGACAAATGTTTGTGTACAACTGACTGGTTGATACATAACTTCTAGACAAGACATCAGGGTAACTTGGAGAGATTCTAGGTTACTGATGGAAACAGAGAAAATTGCATGAGAAGTAGATGGAGAAGGGAAAGGGGAAGGAAATATGCATTTATTAAAAATCTACTATGTGCCATATATACTATGCTAATCACCTTGAATTTATTATCTTTTATTTGATAATAATTTCTACTTTGTATATATTCTTTGAGATGCCAGGAAAAAATCTAGCTGAAGATATGAGAGAAATGATTGTTAAATCGCTAATTATCAATATTGGGGGAAATCAGGATTTTTCCCTTCCTAGATCCTCATTCTCTACTAGGTCAAGTGAGCATCTGAAGAACACTGTTGAAGGATGAAATCTCTTGGGTACATACTTTTTGATCATGATTGAGAGAAACTTAAAAACTAATTCAATCTAAGGTAAATTCCAGTCAATTGTGTTCTACACTGGCAGGTTTGAGTGGGACATAAGAGACTGAGTAGAAGATGTATATCCTTATGTCTAGATTACCATAGAAAGGGTGATATGTCTCTTTAATCAAGACTAAGCAATCAGAGTCATATCCCCACGCCCTTCATTAAGACATGATCATCTTTCATTAATCCTTCTCTTTCTTCTCATTAATTGTCAACCAATCAAAGTCAATTGCCATATTCCCAAGGGCATATAAGTGTTGAGTAGGTTCTGTGGAGGTCTTTGACATTCAAGTGTGCCATTGACCTCTTTTATAAATTATTGCTCGTATTATTAATAAAATGATTAATTACTCAGAAACTATATCTCTTGAACTTTTTTATGTCATAGATGTTTATTTAGTAAGTAATTGGTAATTCAGAACTGAACTTCAGCAGGATGGTGAAAGCTGTATGTGCAAATTTGAAAGTCATGCACATGAAGGTGATAATTGAACAAATAGGAAATAATGAGACCACCAAGATGAGAAAGAAAGCATGTAAAGCAGATAAGTGATCCCAGAACATTGTCTTGAGGATGAAACACACAGGAGAAAGATGATGATCCAGGAAATTACAATATGAAATATCAACTGGACAAACAAGAGGAGAACAAGAAGTGTCATGGAATCCAGTGGAGAAGAGAATAGCTAAAAACAGAAAGTCATCAAAAGTGCTTAAAAAAAAAACCCTCCAGGAAAGTAGAGAACAAAAAACAAAAAAGAGCACTGGAATTAATAGTTTAAAGATTTTTGGTAACATTAGAAAAGAGTTTCAATAGACCAGTTGTAGGGCTTGAGAAGGAAACAGGGGATGATAAAGTGGAGGCCATTGCCTTTCTTTATAATATTTCAAGGAGCCTAATAAAATGGAATAAAGGCTTAAGATAATTTGAGAGGATGGCAGGGTTACGACTTTAGTAGTAGAATTTAGTAGTAGATTTAGTAGTATGACATAGGTATGTTTGTTGGCATTGGGTAAGGTGACAGTAGAAGGAGAGAGATTGAAAATAAGAGAGAGGATGAGATTGATTACTGGGGCAAGTTCTTAGACGAGAAGGAAGGGGATTAAATAAAAGAAATAGAGGAAGAAAAGCAAGAGACTTACCGAAGAAGAAGTATATGGAAAAAATGTGAAGAAGATTTTACTTGTGAATTAGGGGACATAAAGAAACCCCTCTACTGAGAAAGAAATGTTTTCAAAAGGTGTAGGTAGCTAGTGGAGAAGATTTAAACAGCTGCTCTCAGGGAACGTAATAGTCGATTTGAGAATACAAGGATTTCTAAGTAGCATCAAGGACAAGTAACAGGAAATAACATAAAGTTGTAACATGCATATTTCTTATTTTTGCCTTTGGAAATGATAATTTTATTATACTATAAAATCCCATTCAGTGAGACCTCATTAATCTATTATGTATGATCATCTTCAAAAACATAATTCCTATGACTGGGGAAATAAAAATATTTTTTTCTTTTTTTTCTTTTTTATTTACAACTTTTTATTTACAAAACATATGCCTGGGTAATTTTTCAACATTGACCCTTGCAAAACTTTTTGTTCCAAAATTTCCTCTCCTTCCCCCAATCCCATCCCCTAGATGGCAAGTAGTCCAATACATGTTAAATATTACATGCATATTTCTCATAATTACATTTTTCCCACAGAGAATTTAGTAACACCAAAGTAGAAACTGTGGGTGGTAAAGATAACCTAGGATAAAGAATTGGCCCAGCATGAATTCTACTAGGAAAAGTGGAAAAGGATTTGAAGCTACAAGACAGTGTCTCAGTGAACCTGTTGTATTCGAGACTATGGCAAAAGGGAAATGAAGTCAGTGCATGCAAGTTGATATGGGAAAACATGTATGGCTGGAAATATTAGATTGTTGAGTTCAAATAATGAGCTTAGAATTAAGACAAAGGTAGATAATTAAGAACAAAGGTTTATGGTAAAAAAAGAAATTTAAGAGTTTAAGGTCATAGGAGAGATAGTTAAAAAAGTTAGTGAGAGTTATGGTATGCTCCTACTTGAGATGATTGAAGCAGAATGAAGAAATCAATTCATAACTGAAATGGCAGGCCAGAATATTTGAAGGGGAAGCAACGTGCATTTAAATTGCCAAATGTGAAATAAGGGTTGGAGTGGAGAGAATGGCTTGGACCTTGGGAGTGAAATAATTTAGAATGGAGAGAGTCTATAAGATAACAGTGAAAAGGATCTATACAAAGCAATATATTTTGAAGGAATGAAATTCAAAAGAGGAGAGGTTAAAAGTTTGTGTCAGTAGTGGGAATTATTTAGGTGACAGGGAAGAGGAAGGAGTAAGCTAACTTCTCTGGGCCCAAAGTATTTAGCAGCATGAGAGAAAGAACAATTTGTACCTCATAACTCTTAAAGCTGATATTTATCCTCTCCATAATCTTCATTCTTTCCATGCCCTATTTCTCTCTTACTCATTATGCCTCTTCTGGCATCCGTTTCCTCCCTTTCTAATCTTGACTATAATTTAATCCATCAGATGTAATTTTTTTCTTACTTAAGAATTCTAAAAAGTAGTAACTATGAAAAGTATTGACTTGCTAATGTGAAAATAATGATCAAACATTTAATATTATCTAGTTGTCTAGTGTTAATAGACATAAAATAGATTTTAAACTCTTGCTATATAGTCATATAGAGTCAAAATTGAGAGCTACCCAAAACAAAGCTTATTTTGCACCTGTGCTAAATGCTGCCATCTAAGGTCAAGAAAAAATAAGGAAAAGGACAGTCATAACTTAGTCACATTCATAAATTTTTCATAGAAAAATGTAAATATATTCTCTTGAGTTATAACCCCCCCCAAAAAAAATCATTAGAATACCCAGTATGCACCATAAATCCCAGCTCAATTCCTTTAAAATAATGAACTTTTTTCCTCAAAGTCATAAGGTGCAATCATCTATCTCAAAAACATTTTCTACATTTAACATCCCATCCTCATCCCAATAATTATATCTTATAGTTCTTTATCCTGATTTCATGGAAGTTTTTTGAATGTCATGGAGTTTTTTTATGTTTTTGCATAGTCCAAATCATTTCAGTCATTATCAACCAACTTTAACCTTAGTCATTTATTTTTCCTTTGTAATCCCATTGGTTTAGATAAATTACTTTCAAAAATATTATCACCTCTTCTAGTGACATTTGCTTTTCTATTCCTATTTCTCTTTTTTTTTGTTTTTATTTTATCACTATAGGCAGTGTCTGAATCACTTTCTGTTTCCAAATTTGAGTCACATTTAGGATTAGTGTTTGAACTAGTTGTTACTTCAGAATCTTTCAAAATTTTTGATTCAGAACATTTCCTATTTGTCCCCTTTTCAGTCTGTGTTGTGTCTTACAAATTATGATGAACATCTTCTATTCTGAAAGGAATCTTTTGACAAGTTTTCCTTCTGGTTCTTCTACCTGTCCATTTTCCAACCCCTGAGTCATTTCCTCTTCAACACTATTCTCTGAAGTAGAATTCTGCACCAAGTTGACCAGTAAGGAACTTTCCACCTATTATCATCTTCTGCATTATGGCTTTTTGAATATTCATTTGAAGATTTGGTCAGGGGATTTTATTGTATTTTATTGTATGAGATGCAAAAATAGTAGATTTGAGACAATTGATGTCATTTCTGATGCCTTTCTAAGTCTGTCTCTGTTTATGGACTCACTAACATTTTTCCTACTACTATCAGAATCAGTTTCAGGTCATTGATTTTCAGAGATACATTGTTCATTTAACGCTATTTCACTCTTTAAATTTCTATTTTCCTCAGAATCACACTATGCATTGCATCAGATGTATTCTTTCCAATATTCTTGAAAAATTTTTTTCCCTCATCCTATTGCCTTTCATGTCTTAAGTCATAGTAGTAGGTACATCACAAATTTGCTATCAGGTCACAATTGGGTTTGAACTATCTTTTAAAGTACTCTTTTTAGTTGATTCTCTATTTCAATCCTTGTAAGGAATATTCCAAGTCACATGTCTCTTAAAGAGCAACAGTAACTGTATATTTAAAAGAATGCTGAAATTGATCTCGAATCCAAGTTCAAATCCTAATTCTGTCATTTACTAGCTCTATAATTTAGGCAAGATCCTTAAAATCTTTCGGTCTTAATTTCCTCACGTAAAATATGGAAATTATTCTAAATGTTATGTAAAATTCTTTTATATTGACAATGCTAGGGGAGGAGCCAAAATGGTGGAAAGTAGACATTACTTTGAAGTCTTCCTGCCTTTCCTCAAAATCAACACTAGATCAAGCCTCTGAATGGAATCAAAAATTTTGAAAGATTCTGAAGTAACAACTAGTTCAAACACTAATCCTAAATGTGACTCAAATTTGGAAACAGAAAGTGATTCAGACACTGCCTATAGTGATAAAATAAAAACAAAAAAAAAAAGAGAAATAGGAATAGAAAAGCAAATGTCACTAGAAGAGGTGATAATATTTTTGAAAGTAATTTATCTAAACCAATGGGATTACGAAGGAAAAATAAATGACTAAGGTTAAAGTTGGTTGATAATGACTCATAAATATTTGAAGTATAACAAATTTCCAGTAGGTGATGTATTGGAAGAACTTTAGGAAAGTCTGTCTCAATTGAGCAGGGGACTTGACCCCTATGCAGGTGCAGCACCGGGAGTCCTCAGGAAAGAGAAACCCCATATAATGGGAGGCTTAGCCAAAATACAACATTGGCTACTCTGTCCTGGTTCAGAAGGCCAGTAGATCAGCAGACTAGCCATGAGCCCTCCAACACAACTAAAGAGGGCAAATAAAATCAAAATGGGTACATGATTTGGGCATAAAGGTACATAATAACATAAGCAAATTAAGAGAGCAAGGGATAGTTTATCTATCAGATCTTTGGAGAAGGGAGAAATTTAAGACCAAAGAAGAACTAGAGAATAATTTAAAAAGCAAAATGAACAACTTTAATTACATTAAATTAAAAAGGGTTTGCACAAACAAAACTAACAGAAACAAGATTTAAAAGGAAGTAAGGGGCAGCTATATGGCACAGTGGACAGAGCACTAGCCCTGAATTCAGGAGTGCGTAAATTCAAGTCTAGCCTCAGACACTTAACACTTTCTAATTGTGTGACCCTAGGCAAGTAGCTTAATCCCAATTGCCTCAGCAAAAAACAAAAACAAAACAAATAACAACAACAACAACAAAAAGAAGTACAAAGCTAAATGGAAAAGTTTTACAGCCATTGTTTCTGATAAAGGTTTCCTCTCAAAAATATATAAAGAACTCTGTCAAATTTATAAGTCATTTCCTAATAAATAAATGGTCAAAGAACACAAACACACAATTTTCAGGTGACAAAATTAAAGCCATTTATAGTCATATAAAAATGCTCTGATTCACTCTTGATTAGAGAAATTAAAATTAAAACAACTCTAAAATTAAAACAACCTCACATATCTTAGATTGGCTAAAATGACAGGAAAAGAGAGTGATATATGTTGGAATGGATGTAGGAGAACTGGGAAAAATGCATAAATGATGGAGTTGTGAAAAGATCCAACCATTCTAGAGAGCAATTTGGAACTATTTCCAAAGGGATTTAATACTGTGCATACTCTTTGACCCAGCAGTGTTATTACTGGGTCTGTATTCCAAGGAAATCATAAAAGAGAGAAAAGGACCCACATATGCAAAAATATTTATAGCAGTTCTTTTGTAGTATGAAAGAATTGAAAAATGAGTAGATGCTCATCAATTGGGAAATAGTTGAATAAGTTATGGTATATAAAGGTAATGGAATATTATTGTTCTATAAAGATTGATGAACAACTGACTTTGGAAAGGCCTGGAAAGGTTTACATGAACTGATGCTGAGGGAAACCAGAATACATTGCCCCAGTAACAACAAGAATGTGTGATTATCAACTATGAAAGATTTGGTTGCTCTCCATTGATTCAAAGCAATCCCAATAGCCTTTGGATAGAAAATGTCATCTGTATCCAGAAAATGAACTATGGAAATTGAATATAAATCATATTCAATGTTCATTTTCTTCTGTTTTTTTTTTAAATCTCTCCCATGATTTTTTCCTTTTGTTCTGATTTTTCTCTCCCAATATGATTCATAAAGCAATGAGTATTAAAAATAAATTAATTAATTTTTTTAAAATGAAAAAGAGAGAGTTGGAAGAAAAATAAGGAAAGAAAATGAGAGTTTTGCAGGAAAGTTCAGAAAAGGAAATACAGAAATTGACTGAGAAAAGCAACTCCTTAAAAGAGCACATTTGATGAAATGAAAAAATATATATGTGAAAATACCTTCTTAGAAAAACATATTTAGTGAAATGGAAAAAAGAAAATTATTCCTTGAAAAATAGAACTGGTGAAATGGGGGAAAAAACCCAATGAACAAAACAACTGCTTTAAAAGTACAATTCACCGGGGCAGAACCAAGATGATGGAGAGTTGGTAGATTGTTGTCTGAGCTCTTCTATACTCCCTCAGATCAGCATCAGATCAAGCCTCTGAATGGGTTTTAGAGTGACAGAACTCATAAATATTTGGAGTGTAAAAAATTTCCAGCAGAAGATATTTTGGAAGAACTTTAGGAAAGGTCTGTCTCAATACAGCACTGGGGAGACTCATTTGCAGGCCAGTCCAAGCATAATGCAATAGAGTGCAGTATAGAGATATCCAGAATACAGAGGCTTTTGTGCTCTGGGGGAATACAAGAGAGGCTCAAAGCCAAAATACAGATGTGTTTGCTACTCCATCTTGATTCAGAAGCCAGTGGATCAGAAGACTAACTGGGAGAACTCCAATGCAACTACAGAAGGCAAATAGTGAGGTCCTGAATACCAGCAAAATGTGGGACTTGGCCATGCCCACCCAGCACAGGAAGGAAGTCAGAAGCACCAACACCAGGGCAGTATGAAGCTGCTGTCATCTGTACAGGAAGCAACTTTCCTTTGTCCTAAAAGCAGACCTCAAGCTTTAAAAATGAGCAAAAGTGAAAAAAAAAAAAAAAAGATCACTGATCATAGATAAATAGCTATTAGGGAGACAGGAAGAATAGACCTCAAACTCTGAGGACACTAAAGGCAAAACATCTCCAGATGAAGCCTCAAAGAATGATATAAATTGGTCTTCATCTTATAATGCTTCTTAGAAAAATTTTAAAAGGATCTTAAAAGAGAATTAGAAAAAAAATGGGGAAAGGAAATGAAAACTTTCCAAGAGAGTTTGAAAAAGAAAACAGAAGTTATCTGAAAAAAAGTCATTCCTTAAATAATAGTTTTGGTGAAATGGAGAAAGAATTTCTGAAATGGAAAAAATCCAGTGAACAAAGCAACTCATTTAACAGTTCAATTGGCCAAATGCAAAAGGATATAAAAAGCTAATTGAAGAAAACAATTCATTAAAAATCAAAAGTAAGCAAATGGAAGCAAATGAGTCAATGAGACATCAAAAATCAATCAAACAAAATTTTAAACATGAAAAAAATAGAAGAAAATGTAAAATACCTTATCAGAAAAACAACTGACTTAGAAAATAGATTCAGGAGAAACAATCTAAGAATTGTTTGACTACCTGAAAACCATGATGAAAACAGAGTTTAGGCAACATCTTTCAAGAAATCATCAAGGAAAACTGCCCTGATGTCCTATAACTAGAGGGTAAAATAGCCATTAAAGGAATTCACCAAACATCTCCTGAAACAGACCTCAAAATAAAAATACCAGGGAATATTGTAGGTAGATTTCAAAATATTAGAGCAAGGAGAAAATACACAAGCAGCCAGGGGAAAAAAATCAAATATCAAGATGCCACAATTAGTATTATCCAGGACCTAGCAGCTTCCATTTTAAAAGATATAAGGTATTGAAATAGGATATTCCAGAGGGCAAGAAACTTGAACTGCAGCCAAGAATCAACTATCCAGAAAAATTAAGCATTATGTTTCAGGGGGAAATATGGACATTCAATGAAATAGGGGATTTTTGTTTATTTTTGATGAAAAGACCAGAGCTGAACAGAATATTTACTCTTCAAATCGAGAGGTGAAAAGAAGCATAAAAAAGAAAAAAGGGAAGGCAAAAAAAAAAAAAAAACCTTGTTTTTTTCAAGATTAAAATGTTTCCATCCATCCTTATATGGTAATATGACATGTTTAACTCTTGAGAACTGTATCATTAGGAGTATATTTAGAGAGTATAGGTATAATTTGACTATTGTGATAATATAAAAAAGAAAATTGGGGTAGAGAAGGGGTTGTACTGGGAGAAGAGGGAAGGAAAGGTAAAATGGGTTAATTATATCACATGGAGAGGCAAAAAAAAAAAAAAAAACCTATTACAATTGAGAGAAAGAAGAGAAGGTCATGAACATTGCATGAACTTTAATCTCATCAGATTTTGTTCAGAAAGAATATTAGACATATTTGGTTTAATATAGAAACTTATCTTATCCTATAGGAAAGTAGACAGAGAAAGGAGAAAGAAAAGGGGGAGACAATAGAAGGGAGAACAGAAGTAGAAGGAAGAAGGTATAAGAAATGGGGGAGGGATTGTAAAAGGGAAGGGCAGATGGAGGGAGGAGTTGGTCAGTAGCAAAACATTGGGGAGCTCAACCTCCCTGTATAATATCTAGATAAACTTAGCAACAAAATAAACCAGAAAGAAGTTAAAGAGCTAAATAAAATTTTGCAAAAGTTGCATATATTAGTGTAATGGGCTGAAACTGAGCAGATGCATTGAGGTCCAAGCACTTAAGGTTAATTACCCATTGGACAATACTGTATTATCATTTGCTTGGAAAATGGCCTACCCCACCATTTGGTGCTGGCTTGATCTGTTGGCCTATAAAAAGATTTGGAGAAGGGAAAAGAGGGTGGAGTGAGAAAGCCATAGTGATTCCTGTCCTGATTCATGTTGTGATCTCTCTCACTTTGTGTGAGCATTTGGTTCATGTCCACAAAGAATAAAGGTCAAAGACTTTTGCTTATCCTGACTCCGGCTGATTCTAAAGTATCCTGGATGCTAACGTGGTCATCACATGTTAGCCCTTTGGAGAAAATTGAATGGGGGCAAAAAGGAATATTTTTTTTTTTTTGGTGATACATGAAACCTACACAAAAACTGACCATGTATCAGGGTATAAAAACTTCACACTCATGTTGTATGAAAGGAGAAAATGTTAGCACTCCCCTTGATAAGGATGGAAGAGGTCCTAGCAGCCTTTACAACACATATACGATTAACACATTGCCACCTATTCTGTGGCACCTAACCATGTTTTATTAAAAAGTTTTTATACAAACAAAACTAATGCAGACAAGATTAGAAGGAAAGCAATAAACCAGGAAAACATTCTTACACTTAAAGGTTCTGATAAAGGCCTGGTTTCCAAAATATATAGAGAATTGGCTCAAATTTATAAGAAATCAAGCCATTCTCCAATTGATAAATGGTCAAAGGATATGTACAAACTATTTTCAGATGAAGAAATTGAAACTATTTCTAGTCATATGAAAAGGTGCTTCAAAACACTATTAATCAGAGGAATTATGACAACTCAGATACTATACACCTCTCAGATTGGCTAAAATGACAGGAAAAGATAATGATGAATTTTGGAGAGGATGTGGGAAAATTGGGACACTGATATATTGTTGGTGGAATGTGAATGAATGCAACCATTTTGGAGAGCAATTTGGAACTATGCTCAAAAAGTTATCAAACTGTGCATACCATTTAATTCAGCAGTGATACTACTGAGTTATATCCCAGAGAGATCTTAAAGAAGGGAAAGGGACCCACATGGGCAAAAATGTTTGTGGCAGCCCTTTTCATAGTGGCTAGAAACTGGAAAGTGAATGGATGCCCATCAATTGGAAAATGGCTGAATAAATTATACTATATGAATATTATGGAATACTATTGTTCTGTAAGAAATGACCAACAGGATGATTTCAGAGAGGCGTGGAGAGACTTACATGAACTGATGCTAAGTGAAATAAGCAGGATCGTTGTATTGGCAACAACAATACTATACAATAATCAATTCTGATATATGTGGCTCTCCTCAACAATGAATTGATTCAGACCAATTCCAATTGTTCAGCAATGAAAAGAGCCATCTAGGGAGAGGACTGTGGGAACTGAGAGTGGACCACAACATAGTATTTTCACTCTTTCTGTTGTTGTTTACTTACATTTTTGTTTTCCTTCTCAGGTTTTTTTTTTCCCTTTCTAGATTTGATTTTTCTTGTGCAGCAAGATAACTGTATGAATATGTATACACATATTGTATTTAAGATATATTTTAACATGTATTGGAATACCTGCCATTTAGGGGAGGGAGTAGAGGGAAAAAGAGGAAAATTTGGAACACAAGATTTTGCAAGGGTCAGTGCTGAAAAATTACCCATGCATATGTTTTGTAAATAAAAAGCTATTAAAACAAACACAATCAAATGCAAAAAGCCAGAAATAGTAAATGCATCCTTTTCAGATCATTATGCAATAAAATTTACATGTAATAAAGGTCGATGGAAAAATAGACAAAAACAATTGGAAACTAAGTAATCTAATTCCAAGGAATGAGTGGATGAAACGACAATGCTAAGCTTCTCACCTGTTTCTCTATTACTCTTCAATAGAGGACTTTGCCTCATACTTTATTAAGAAAATTAAGTTATTTGCGATGAATAACCTAGTTTCCTCTATTGACTATTCTCAAACCTTTTGACATTGTCCATTATTTTCTTTTTCTTTGATCCTGTGTCTGATGAAAAGAAGCCACTTTTACTCACCAAGGCCTTTTATGTCATGCTTTCTTATCTCCTCCAGCAACTTACTTTTACAATTAACCCCAACTACATATATAGTATATAATTTTTACTTTTTCTCTATTTGTTCTTTCCTTGTTTCTTACACATGTAGTCCAATCACTGCCATCCTTATAGCAACCTTTCTTTTTATATAGTATCCCTTCAAATTGTTATCCTATAATTCTACTTCTTAACTCAAACAACTTGCTAGAAAAAGCTGGGCCTAACTACTGAGCTCAAAGTCAGGAAGACTCATTTTCTTGGATTCAAATTTAACTTCAGACACTTATTAGATATGTGGTACCCAACAAGTCATTTAATCTTATTTGACTCAGTTTTCTCATCTGTAAAATAAGCTAGAGAAAAAAAATGGCAAACTACTCCAGTATCTTTGCCAAGAAAACATGAAATGAGGTCATGAGGAGTTGGGCAGTACTGAAAAACAATGGAACTGATGGCATCTTTTCATATCCAACTATATTAAAAGATTAAACACTCATCATATTTCAAGATGAAAATATAACATCTTTATTTCTCACCTGATATATATATATATATATTACTTCGGCTCAAGTTATTGCTGCACTATTGACTTGTTTCTCTCCTCCTTCCCACTTTAATGACAACAGCTTATTGGAAAAGCTCAGGTAAGAGTTTGAGACAAGACAGAAAGAAATTGCTTATTTAAGCTCTTAGCCAGAGAATGCATCATACCAAAAGTATAAGACATTCCAGAACTGCATTTCAAGATTGGTTACTAAGATAAGTCATGGCTGAAATAACATTTCAAAATCAAACTTAGATAAGTAGATAAGGGATGGATAGTAACTTTTGAAATAAGACTATCCCCTCCCAACCATGGCAAATGATCATATTTAATGGACAGACATAATTTTGCAACAAAGAATATCCAAAGCAAATCAACATCAGAAAAGGGTTAAAGATTGAATTCAATAAAATTTATACTTCTGACTCATTCAGTTCTAGTCTTATTAACTTTCATTTTCACCTAAATCAAAACTTACCAACATGAATTAAGAGAAATTTTTTAGAGAAATAATAATAATAATAATAGTTACCACTTATAAATCACATTAAAATTTGCAAAGTATTTTACAGAAATCATATGGTTTTATCTTTATAATTCTAGAATGTAGTACTTTTAATATCTCCATGTTACAGATAAGGAAACTGAGGTAGCTATCAAATATAATTTTTGAACTCAGATATTCCTGATTTCAGGTCCAGTGATCTAAATTCTCTACTACCTAGATTCATTACTCCTTCCAAAAAAGCTTTTTGGTTACTGATGTAAAGTTATTATAATGTCTCATTCTGATAGGATTATGATCCTAGGTCTTTAAAAGGTCAGGGTAATACGATTTTTAATTTTTTTTTAAATTCTAACCAAGTTCCTAAGACTATATCTGCTATCAGCCAAATCAAAAATAGTGAGCTAAAAACAAAGCCTTGGTTACATGATGACAAAATATTAAATAATGATCATATAGAAATTCCCTTCTCTGAGGGGAAACCCTAAAGTCCAAGCCCTTCATTTCATATCTGAGGAAATGGAGATTCAAAAAAGTTATACAGATTACCAATGTTTACAAAGAGGGTAGATGGAAATAGAATCCAAATCTATTCCCTCCCCCTGAAAATTCACCACACTTTTCACTCAATAAAGATCCTTCCATGAGTATAGTCCAGTTATAAAATAGCCCTCCATTGTTGTTACACTGATGGTATGTCTCACCCATTTGGAGCAAAGTTTGGGCGAATGGCACACAGCAACACAAGGATATGTCAGAATGGTTAATTGATAGACAGACTGGTGGTAATTCACTCAAAGGCAGAAAATTCTGCCTTTCTCCACCATCCAATTCAGTTGCAGGAGTGGTGGTGGCCTGAATATGCCCAAAGACTATGAATTCTACTGAAAATATGCAGAGCTTCCAGTATCTGCCTCTAATATTAGAGTTATAATTTTTTAAAAAGTTATTTCAGGAATAGCAATTTGTTCCAGGATCATTTCTTCTGAATTCCATCAGAAAAGATGAGAGCAAAATGATGATGATAAACCAAAAGAACATCTTATACAGCAACAAGATTATGTGATGATCAACTGTGGTAGACTTGGATCTTTTCAACAATGAAGTGATTTGGGCCAAATCCAATAGACTTGTGATAATGCCATCTTTATCCAAAGAGGATTATGGGGACTGAATGGGGATCATAACATAATATCTTCATCTTTTTTGTTGTTGTTTGTTTGGTTTTTTCTTTCTTTCTTGTTTTCCCCCTTTTTGATCTGATTTTTTTGGTGGGCATGATAAATGTAAAAATATGTTTAGAAGAATTGCATATGAATAATGTATATTGGATTACTTGCTGTCTAGGGGAAAAGGATGGAAAAAGGAGGGAGAAAATTATGGAGCATAAGGTTTTGCAAGGGTAAATGTTGAAAACTATCTTTGCATATATTTAAAAAAATAAAAAGCTATTACAAAAGAAAAAAGTGATGGTGATGTCAATGTCATCTAGAGTAATGTAGAGTAGGGCTTCTATGTGCCCTGAGATCAAAACGGTAGCTATGAAGACCTGGCCCCTGAAATCCTGACAAAATCTCTGAATCTGTGTTCTGATGAGGAGGAAGGAGTTAACATTTGTATCACTTTGACTAAATGCCAGACCCTATGCAAAATAAATAATTCTAAAAAATAGACAAACTAAAACATAAAAAACCGAGAAATTTGACTTTTAAACATGTTGTTTGTTCTCCATTCAAAGAGGAATTAATTGTTTATCTGGAAATCTGAATAACTGTTAAAAGTATGAGAGCAATATTGAGTCCAATCATTTTCTAGTAAAATTTCAAACTATTGTCATTGCTTCCTTTCATCATAATATCCAGTAACCTATAATATTCCTCTCAATAAAAGTCTTGTATACATTAGTTTTTAGCGTGGGCTATTGTTTACTTCTTAGGTGAGGCCAATGACATCATAAAATCACCCATTTACAAAGTACTTACAGTTAAATAAGCGGGAAAAATGGAGAGGAGAGATGAAAATCTTTCTTCCTACTTTCTTTCAATAAACCTTTTAATTATCAGTCATTCAGTTGTATCTGACTCTTCATACTCCCACAGAATATGGCATGCCAAGCTTCGCTATCTTGTGCTATCTTTCAAAGATTCTCCAAATTAATTTTTATTGTCTCCTTGATACCATTTATCCATCTCATCCTCTGCTATTTCCTTTTCCTTTGCAATCAATCTTTCCCAACATGAGGGGCTTTTCCAATCAATCCCAAGTTCTCATCACAAGACCAAAGTACTTGAGCTTAAGCTTCAATAGTTGACTTTTCAATGAATAGTCTGAATTAAGTATTGACTGATTTAATCTTTTTGCTGTCTAAAGAACTGTCAAAAGTCATCTCCAGTTCTATAAGCTTTGAAACTAAGACAAATAGTAACAGAAATAGGAATATTTAATAATTACACTCCACAGAATCAACACTTGTGCCTGAAATTTGATTTCACTGAAACAATTCTTCACAGTAATAAATTATATTGAAATGTGACTTTTCATAGAACAAGTGTATTTTATTGTTTTTTCTTTAAAAAAAATAATCTATTACTTTCATTTTTCATATTCTATTGCACAAATTAAAAAAAAAAAAAAGAGAGAGCCCTTAACACATAGCTGCATAGGCCAACAAAACAAATTCCCACATTGTCCATGTCTAAAAATGTATATTTCTTTTTCCATTTTAAGTTCATCACCTTTGTTATAAACTGTATAGCATGATTCAACTTCATTTTTTGGGATTTCTGTTTGATTAGAGTTCTAAAATCATTCAAAGTTGTTTTTCTCTATATTTTTAAATTATTCAAATTCTGCTCTCTTAGATGTGTGTCAGTTCATGGAGATTGTCTAAGATTTCTTTGAAACTATCCCTTCTATCATTTTTATGATATTTTAATACATATATCTTAGACATCAGACCTTCATCACAGATTTTTGATCTGAAGATTCCCCTCTCCTCCAATTGATCATTTCCTTTTTTAGCCTGATCAAACTGGTTTTTTTTAATATATTATTTTCAATTTCCTGTAGTGAGAGTAATCTTGTTTATCTTTTGTGATCATCTGTTTCTTTTGTTTGGTTAAGAATTGGACCATGCCCCCATCCATCACTGGTATGAAAGTTACCCCTCATTCAAAAGATTCCTCCATCAACTTCTAGTGATCATAAAATGAATGCAAGAACAAAACTCAAAGTATTGTTAAGTACTCCTATTTGGAACCATTTTCCCCAAGCCATTTCTCAATTTGCCTTTAACTTCCCTTATCACCCAAATCTTTAGATATGATTTAGTCACTATTCGGCCACAAACAGCCAGGGTTTGCAGAAAATGAATAGTTAGAGAGTTATGAGACTGGGTCCTCAGCTTTAGATCTTCTATGACATGAGGAAAAGCAGAATATGATTCTTCCTTGTTCATCACTGTTTGTTTCTTAAGAGCTGCCATAGTTGGGATGTATGGAAGTGGGAGGGAAGGGATTAAATTTATATATGGTGCCTACTAAATACCAGCCATTGTGGTAAGTGCTTAAAAATTTAGTCTTTTTTCCCAATCTCATTCCTCTCTCTGTTTGGGTCTCTGCTTGTCACAGCATTTGGAATTCAAAGTAATCAAAATTTTTAAGCCTGGATCCACCCAGGCCAAACACCCATGTGGCAATGAGGGAGTCTGAATCTCCAGAGCAGAGGGAAGAAGTGTCCACCAGCATCTGGCTCTCTTTCCCTCTCAGCTCAATCCTACCTCCTGCCTACCATCAGCTCACATTTCCTAAGACTCCCAGTGAGGGGGTAAAGGCAATTGGCTTTTCGTGTGCACATCTGTTAAAAGGTACTTTTCCGGTTACTCTTTCTCACTGAATCATCCTAACTTCTGGGCCAAGAGAAAAAATAATAATTCAGAGCAATAAGAGAATGAAATGAGCACAGGTTATATCAATCAATATCCTCAATCCTTTCATAACCCACTCCTGTGGCATTTTGGCCGTTGGCCTTCCAGCCTGCTGTTTCCATTCATGACAAGTTCTATTATGATACCCTATGTGACTTTGTTGACCTGTATTTAGTGACCTGGCTTATATTCCTGGCCATACTCATTCCAATTTGCTTGACATGACCTGAGAAACAATCGCTTTCTTTTCCTTCCCGATTCTACCCAGATCTGACCTAAATAAAAGAAGCCATGTCCTTTCCATTCCCCTCCTCCCTTGCCTTAGTCCAGATATAAATGCATTTGTTTTTCTTTGGACAGATTAGCAGCTTCAGAAAAATAACATGTCTCTTACCATCAGCTATCTGGCCCCCAAGGAGATCTTCAATGATCCTGAATATAAAGGAACTAATATTCTAGGAAAAGCTCATGTTTTGAAATGTTTTATGGTATTTTATTATTCAGCCATATTACTCACATCTGACTCTTTCTGATTCCATTTGGTTTTTTTGTTTTGTTTTTGTTTGTTTGTTTGTTTAGTTGTTTGTTTTTTGGTGTTTGGGTTTTTTTGTTTTTGTTTTCTTGGCGAAGATCCTGAAGTGACTTGTCATTTCCTTCTCTACATCATTTTACAGATGAGTAAACTGAGGCAAATGAGATTAAGTGACTTATCCAGGATTACACAGTTAGAAAGTATCTGAGGTAGGTTTTGAACTCAGGTCATCCTGAGCTGAGCACTCTTACTCATTTTTCATCACTGTCATCCTCATTTTCATCATCGCCACCATCATTTAAGTTCTCTTCCAGTTCTACATCCTATAATTGTACATTGCTAATAAGTGATAGAGTCTGTTCTCAGAATATTCTTTTGTCATCATGTCTAGTGCTTTTTCCATTATGTCAATTTATTCAACCTTCAGGATCTTTCTTCCCAATTATTAGGTTAGACCCCACCCTGTTGCAGCCTCATTTGTATATGTGTTTTTCTTAAATGTATTAAAGAATTCATTTGCTAGATTTAATATTATTTCTCATAAGCACCTGTGAATTCTATTCTGTTGGGAGGTAGCATAAGGTAGTCAGACAGTAGAGAAAGAAAAACTTTTCCTAAGTCAGAGCTGTGAGCCTAATCTCCATTCCATTAAGTGACTTACCCACAGTCATACTTATGACATACATAAGTGTGTCAGATCAAATTTGAACTCAAGAGCATATAGCCCCAGCACCTTATCCATTGTGTTGTTGTGCCACAGTTCTCTTTTAATGTCCTGATCTAGTTTCCCTAATTGTCCTATTCAGTTACTCTGCCTCAGGTTATAACCATCCCCTCTTAATATTTGATAGGATAAAGGTCTTTATCCATTTTAGATGTCATTAGAATATCAGGAGCCTTTCCAGTATCTCCCATTATATCATCCCAGGTGTCTCCCCCCATTATGTTATCTCAGGTGCCTCCCTCCATTAGGTCATCCCCTCTAGGTACCTCCCCCAACATGTCATTGTTCTTGTTACCCTATAAAACAATCTTTTATCTGACATTCACGGCTGGATTCTTTGAGATGATAGTTTCATTCAGCCCTGGGACCAAACCATGGATCCATTTGGTCCCAGAAAAATCTTTCCATTAAATAAATTGTTAAATTGCTCTTTAATCTCTATCTTGCTCAGTTTCTCCTGCATTACATTTTGGAACAACCTAGCGAGATGTTAGAAAATGAGCAGGATTAGAGATAAGAGACTTTCCGGTCTCTGCCTTGGACCTCAGGGTGGCTGCGGATCTGAATTCTTGGTCTGGAGAAGCCGGGACCCCCCTGAATTTTTTTCCCAGAGCCTCTGGGAAGGAGAGCAGTTTCCAGCCACAACAGCCTGATGGTAGACACCCCCATTTCAGCCACAGGAGATTAAGTCTGTCTGGGTATCTTTTAGGGTAAATCTTAAAGAGTTCTGTTCTGTTCTGTATGCTAACATCTGGATTCCCAGAATTATGAAATGCTGACTGGCATAAATTCTGGGAGTAGGATCTTCTGGATTCAGAGGACTCTACCTGGGTGTCTAAGACACATCTGTGTGCCAGTTGGCACAACTCTGGGCATTCCAGAATATAAATCTGGGTATCTTTTTTTTGAAGACACTATCTGGCTTAAAAAAAAAAGGGGGGGGGAGCTCTGTTTGAATTATGGGAGGGAAAGAGGGAAGACTGGAGCTGACAATTTCCCTCAGAACTATTCTTTCCAGATAGCCTCTGGTCTGTGTTAAATGTTTTGACTGCACAGTCTATGTGTATTCTGTGTGTTCTGTGTTCTGTGTGATTTGTCTGTTAATTTAAGAGCTCTGTTAAGTTTAAGAACAATGATCAAGAAATTTGGGAATTGGTTATTTCAATGTTGCAACTGTACTTAGTATAATTACTTCTAAACTCCAGCTGGAGAAAACATTTGACTAGGAATTTTAGGATGATCCTAAATTTGGGAAATAATTTTTACTGTTGCCTTTGAATGCCAGATTTGTTCTGAGTATTCTTTTGGTCAGTTTTAAAATTGTGGGAAATAATCTTACTGTTCCCTATGCTGCCTAGATTTAGTTATCTTTAAGTATAAGATCTTAAAAGAACAATGGCTTGTTAAAGTGAAGTTTTGTTAACTTGCCTGAAACAAGTTATGTAGCAAAAAGGATCTGACTTTTCTGAAGGCCTCAACTCTGCCCAAGTTGGAGATTAGGAGAAGTCCATTGGGAATAATGGTCACATGGGGCCAGAGGGAGAGAAACAAAAGAACTATGCTATTTCATTATTTGAAATGAGATAGGAAAAGCAGTTTTATATTATTGGGAATTTAAAACTGTAATTGATTGGATTTTAAGTTAAAATATAGGTTATTAAAACAAAATGCCAGTAGCTTACCTTGGAAGTTATGCTTTAAATCATGTGGGTTTTATGGAAACTCCCCTCCACCCCACCACCCCCCCTCCACTGATTTCTGCTACTTTAAAAGTTGGGTGGGGTAGAGAGGTTTTGTTTTCAAAGGTGAAAATTTAAACTCATCCCCCACTGCTCTCTGCTACTCCCATCTAGTTAGCCTGGGCTGCAGTTTAGTTTGCCTTCCTACCACCTCTTTGGAGGTGGAGTGAAGGGAAGGGCAGCTATGTGGAATCCTCTCTTTCTCCCCTCCCTCTAAACTGTTCCAGACAGTTTTTTTTTTTTTTTATCAAGTTGTACCCACCTGGTTCTTGGATAAAAGGAGCAAACTGGTTTGTATAAATAAAAGGTTATGGTAAATATCTGTTTAGGATTTATCCCAGAAATGGTTAATGGGATTTGTTTTGGGAGGTAAAATTTCTTGGGTTTGTAGTTAATATGTCCCTGCATTTTTTCCTCTTGTAACTGATTTCTATAATCAGAGCAATGGTCAATATAAACTGTTAATGCAATTCAATTATGTCATACCTTGCTGTTCCCAATCTGGTTACCTGTAATCATTATACCCTAAATACTTGAGCAAATAAGTATTTAGTCTGGTCATTTAACTGTTACTAGATATTGTGTCTGGATATTTAAGTTTTTTTTTTTGTTTTTTTTTTTTAAGGTTTTGAACTAATGAGAGGCCACATCTTGTAGCAATCCTTGTGGACCAGTCTTTCTATCCCAGACTGTTCTAACTTTGTTAGATTTGTTTTTGTTTCTAGATTTGGTCAAATTACAGATATATTGACTTGCTTCTGGGACCTAGATCAAGCTTTGATTGTCAGCACACCACACCACACCCATCCCCCTCCCTGGACTGAGCATGTTCCCCCATCTTCAGCAGGAAGCAGCTTTTGAGAAAACCATCACCCCCTCTCCTGATGTAATTTGGACTGATACGAGGGAGTGGGAAAGTGATTGGATTGTTAAAAATTTTAACTGTATTACTGTGTTTAAGGCTTGGGATGGAAATTTTTAAACTTGTGTAACTATTGCTGCTATGTTTTTAGTCTGTTATGTATATGTGTATGAATTTTGATTCACTCTTATGATTATTTGATAATTCCTTTCCGTGAGAAAAAAAAAGGGGGCTGAAGACATAGGAAATTGGGGAAACTGGTATTTTTTTTAGGCACTTCTGCCCTACCCCCTATCTTACTAGTTCAGATTTAATTGGAAGTTCTTTAAATAGTCTTTTTCATTTTTTACTGCTTAAATTTACTCAATTTGCTGATTATTCTTTTTTTAAAATGACTTTTTATTGATAGAACTCATGCCGGTGTAATTTTTTACAGCATTATCCCTTGCATTCACTTCTGTTCCAATTTTTCCCCTCCCTCCCTCCACCCCCTCTCCTAGATGGCAAGCAATCCTTTACATGTTGAATAGGTTACAGTATATCCTGGATACAATATATGTGTGCAGAACTGAACAGTTTTCTTATTGCACAGGAAGAATTGAATTCAGAAGGTATAAATAATCCGGGAAGAAAAACAAAAATGCAAGCAGTTTATATTCATTTCCCAGTGTTCTTTCTTTGGGTGTAGCTGCTTCTGCCCATCTTTGATCAATTGAAACTGAATTAGCACTCTTTATCAAAGAGATCCACTTCCATCAGAATACATCCTCAAACAGTATCATTGTTGAGGTATATAATGATCTCCTGGTTCTGCTCATTTCACTTAGCATCAGTTCATGTAAGTCTCGCCAGTCCTCTCTGTATTCATCCTGCTGGTCATTCCTTACAGAACAATAATATTCCATAACATTCATATACCACAATTTACTCAACCATTCTCCAATTGATGGGCATCCATTCATTTTCCAGCTTCTAGCCACTACAAACAGGGCTGCCACAAACATTTTGGCACATACAGGTCCCTTTCCCTTCTTTAGTATCTCTTTGGGGTATAAGCCCAGTAGAAACACTGCTGAATCAAAAGGTATGCACAGTTTGAGAACTTTTTCAGCATAGTTCCAAATTGCTCTCCAGAATGGCTGGATGTGTTCACAATTCCACCAACAATGTATCAATGTCCCTGTTTTCCCACATCCCCTCCAACATTCCCCATTATCTTTCCCTGTCATTCTAGCCAATCTGACAGGTGTGTAGTGGTATCTCAGAGTTGTGTTAATTTGCATTTCTCTGATTAATAATGATTTGGAGCATATTTTCATATGTCTATAAATAGTTTCAATTTCTTCGTTTGAGAATTGTCTGTTCATATCCTTTGACCATTTATCAATTGGAGAATGGTTTGATTTCTTATAGAGTCAATTCTCTATATATTTTGGAAATGAGGCCTTTATCAGAACCTTTGATTGTAAAAATGTTTTCCCAGTTTATTGTTTCCCTTCTAATCTTGTCTGCATTTGTTTTGTTTGTACAAAAACTTTTTAATTTGATATAATCAAAATTTTCTATTTTGTGGTCAATAGTGATCTATAGTTCTTCTTTGGTCATAAATTCCTCCCTCTTCCACAGGTCTGAGAGGTAAACTATCCTATGCTCTTCCAATTTATTTATAATCTCATTCTTTATGCCTAGGTCATGGACCCATTTTGACCTTATCTTGGTGTATGGTGTTAAGTGTGGGTCAATGCCTAGTTTCTGCCATGCTAATTTCCAATTTTCCCAGCAAGTTTTGTCAAATAGTGCATTCTTATCCCAGAAATGGGGGTCTTTGGGTTTGTCAAACACTATATTATTAAAGTTATTGGCTGTTTTGTCCTTTGAACCTAACCTATTCCATTGATCAACTAGTCTATTTCTTAGCCAATACCAGATGGTTTTAGTAACTGCTGCTTTATAATATAATTTTAGATCTGGTACAGCTAGGCCACCTTCATTTGATTTTTTTTTTCATTAATTCCCTTGAAATTCTTGACCTTTTGTTTTTCCATATGAACTTTGTTGTTATTTTTTCTAGTTCATCAAAGTAGTTTTTGGGGAGTCTGATTGGTATAGCGCTAAATAAATAGATTAATTTAGGTAGTACTGTCATCTTTATTATATTTGCTTGCCCAATCCAAGAGCATTTAATATTTTTCCAGTTGGTTAGATCAGACTTAATTTGTGTGGAAAGTGTTTTGTAGTTTTGCTCATAAAGTTTCTGATTTTCCCTTGGCAGATAGATTCCTAAATATTTTATACAATCAGTAGTTACTTTAAATGGAATTTCTTTTTGTATCTCTAACTGTTGGGTTTTATTAGTGATATATAAGAATGCTAATGACTTATGTGGGTTTATTTTATACCCTGCAACTTTGCTGAAGGTGTGGATTGTTTCTAATAACTTTTTAGTAGAGTCTCTGGGGTTCTCTAAGTATACCATCATATCATCAGCGAAGAGTGATAATTTGGTTTCCTCATTGCCTATTCTTATTCCTTTAATCTCTTTCTCAACTCTTATTGCCAAAGATAGCATTTCTTTCTTTTTTTTTTTTTAATAATTTTTTATTGATAGAACGCATGCCAGGGTAATTTTTTACAGCATTATCGCTTGCATTCATTTCTGTTCCAATTTTTCCCCTCCCTCCCTCCACCCCTTCCCCCCAGATGGCAAGAGTCCTTTACATGTTCAATGGGTTGCAGTATATCCTAGATACAATATATGTGTGCAGAACCAGTTTTCTTGTTGCACAGGGAGAATTGAATTCAGAAGGTATAAATAACCCGGGAGGAAAAACATAAATGCAAGCAGTTTATATTCATTTCCAGTGTTCTTTCTCTGGGTGTAGCTGCTTCTGTCCATCTTTGATCAATTAAGGCTCTCAAAGATAGCATTTCTAATACAATATTAAATAGTAATGGTGATAGTGGGCAACCTTGTTTCACTCCTGATCTTATTGGGAATGGTTGTAGTTTGTCCCCGTTACATATGATGCTTACTGTTGGTTTTAAATAGATGCTATTGATTATTTTAAGGAAAAGTCCATTTATTCCTATGCTCTCAAGAGTTTTTTATAGGAATGGATGTTGGATTTTATCAAATGCTTTCTCTGCATCTATTGAGATGATCATATGGTTTTTGTTAATTTGATTATTAATATGGCCAATTATACTGATAGTTTTCCTAATATTGAACCAGCCCTGCATTCCTGTATAAATCCTATTTGATCGTGGTGTATTATTCTGGGGATGATTTTCTGTAGTTGTTTTGCTAATATCTTATTTAAGATTTTAGCATCAATATTCATTAGGGAGATTGGTCTATAATTTTCTTTATTTGTTTTCAACCTATCTGGTTTAGGTATCAGTACCATGTCTGTGTCATAAAAGGAATTTGTTAGGACTCCTTCATTCCCTATTTTTTCAAATAGTTTATAAAGCATTGGGACTAATTGTTCTTTGAATGTTTGGTAGAATTCACATGTAAATCCATCTGGTCCCAGGGATTTTTTTTTAGGGAGTTGATTAATAGCTTGTTCTATTTCTTTTTCTGAAATGGGACTATTTAAGCAATTTACTTCCTCCTCTGCTAATCTGGGAAGCCTATATTTTTGGAGGTAGTCATCCATTTCGCTTAGGTTATCAAATTTATTGTCATAAAATTGGGCAAAGTAACCCCTTATTATTTCTTTAATTTCCTCTTCATCAGTGGAAAGTTCTCCTTTTTCATTTTTAAGACTAACAATTTGATTTCCCTCTCTCCTTTTTCTAATCAGATTTACCAAAGGTTTATCGATTTTATTGGTTTTTTCATAAAACCAACTCTTGGTTTTATTTATTAGTTCAATAGTATTTTTACTTTCTATATTATTAATTTCTCCTTTTAATTTTAGAATTTCAAGTTTAGTAATTGATTGGGGGTTTTTAATTTGGTCTTTTTCTAACTTTTTAAGTTGCAGGCCCAATTCATTGATCTTCTCTTTTTCTATTTTATTCAAGTAAGCCTCTAAGGATATAAATTTTTTCCTTATTACTGCTTTGGCTGCATCCCATAAATTTTGATATGATGTCTCATCGTTGTCATTATCTTGAGTGAAATTATTAATTGTGTCTATAATTTGCTGTTTCACCCAATCATTCTTTAAGATAAGATTATTTAGTTTCCAATTACTTTTTGGTCTATTTACACCTAACTTTTTGTTGAATGTAGTTTTTATTGCATTGTGATCTGAAAAGAAAGCATTTACTATTTCTGCCTTCCTGCATTTAATTTTGAGGTCTTTATGTCCTAATATATGGTCAATTTTTGTGTAGGTTCCATGAATTGCTGAGAAAAAAGTATACTCCTTTCTGTCACCATTCAGTTTTCTCCAGAGATCTATCATACCTAATTTTTCTAATATTCTATTTACCTCTTTAATTTCTTTCTTATTTGTTTTGTGATTTGATTTATCTAAATCTGAGAGTGCAAGATTGAGATCTCCACTATTATAGTTTTGCTGTCTATTTCTTCTCGCAACTCTCTTAACTTCTCTTTAAGGAAGTTAGATGCTATACCACTTGGTGCATATATGTTTAATACTGATATTGCTTCATTGTCTTTAGTACCCTTAAGCAAGATACAGTTTCCTTCCTTATCTCTTTTAATTAAATCAATCTTTGCTTTTGCTTGATCTGAGATAAGGATGGCTACCCCTGCTTTTTTGACTTCACCTGAAGCATAATAGATTCTACTCCAGCCTTTTACCTTTACTCTGTATGTATCTCCCTGTTTTAAATGTATTTCCTGTAAACAACAGATTGTAGGGTTCTGACTTTTGATCCAGTCTGCTATCCGCCTCCTCTTTATGGGAGAGTTCATCCCATTCACATTTACGGTTAAAATAACCAATTCTGTATTTCCTGCCATCCTAATATCCCAAGATTATACTTTTCTTTTTCTTGCCCTCCTTCCCTTCTTCCCTAGTATTAAACTTATTGATCCCACTAATGTCACGCAGCTCTCCCTCTTTAGTATCCCTCCCACCTCCCTTTGAATCCCTTCCCCTTTCTTGTGCCCTTCCATTATTACTCTTTTTCCTTCTCCCTTTTCCTCTCCCACTTTTTAATGAAATGAGAGAAGAATCTCTGTAAAACAAAATGTAAATTGTTTCCTCTTTGAGCCAACTCTGATGAGATTAGGATTCATACAATGTTCCTCCCCCTCTCTAAGTTCCCTCATATATGATAGGTTTCCTTTGCCTCACTGTCACATGTAGTTTCCCTCTTTTTATCTCCCTTCTTCCTTTTTTCTGACACTATCCCCTTTCCATTTCTACTTCCCTTTTTTATGTTATATCGGTAAAATCAAATTATACATATGGTTTTTATGTATATCCACAACAGAAATACAGTTCTCAAGAGTTCCTTTTACCTTTTTCTACTTCTCTTGATTCCTGTTGTTGGAGATCAATTTTTTTGTTTAAGTCTGGTTTTTTTCCTTAGAAACAGATGGAATTCCTCTATTTCATTAAATGTCCATCTTCTTCCAGGGGAAAAAATACTCAGCTTAGCTGGATAGTTTATTCTTGGCTGCATTCCAAGTTCTTTTGCCTTGTGGAATATCGGATTCCAGGCCCTTCAATCCTTTAATGTTGAGGCAGCCAGATCTTGCGTGACCCTTATTGTGGCATCTCGGTATTTGAACGGTTTTTTTCCTGGCTGCTTGTAAAATTTTTTCTTTAGTCTGAAAATTCTGAAGTTTGGCCATAATATTCCTTGGAGTCTTTATTTTAGGGTCTTTTTCAGAAGGTGTTCGATGAATTTTTTCAACGCCTATTTTCCCTTCCAGTTCTATTACTTCTGGGCAGTTCTCTTTGATGATTTCCTGTAAAATAGTATCTAGGCTCTTTGTTTCATCATAATTTTCTGGTAGTCCAATTATCCTCAGGTTATCTCTCCTAGCTCTATTTTCCAGGTCTGCTGTTTTTCCAAGTAAATATTTGACATTTTTTTCCAATCTTTCATTTTTTTGGTTTTGCTTGACTGATTCTTGATGTCTCAATGAATCAGTCATTTCTATTTGTTCAGTTCTGATTTTTAGTGAGTTATTTTCTTCATTAGCTTTTTTTTTTTACTTCTTTTTGTATATGTCCAATTGAGTTGTTTGGCTCTATGGAATTTTTTTCCATTTCACTAATTTTTTTTTTTTTTTTTTTTAGTGAGTTATTTTCTTTTTCCAATTTGCAAACTCTGTTTCCCTGCACTTCTTGGGAGTTTTTTTCCTTTTCCAATTCACATTTCAGGAAGTTGTTTTCTTTTTCCACTTTATCAAATTTTTCTTTTAGTGAGTTATGTGCCTTTCCCCATTTCTCTTCTAACTCTCTTTTAAGGTTTTTAATAGTCTCTTCTAGGAGAGCCTTTTGTATTGGAGACCAACAATCATCTGGAGACTGTCTGCTATTAGTCTCTTCAGGGTTGAAAAGCTGTTCTCTTTCTGTGTAGAAACTATCAATCATTCTTTTGATTTTTTTACTCATTTTGTTAAATCCTGTAAGGTCTATCTTCAGAGCCAGGAGGTTACCAGCTTCCTCTGCAGAGCAGTGAAAGGCATATGGATGGATAGCTGTCCTACCAACCGGCTACAAAAAGCAGCGAGGTACTGAAGTGCTCTGCGAAAGAGTTCCCCACCCAAAAGTAACCCAGGCCTTCAGGGCTGAGCTGGGAAAGTGCCCTTCAAAGAACCCCAGCTGTGTGAGATAACGACTGCCCTGGGGCTAGATGATGAGCAGTGAGAGTTTCACTTCCCAAGCCAAATCCTATCCTGGGGCTGTAGGTGTTAGCAGCAGAGCAGTGAATGGATTTGCAGGGACAGGAAGTGTTTGCCCCGGGAAGCGCAGTCAGCTGGGGAGGTTCTATTGCCCCAGGCCGAGCCCCCCACTCTTACAATCAGAGGCTGCCCAGGCTGTGCCCCTCCCTGCCGTGCAAATTAGTAACTGCCCCTGCAAAAGCCCCGAACTGCAGGATGTGGCCGCAGGGCTGCAGTAAAGTCTGCCTGAGTCACTTCCGGGTTTGAGGGGTTACAGCCAGATCTCATTAGGTTCTGGCGTTTTTTAGAGGACCCTCTGTTTTAGGCTTTAATTTCTCTGCCAGTTTACTGCTTTGTAATCAAGGCAGAGCAGTTAGCGTCTCTATAACTTCCTTAGCCACAGAGATCACCCCCGCCCCTGGTCTGCTCAGGACGCTAGCCTATAGCTGCCTGTGCTAGTCTGTTCCTAGCCCCTCAGGACAAATCTTTCCTGGCGAGCTTCCAGATTGACTTAGGCTGGTAAATTGTAGTGCTTCTAATCTTCATGAATTTAAGTAGTGAAGAGTTATTTTTGAGGCTGCATTAAATAGTTGGTTATGAGGGGAATGAGAGGACCTTAGAGAGTCATGTGTGCTTGCTCTGCCATTTTGGCTCCACCCCCGGAAGTCTCTGGTTATTCTTTAACTTTGAAACCCCTTATTCTGTTGGAATTGGCCTGGCAGACTCAGTTTTGGGGATTATTTTTTTTAGAAACAACCAGAAATCAGATACCTGTCCTGGATTGGCAGTCTCTCTGATCTGTTTCTCCACTCCTCTTACCCCAGGTCCTTAATTAGTATTTCAGCATACTTAAAAGTTTGGGGTTTGCCTGCCTTGGTCTAATTGCATAATCTGCTTACAAATCTGATCCTTTCTGCAGCCCTGTCTGCTCCACTGTCTTGAGCCCTGCTGCCCTATAAGCAGAGGCTGAGTCAAATGCACAAATGGCCACAGACCTAACTCATAGTGAGCTATCCATATGTTCCCCAACTGCAGAAGACCTAACATGATTGCAATGAGGAGATTTGTATATTGATGATTAACTCTGGGGTTATCAGGTAGAGATTTGTCCTTGTCATAAGTCCTTGCATTGTTTTAGCTTTATTTTGGTTTTTATTTGATCTATTTACTTCACATAGGGTTGCTCAAAATTATGGTGCTAAGACCTTCTAGAGGAAGGTAATTCAAAGATTTGAATAGTTCGAAAAGAGAGAGTATGGAATGTTGTGCCATAGTTCCCTTTTAATGTCTTGACCCAGTTTCCCTAATTGTCCTATTCAGTTACTCTGCCTCAGGTTATAACCATTCCCTCTTAATGTTTAATAGGATATAGGTCTTCTGTCTTAGACTTCAGGCTATAATCATTCCCTCTTAATGTTTGATGGGATAAATGTCTTTATCCATTTTAGATAACAGTAGAATATCAGAAGCCTCTCCAATACCTCCCATTGTGTCATCCTAGGTGCCTCCCCCCATTAGGTCATCCCCATCCAGGTATCTCCCCCATTATGTCATTGTTCTTATTACCCTACAAAAGAATTTTGTATCTGACATTCCTGGCTGGATTCTTTGAGAAGATAGTCTCATTCAGCCCTGGGACCAAACTATGGATCCATTTGGTCTTAGTAAATCTCTCCATTAAATAAATTATTAAATACTCTCTAATCTCTATCTTGCTCAGTTTCTCCAACATTATAATATCACCTAGGTATCCCAAACTACCATAAAGTAGGTGTTTAATGAATGATTATTGAGTTGAATTAAACTTCTCTACAGCATCTTTTCTTATAACACATTCCCAAGGTTGAAAAGAAGAAATATTTCAGATTCTTAGAACAGCTTACATCCCAAAGCTAGAAAATACCACCCAGAGACTAGGGGACACAGTTAGCTTTCCTTAGAATTCCATATCAGTCTTATGGCATTGGGCAAAGAGTACTAATTTGGAGATTAGAAGACTTGAGCTCTAAACCAAGCTCTAAAATAAATATTTCACATAATATTATGCAAATCATGTCAACAATTATTTCTTTTTTCTTATCCATATAAAATGTGATTATTAATATTTGTGCCTGCTTTTATAATATAGTTTAATGCAGTATTTTTCAAATGTGAAGTGAGAAATCCAAAGGGTCTCAACCAAAAGTGTGCTCATCCAGTCACTTGTTAAATTAGTGTGAGCAAGTATTTATATACCTTAAAAATCAGCAAATACTATAAACTAGCATTTAATTTTCCCTTCAATATTTAAACTTTAAAAATCACTAGAAAAAATATTAAAAATGCAAATTAAATTTAGTAATATATCTCGCATATTTTTAAACTGCTTGCAGAGCTGATTGTTAAACATTTGCCAAAAACTCTTTCTTATGACTCGCATTCTCAAAACATTTTTTATAATAATAGTAAGACATAATTTGCCCATACAAGTATTCCTTTCTTTTCTAGCTACTTATGTAAGGCCAAGTTTTCTTTATATATTTCAACCCCAAATAATATGTCAAAATAGACTGAAGCAGAGATGAAAAATCAAATTTCTATTCAGGCAGAATTTACAAGATTTATAAAATATATGTAAAAGAAGGTCACTTTTTCATTTTTATGTTTTGAAAACACCTAATTTTCACAAAATGGTATTTATATTAACATATAATGGGTTTGTTCCTATTGTGTTTAAAATAATTAATTAATAAAAGTTTTTTATTTTATTTTCAATGTGATTAAATCAGAATAGATATAATTTGATACAGTTACCCAAAACAAAAGCTCTTTGGGGTCTTTAATAACATTAAGAGTACATAAGAGTCCTGACTGATACAAACTGGCTGTGTGACCATTATAGCAAGTCATTTAATCTCTCTGGAAACTCTCTAATGCTATAAATTACAAAAAAAAAAAAAAAAAAATTCAAGCTAATCTGCTTTAATGGACGATTTCCATAATGGAATTTTTTTTATTCTGATGAATTTGGTGATTTAGTTGCCCCTTTTCCCTGTCTCTGTCCCATAACCAGAAAAAAAAATAATGACTACAATTAAACTGTGGACTCCTTGAGAGCTGGAGAGAGACCCAGCACTTAGCACAGTTTCTGTTGTTTTGAATCGAATTTTTCTCTTCATGAATCCTTTTGGGGGAACTTTCTTGGCAAAGATACTGGAGTAGTTTACCATTTCATGCTCCAGCTCATTTTACTTATAAAGAAACGGAGGCATACAGGGTGGAGTGACTTGCACAGCTGGAAAGTATCAGAAGACAGATTTGAACTCAGGTAATTCTATCCTTTGCACTACATAACTGCCCTAGCTCCAGCACATAGTAAATGCTTAATCAATATTTACCTATTATTTGACTGATTTTACAGAATTATCATGAAAGTGATTAAAAAACTTAAAGGGCTATAGAATTGTGAAATGTTGGGCTGAGGAAAAGGAAGACATATCTTTGAAATAACAGGTTCATATACTGCTTTATGAATACTATTTTATTTAATGCTCACATGAGTAAGTGTCTGAGGCAGGATCTGAATTCTGTCTTCTTGCCTCTTAAGTTTACGTTCATATTTATTGTACCGTCTGGCAGATTTATAAAAGAATAATTTTAGAGTTTATTCATTGAAGAGGTTCCTAGGCTGCTAAGAATTTCTTCACAAGTGCTAAAATATATGTTTTGCTATTTGTTTTACTAGTTTTATGTAAAAACTAAGAGAGTACCTATCCTCAAGAAACTTACATTCTGATGTAGGTGACAATATGGAAAAAAAGAGTAGTGAACAGGAAAAAGGAGTCATTTTGAGAATTCCTTAGAAATTGTGAACAGAACAATAGCGCACTCTAGCAACACATTCTTTCCTGGTATTTGAATGATAGCACTGATTTGATTATAATTGTCAGAGAAAAAAAGGTAGAAGCTGAAAAGGACAAGGGATCTGATGAAGTTCCAAGGAGAGCAACAAACATTATCTCATTTAATCCCCAGAAAAATAAATGAAATTATTATGCTTTTGGGCAGCTAGTTGGTACAATGGATAGAGAGAAATAGGTCTGAAGTCAGGAAGACCAATCTTTCTCAGTTAAATACAACATCAGAACAGGTGTATGACCCTGGGCAAATCACTTAATCCAATTTGCCTCAGTTTCCTCATTTGTAAAATGAGCTAAAGAAGGAAATGGTGAACACTCCAGTATTTTTGCCAAGAAAACCCCAAATAAGGGCACACAGTTAGGTAAGTATCTAAGGTCACCTTTTAAAGTCATTCTGTCTCTAAGCCCATAATTCCATCACCTAGACCACTTGCCTAGCCTGGTGTAATATAATGCAATTTGGAGGGAACAGAAACCTTAGCAATAAGAAGAGTAAGTTGAAAATGGCTGTTGTAAATATGTTTTCACAGAATCGCAGATAGTCCTACCAACTGACATGAGCAGAAATATTTTCTATAGTGTTCTATACAAATGCTCACTCTTTTTTGGAGGAACTTCTGGGATGGATTAATCACGACTTAATAAAGCAGACAATTCTTTGGGTCAGAAAGAGGGAATGGAGGTGCTAATGGAAGTAGAAAGTATATCAGATTCATAACTAGAAGAATGGGCTTCAAATATTGTTTACAACTCTTGATGAAACCCATAAAATATCTCACCCCTGTGGGATTTATACACTCCTGTGGGAGCCAACTATAAAATGATGAGGATGAGTAAAATTGTTTTCCATCTATAAAATGGTTAATAGTAGCATTGATGGGGCCTCCATTATATTAGATATTATAACTTACTTGGGATTAGGCACAATATAACTTACAGATGTGATCACCATATGAAAAAGACTGGAGATCTTCCATCAAGGCAAACCCTTTAAATATGAACTATATTGGGGCAGCTAGGGGGCACAGTAGATAGAGCATCAGGCCTGAAGTCAGGAGGACCTGAGTTCAAATATGAACTCAGACACTTAACACGCCCTAGCTTTGTGACCGAGGGCAAGTCAATCAAACCCAATGTGTCTCAGCAAAAAAAAAAAAAAAAAAAAAAAAAATCTGAGCTATATTCCCCAGATACTGAGATAGCAAAGATTATGACTCCACTGTTGAGGAGAGAGCAACATTCCTTAATTCAATTCTTGCTATATCTATACAGTGATTTTTTTTTCATAGCTACATTATCTTAATTGGAATAAGAGCTTATCAGTGGGGGTGGGAAGACCACACTAAAATGGAAGTTTGAGCTCATAGCATTAAAGAAAGTAATTCTTCAGTGCGTAAACCTAAAATCCTGAAAGTAGCATATAGCCACTTTCTGAGTACCAGTAGCATTAATAGGAATTGGTATAAGTACCTCAGTATCTCACAATACAAGTTTGAATTAATATTCAGGAAATTTTAAAAAGAAAATATAGGAAGGGGTCATGCTGTGTCATCGCAAATGAAAGAAAGTACAATTGTATAATAATTATCTGGACAATTTAAATTAAGTCATATGTGAGATATGTCAAGACATCCACATTTTCCAACACCCACCTTTTCCCAAATTGGTCAAAGTCACAGTAAAAGAACCATCCCAAGATGGGGTAAATGGATTTCAGCAAAAGATCACCTCCCTGGTAGCAATCCAGTATTTGAGTGGGCCATGGTGAGGAGTAAATATCTCCTGCAGACAGGAGATGTCCTGTGGTGATATCCACAGTTATCTCATAAGCTTTGGTAGCTAAACTATAGATACCAACTACTGAGGCTGTCTTGTATAAATAGTATAACCATGACCACCAGTTGATTTATTGATGCACACAATTAATATAGTTAGCATACCTTGTTCTGGGTCCTTTTCTCTGGTTAATTGTTTTTTTTTTTAAATTGTGAGTTCTTTAGAAACTTTTCCCACTTGCCAAGCATCACAGTAAAGCTTATTCTCTTGATAATTTGGACACTAAATTCATTTTGGATGACTTCTCATCTTTGCAACCTCTTGGACCTCATCACGAAGAGATACAAAGCCTTCCTTCATTGCCTATCTTGGGGAAGTAAGGAAAAGAGAGAGTGAAGAATTGGGACTTGGAAAGGAAAAGAACAGTAAACACAGTGCCCCAGGAATGGGCATTACTCTCTGCAATCTGTTATTGAAAATGTTTGTTCATTAACAATCTGGAATCATGAATGGCTATTTTAAGACTGAAGAAGAGAACACATGAGACTTTGGGATATTTCCAGGAACTCAATTGCTTATGCTTATCTTAAGAACTTTTGGGGTACCACTCTGTGGAATTTGTTTTAAGGAAAAATATGAATTAAATCTTATAAAAGTTTTAAAAAGTAATTGGCAAGATTAATAGTTTCATTGCTCTAGGGCAAAAAAAGAAAGCTAGGTTGGTAGTATTCTAGAGGGCAAGAAAGTGAAAAAAAATTAGGTAAATGATTCATACCTAATAGCAACCTCTTATTCCAAACTGGACGTTTCAGTTTTTATCCTATTCTGTTAATAATTTTAATCACCTATATCTAAATAGATTAAACCATTCCTGATTGGTTTTGAGTTCCCTTTTGAGAAATAGAAGTGGAATATGTGTGTGTGAAGACATACATATATAGATATGTGTATACATAGAGAAGAAAGGGGATAAATAAAATAAAAAGTGCACAGCAGAGAATCAAAAAAAAAAACTTATAAGGAAACAAAGAAAAAATGGATAGCTTGGATCACAATGTATAGTATTTATTATAATACTGGATTGAATGGAAATTTATTGTTTTACATTTTAAATCATCATCTATGATTTGATGTACACATGACAATATAAATTGTTCAATAGTTTCAGTTTTGTCTGGATCTTCATGATCCCATTTTGGGTATTGTTGGTAAAAATAGTGAAAGGTTTTTTTGGGTTGTTTTTTTTTTTTTTTTTTTTTTTTGCAGATGAGGAACTAAGGCAAATAGGGGCTAAGTGACTCATTTTTTTTTCTTTTTTATTATTATTATAGCTTTTTATTTACAAGATATATGCATAAATAATTTTTCAGCATTGACAGTTGCAAATCTTTTTGTTCCAACTTTCTCCCTCCTTTCCTCCATCCCTTCCCCCAGATGGCAGATTGACCAATACATGTTAAATATTTTAAGGTATAAGTTAAACACAGTATATGTATACATGAACAGATAGTTATGTTGTCGGACTTTGAAATAGTGTACAATTAGCCTATAAAGGAAATAAAAAATGCAGGTGAACAAAAATAGAGGGATTGGGAATTCTATGTAGTGGTTCATAGGCATCTCCCAGAGTTCTTTCCCTGGGTGTAGCTGGTTCAGTTCATTACTTTGGATATAGGCCTAACAGTGGTAGATTTGTATCAAAAAGTACACATTATTTATTAACATCTTATGTGTAATTCTGATTTTTTTCCCCAAAATTATTTCACCTATTCACAAATCCAATAGGAGGAAATACATCTATGTGCTTCTTTTCCCACAATTGCTACCAAATTTATGATTTTCTTTTTTTGTTCTTCTTGTCACTCTGATGGGTGTGAAGTGGAATCAAAATTTTGCTTTAATTTGTCTCCGTCTATTTAGTTAACAACTTGGAGCATTTCTTCTTATCACTATAGCTTGAGTTTCTTCCCTTAAGAACAGTCTTTAAACCACTTATCAAGTGGGAAATGGATCTTTTCTCTATAAATTTGAATCATTTCCTTTTTATATCTTAGAGATGAAAGCTTTATCAGAGAAATTTGATAAATTTATTTTTCTCAGTTAATACTTTTCCTTTTAATCTGAGCTTTATTAGATTTTGAGTGCAAGTTTTTCAAATTTTATGTAATCAAACTTATTTATTTTACCCTCTGTGAAATTCTACTTTTAATTTAATCATAAACTTTTTTCACTTATCTACAGTTTTGATTTTTAATTATTCCATGATTCTCTAATATGTTTTTACATCTAAGTCACATGTCCACATGCCCACTGGAATCTTTGTTAGTATAAGGTATGAGATGTTGGTCAAAATCTTATTTCTTATACCATCATCCAATTTTGCCAGGAGTTTTTTTGTCAAATAGTGTGTTATTAAAAACATTAAAAATAAATTGAAGAGTAAAGAATTTAATTCTACAGGATTGTTGAGTCAAAAAGCAAACCATGGCAACAATAGCTAATTTCCTTAAAGATAATGACAACCATGAAACAAAACACCAAAATTTGGGGGATGCAGCCAAAGCAGTCCTTAAGGAAAATTTTGTATTTCCAAATACTTTTACTAACACCAAGGGCAAAGAACATATCAATAAACATAGGCTGCATCTAAGAATGCTAGGAAACTAATCCATTAGGGAGAAAAACAATTAAACAGCTAAGTAGGTATCTTAGAAATTTTTTTTAAAAGGACAAAAAATTTTTCTGAATTAACAAAAAACTGGGAGCTTTTTTAAAGAGATAAACTGTTAGCTATTTTGATTAAAGAAAAAGAGAAAACAAATTAATAGTATTAAAATTTAAAATAAGAATAAATATTGAATTTAAGCAATCCAATTTCAGAAGAAATTGAACAATATAGAAATGAACCTCCAGAAGAAAAAAAAATTACAGGACCAGATGGATTCACAAGTGAATTCTATCAAATAATCAAAAGTAATGAATATTATATAAACATTTATATAAAAATATATAAATATATATGTAACTATATATATAAATAAATATATTTATATTTACAAATATATATATTTATAAATATATAAGTATATAAAACATATATAAGTATATAAGAAGAAATCTTGCTTTCGCTGACACAGATAAGATTTGTGAAATCATAACCAGGGTGAATCAAAATATTAATAAGAAAACTACAAAACTACAAATGTCCTTAATAAATAGAGATGCAAAAATATTAAATAAAATATAAGCAAAGAGCTTAAAACAACATACTGCAGAAATGATATATCCAGGAATATAGGGTTAGTTTAATTTTGGGAAAACTAGAAATTTAATTAAATATATTAATGATAAAAATCAACAAAATAATATTATTTTATCAATAGATATAGAAAAAAGCTTTTCAAACCTCCATATCCTCTAAAAATACTAGAAAACACAGGAATAAATGAACTTTTTCTTAAAATGATACATACTATATATCGGACACCAAAAGCTGCTATTATTTGTAACAAAGATAAAATAGAATCCATTCAAGGAAGTCAGGGGAGGAAAATAAGGGAGGCTCATTGTCACAACTTCTATTTGACTTAGTACTAGAAATCCTAGCTTTAGTAATAAAACAAGAAAAAAAGAAATTGAAGGAATAAGTATAAGTAAATAATAAAAATAACCATTTTTGCATATGACATAATGGTGTACTTAAAGAACCCTAAAGTATCAAGTAAAAAAAAAAATAAATTACTTCAAGAAAGGTTAAATGAGTTGTTCACAGTCACACGGCTATTAGTTTAAATTTGTTGTTCATTCACTCATTGTTGATTCATCATGACTACATGGACCAGATCCTTCAATACTCCACTATATCCTGAATTCTGTCCAAAATTATGTTTGTTGCTTCCACGTCACTATCTCATCCTCTGCTGTCCCCTTCTCTTTTGACTTTCAATCTTTCCCAATACCAATTTGTTTTAGTTTATATCAGGCTTTATGCACAGTGATTATATTCCAAGGGTCATTCCAAATGACCGGTAGGTTATTTGACCCATGATTTTAAGGAGTCCCAGTTTTACATTTAGGAGGCCTTGATTCTAAGCATGGTTCTCCTACTTAGTATCTACATGACTTTCATAAATAGTAAATATTAGTTATTATTGCTATCCCTCCTTGCCAATATGGGGTTGAGGAAATCCATGCAAGAAAAGTTATTCTCAATTTTTCTACTCCTTTTACTATTTCTGCAAATAAACAAACAACACACACATATAAATGGTAGGCATAACAGAAATGATACCCCCATAATTGTTATTTTAGTACTATTTCCTGTATGCAGAAAGCCAAATCTTCCATATTTTCATTTTTCAATGGGATTCTAAAGCAATCTCTCTGGTTTTGTTGCCAGCTGAGATACCAACAAAAAAACAAGCATTAAAATAACCTTGTAAATAGATGATGTAAATATTATCTCTTACATAAGTGAGAAAATCATTTCAGGGAGCTAAAGTGACTTGTTCATTGTCATGAGACCAGTACTGTTGAAAACTGAAATTGAACACATATCCTAGCTCCAGTTTTCCTACTCTGTCCATTGTATAAGGTTGAAATACTTACTGTCCTCACAAGTGGGTCATTGGATTCATTAGATAAAGTTATTGCAAATGAAAAAGCAGTACTTTAAGTGACGATCATTATTCTAACATTGCTGTTATATTCTCATGATTGAGCTTCCAGAAAATGAGTCTTGCACCTTCATTAATTTAATGGGCATGGAACAGCAAGTGTCATCCACAGATAGTTTTCTAAGGAATGTTCTTGAAAGTAAAGACATTTCAAAGCACAACAACGTAATCAGAAGATTGCCTAGTGTGATTATATTCTAAAGTTCCTCAGCTCTTTTTCTCCCTTCTTCCTATTCTACTACCCATGATCCTTTATTACACAGCCATAATAATGAGAAACCACATTTGTATGACACCTTAATATTTGAAAAAAATCCACTTCATATAACCACCAAGGCAGCCTTGCATGATCACCTAGTGTGAACTTAAACTTTGTAAATTACATAGACCATCTAGTATAATTCACGTACAAACAGGTACTTTACAAAAACACAGTAAATGTTCATTTAGTTTTTGCTTTAAAATAACTGATAATGAAGGGAAACTCAAATATCCCATTTAACTTTAGGTTAAGTCAAATTCTTAAAAATAAATTTCCTAACATGGAGCCAAAAGACCGCTCTCTGAAATTCTGACCCATTTCTCAAAGTTCTCTCCAGGGTCAAAAAGAATAAGTCCAATCAATCAAGTGACAGACTGTCAGATACTTCAAGAAAGCCATTTAAGTCATACCAGATAGATCGTATAACGGATAGAATACCCTCTGACACTAGACCCAGAGTCAGAAAGATTTAAGTTCCAATATTGGAACTAGCTGTATACCCTGGGCAAATCAATTAATCTCTTCTTGTATGTTTCCTCATATGAAAATTAGAGATAAAAATAAGATCTATGTTCCTTGGTTGTTATGAGTATCAAATAAGATAATATTTATAAAATATTTAGCAGGGTACCTGGCATATAGTAGGAACTATATAAAGTTTAGCTATTAATAATATTAGGCTAAACATATCCAGTACCTTCAATCAGTATTTATATTAATAGACTCTTCTTTTCACACCTTGCACACCTTGCAAACCTGTCAAGCCACATGTACATTCATATATGGAAACATACAAGGCATATATGCATATTGTGTGTATATATACACACATACATACGTGTGTGTGTGTGTGTGTGTGTGTGTGGTTATGTGAGGAAAGTAAGAGATAAGCAAAAGCTAGTCCATCTCTGTTGATATTCTTAGAATGTCAGGAGAATTCTAAGAAGTGCTTCAATCTCTGTCCCAGAATGTTAGGAGAGATCCCCATGTTGAATTTTTTGGAAGAACTGAATGACAACCTAAAAGCATGAAACTGCATAGATAAATTGAGATAATACCAAATATATATATATAATATATATATATATATATATATATATATATATATATATATATATATATATACACACACATATACACACATATGTGTTATTTGAGTGGTACAGGGTAAAGAAGAATTCTCATTTCCCACATGTTATTCTTATTGTACTCTTTTAAAGCAATATTTTTAATTATCACATCAGATTGTTATATGTGTGTGTGTGTGTGTGTGTGTGTGCGTACGTGTGTGTATGTATGTCTATAATCATTCATAAATAATCATGAGTCCATATGTGATATAACAAAGGTAGAAAAAAACTATTACTTCCCAAATTCTGTACATTGCATCCCTCTTAAACCAGGTTTTTTTTTTTTAACATATCAGAATTTTTATTCAAAATGAGCTAACAATTCAGTAAGAAATGACCAACAGGATGATTTCAGAAAGGCCTAGAGAGACTTACACGAACTGATGCTGAGTGAAACGAGCAGGGCCAGGAGATCATTATATATACTTCAACAACAATACTATATGATGATCAATTCTGATGGACCTGGCCATCCTCAGCAATGAGATGAACTAAATCAGTTCCAATGGAGCAGTAATGAACTGAACCAGCTATGCCCAGCGAAAGAATTCTGGGAGATGACTAAGAACCATTACATTGAATTCCCAATCCCTATATTTTTGCCTGCCTGCATTTTAGATTTCCTTCACAGGCTAATTGTACAATATTTCAGAGTCCGATTCTTTTTGTATAGCAAAATAACAGTTTGGTCATGTATACTTATTGTGTATCTAATTTATACTTTAATATATTTAACATCGACTGGTCATCCTGCCATCTAGGGGATAGGGTGGAGGGAAGGTAGGGGAAAATTGGAACAAAAGACTTGGCAATTGTTAATGCTGTAAAATTACCCATACATATAACTTGTAAATGAAAAGCTATTAAAAACAACAACAACAACAACAACAACAACAACAACAACAACAACAACAAATGAGCTAACATTTAAAAAAAAAAGATGTTTCAAAGACTCACTACCATCTAGTTTCACCATTGCCATCTTGTGCATGTCAAAGTGATTTTTCTGAACCCAAGTGTAAAACTTTATATTTATCCCTTATCAAATTTCAGGATTAGGCTTGGTACAAAATTCAAGGCTGTTGTGATATTTTCTGAATTCTGACTTATTAATTCAAGGTATTGGCTATTTTTGCTAGCACTATGTCATCTGAAAATTTGGTAGACACACAATCTGTTATTTTATCCAAGTAATTAAAATAAATTTTAATAGCACAGGCTATTCCCAAACCATTCTATTATCAGTTTTTTTCTAAGATGACATGGAATCAATAAAGACTATTCTTTGAGGGGTAAAGCCAAAGATGGCAGAGAAAAGATAGGAAACTACCTGAACTTTCCCAAGTTCCATTCAGAGCCAATGTTAACTTACATCTCTAAATGTATTCAGGAGTAACAAAACACATTAAAAGATGGAGTGAAACAATTATTCAGCTTGAGTTAACTTAAAAGGACTCTAGGAAAGATCTGTCTTTCTAGGGTAAAAGGGAAGTACAGCCCAGTGCAGGCAGGGTGTGAGCAAGGCAGCAGGAGGCTCTTATTGTACCACTGTACTGTACCACAGTAAGCAAGTGAGGGACTAAGAGGACTCAGCACAGCAGGCTAGCTGTAAGGCTTCCAGCCATCAGCACAAAAGGTAAATTACCAGGCTCAGAACACTAGGAGCGACTAGGAAGGTCCACTTCAGTGTAGTAGACAAATCATCAGTATTTTAGGGTACAATGTGGAAAACCTTTAATCAGGCCCCAAGCCACCAGCACAAGAAACTTGGGATAATGCCTATATGTGAAAAACAGAACTCAAGTTCTATTTAATTTTACTTTGCTGAGGCAATTAAGATTAAGTGACTTGCTCAGGGTCACACAGCTAAGAAGTGTTAACTGTCTGAGACCAGATTTGAACTCAGGTCCTTCTGACTTCAGGGCTGGTGCTTTACCCACTGTGCCACCCAGCTGCCCCCAGAACTCAACTTTTTAAAATGATAAAAAAAAAAAAAGTCTTGACCCTAAAATTCTACTTGGCTAGTGCCAAAATCAAAATGTCCTCTTTAGTACTAGTAATATAAGAAAATTGGGAAAAGAAATGAGAGATATTCAGGAGAAATATGGAGGGAGGAAGCCAACAGCTTGGCAAAGAAAGTACAAAAATTGTCTAAAGAAAGCATTTTCTTAAAATATAGAATTGACCAAATGGGAAAAAAAATTCAGTAAAGAAAACAACTTTGTTTAAAAGGCCCAATAGAGGGCTTATACCCCAAAGAGATACTAAAGAAAGGAAAAGGACCTGTATGTGCCAAAATGTTTGTGGCAGCCCTGTTTGTAGTGGCTAGAAGCTGGAAAATGAAAGGATGTCCATCAATTGGAGAATGGTTGAGTAAACTGTGGTATATGAATGTTATGGAATATTATTGTTCTGTAAGGAATGACCAGCAGGATGAATACAGAGAGGACTGGCGAGACTTACATGAACTGATGCTGAGTGAAATGAGCAGAACCAGGAGATCGTTATATACCTCAACAACAATACTGTTTGAGGATGTATTCTGATGGAAGTGGATCTATTCGATAAAGAGAGCCTTAATTGATCAAAGATGGACAGAAGCAGCTACACCCAGAGAAAAAACACTGGGAAATGAATATAAACTGCTTGCATTTTTGTTTTTCTTCCCGGGTTATTAATACCTTCTGAATTCAATTCTCCCTGTGCAACAAGAAAACTGTTCGGTTCTGCACACATTTTTGTATTTAGGATATACTGTAACCCAAAAGGACTGCTTGCCATCTGGGGGAAGGGGTGGAGGGAGGGAGGGGAAAAATCGGAACAGAAGTGAATGCAAGGGATAATGCTGTAAAAAATTATCCTGACATGCGTTCTATCAATAAAAAGTTATTTAAAAAAAATAAAAGGCCCAATAGAAAAGGAGGTACAAAATTTAACTGAAGAAAATAATTCCTTAACAATTAGAATTGGGCAAGTGGAAGCTAAGAGACATCAAGAATCAGTGAAAGAAAAACAAGTGATCAAGTAAAAAAATTCAGCAGAGATAATTTAAGAATTATTAGATTAACTGAAAGCTATGATGATAAGAAGAAAGAAGAAAAGTAGAAGAAGAAAGAGGAGGAGGAGGAGAAGGTGGAAGAGGAAGAGGAGCAGAAGGAGGAGGAGAAAGAGGAAAGCATCTTTCCAAAAAATTATCAAGGAAAATTACCCTGATATCCTATAGCCAGTAGTCAATGTAAGTAGTCAATGAAAGAATCCACCAGTCACTTCTAAAAGGGATGTCAAAATGAAAACTCCAATTATAGGATCAAGAAGAAAATATTTCTAGCACCCAGAAAGAAACAATCCAAATACAAGGAGCCACAGTCAGGATTATACAGGAGTTATCCCTTTCAATATTAAAGTAATGAAGGCCTTGGAAAATGATATTATGGAAGGCAAAGGAGCTTGAATTATAACTTGGAATCAATTAATCAGACCACCAGCCCTGAACCCAGTCAATCAATTTGAGCATAATCTTTCAGGGGGAAAAGATGGATATTCAATGAAATAGGGACTTTCAAGCTTTCATGATGAAAAGACCAGGAGTTGAAGACAAAATTTGTTCTGCAACCACAAGACTCAAGAGAAGCATAAAAAAGGAAACAGGAAAGAAAAACAATCAGTAAGATTAAAATGTTTACATTCCTATATGGGAAGATGACAATTGTAATGAGAATTTTATCTCCATTAGGGCAGTTAAAGGGAATATTCATCAGCATAGAGTGGATATAAATTGACTTTGATGTGATAATATAGATAAATTAAGGGGTGAAAAAAAGAAATGTATTGGAAGAAGAGTAAGATTGGAGGCAGATTATGATAAATTATATTACATGAACATTATATAACAGGACCCAAAAGACCTATTACAATAAAGGGAAAGAAGGGAGGAAACAAGCATTGTTTGAATCTTACTCTCATAGGAAACAATATATACACTCAGTTGAGTATAGAAATTTATTTTGCCCTATCAGGAAATAGGAGAGAAAAGCAGAAAGAAGACTAAGGGAAATCTGATACAAAGGAAGAAAAAAGGAAAGGCAAAAGTAGGAGAGGAAAGGAAAAAAGGGGAAAAAAAGGAAAGAAGGGAGAGCAGATTTGGAAATGTGGGATCAGAAGCAAAACACTGGTAAGGAGGGAACAGGATGAAAGCAGAAAAAAAAAGCCTAAATAGGGGAACAATAGACTAGAGAGAACACAGTTATTAATCATAATTGTAAATTGAATGGGATGAATTTTTGCATAGAACAGAAGGGGACAGCACAATAGATTAAAAAACATAATTCTACAATATGATGTTTACAAGAAACACATGTGAAGCACAGAGATAGATACAAAATAAAGATAAATATTTAAAGCAAAATATATTGTGCTTCAGTTGAAGTTAAAAAAAAAAAACCAGGGGTAGAAAATCTGATTTCAGAAAAAGAAAAAGGAAAAATAGATCTAATTAAAAGAGATAATGATGCATATCCTTTGACCCCAGCAGGGGCATTACTGGGTCATCAAGGATATCATAAAGGAGAGAAAATGACCCATATGTGCAAAAATGTTTTCAGTAGCTCTTTTTGTGATAACAAAGAATTGGAAAAGGTATGGATGTCCATCAACTGGTGAATGGCTGAATAAATTGTGGTATATGAAGATAATAGAATATTATTTTTCTACCAAAAAAAAAAAAAAAAAAAGATGAACAAGCTGATTTTAGAAGGGCCTGGAAAGATTTACATGAACTGATGCTGAGGGAAACAAGCAGAACTAGGAATACATTGTACACAATGCCAACAAGAATGTGCAATGATCAACTATGACAGACTTGGTTCTTCTCATTGGTTCAGTGATCCAAAGCAATCCCAATAGACTTTGGAAAAAAGAATGCCATCTGCATCCAGAAAAAGAGCTATAGAAATTGAATGTAAATTAACACACAGTATGCTCACGTTTTTTCTTCTTTTTCTCTCCCTTTTGATCTGATTTTTCTCTCCCAACATGATTCATAAAGCAATGTGCATAAAAAATAAATGTTTTAAAATAAAATGAAATAGAAAACAAAAAAGAGACAAGGAAGGAAACTGCATTTTGCTAAAGGATACCATAGATAATGAAGTAATATCAATACTAACTATATATGCATTGAATGGTACAGCATAAGCATGCCTATTGGTGAAGTTAAATGAGTTATGGGAAGAAATAGTGAAACTAGATCAGTGGGAAACCTCAACCTCCCTATTCTAGAACTAGATAAGTCTAACCAGAAAATAAGAAATAAGAGAGAAGTTAAGGTGAATAGAATTTTTAAAGTAGATCTTAAGAAAAAATAAAATGGCAATAAAAAGAAAAGATATTTTTCTCAGGGATACAGGGCACCTACACAAAAATTGACCATGAATTAGGATATTTAAACCTCATAATCATATATGGAAAGGGAAAATATTAAATGTATCCTTTTCATATCATGGTGTAATACAAATTACATGTAATGAGTAGCTATGGAAAGGTAGACTAAAAAGTAATTGGAAATTAAATAATCTAATCCTAAATAATGAGTGAGTCAAACAACAAATCATAAAAACAGTTGATAATTTCAGAGAAATTTAGAGAATGATTATAACGACAAAACACACCAAAACCTTTAGGATACAGCCAAAGCACTTCTTAGCAGGGATTTAATATCTCTAAATGCTTGCATGAATAAAATAAAGTAAGAGTAGATAAAATAAAGAAAAATGGATAAAATAGAATTGAGCATGCAAAAAAAAAGGTAGAAAAAGGAATGAATTAAAAATTCCCAATTAAATACCAAATTAAATATTTTGAAAACCAAATGAGAGATTTATAAAATCGAAACTAAGGATGTTATTGAACTAATAAATAAAACTGACATGGTTTTATAAGAAAACCAACAAAATAGATAAACTTTTGGTCAATTTGATCAGAAAAAGAAAAGAAGACTGAAATTGGAATGCAGAGCCAAGATGGTGGAATGAAGACAGAAACTTGCTCAATCTCTACCCTAAACTACTTCAAATTTCTTTAAAGAATGACTCTAACCACATTTTAGAGCATCAGAACACCCAAAAAGATAGAGTAGAACATTTTCCAACCAAAGACAACTTAGAAACTCAGCAGAAAAGGTCTGTGACTCCAGGGTAAATATCCAGTGTGCAGTCCCAGTGCAGGGCACCCCCATGCAGCCCCAGATTCAAACAATTCCAGCCTGGGACCAGCCTCTGAACCAACAGCAGTACTGATGGCTTCAAGATCTCTCAGTCTAGAGACAAAAGGAGGATCTGGAAAGCCAACAGAAAAGTAAAAGAAAAGAAGACAAATTATCAATATCAAAAACAAAAAAGAGTGAATTAAAGCAATAGTTCAGTTTTTTTGCCCAACTATATGACAATAAATTCAACAATCTAAGTGAAAGAAATGAATATTTATGAAAATATAGATTGCCTAGGTTATAAGAAGAGGAAATAAAATATTTAATTCTATTTTAGAAAAATAAATTGAACAAGACATCAATGAACTCCCTAAGAAAAAACCTCCAGGGCAAGGTGGATTAATAGGTTAATTCTACCAGATATTTAAAGAACAATTAATTCTAATACTATATGAACTATCTGAAAAAATAAGTAAAGGAGTCCTGCCAAATTCCTTTGATTACACAGATATGGTGCTGATACCTAAACCAGAATGAACCAAAACAGAGAAAGAAAATTATAAATATCCCTAATTCATATTTATGCAAAATATCAAATAATTATTAACAAGGAGATTACAGCAGTTTGTCACCAGGACAAATGACCAGGTGGGATTTATACCAGGAAGGGATAGCTGGTTCAATAATAGGACACATATCAGCATAATTGACCAAAATTAGCAAAAATTAGATGATTATCTCAATAGATACAGAAAAGCCTTTAACAGAATACAGCACCCATTCTTATTAGAAACAATACAAAATATAGCAATAAATAGAATTTTCCTTAAAATAATAAGTAGCAGCTATCTAAAACCATTAGAAAATTTTATATGAAATGGGGATGAGCTAGAATCCTTCCCTAAGATCAGGGGTGAAACAAAAAACCAAAAATTATCACCACATTATTCGATATTTTACTAGAAATGTTACCATTAGCAATAAGAAAAAAAAAAGAAATCAAAGAAATTAAAGTAGGCAGTGAGGAAACAAAACTATTACTCTGTAGATGATGTGATACTTGAAGAATCTATTTGAAGAATCATAGAGAATCGACTAAAAAACTACTAGAAACAATAATTTGTTGTAGGACAAAGTTATAGGACGTAGAATAAACCCACATAAATGATCAGCATTTCTACACATCACCAACAACATCTAACAGCAAGATTTAGAAAGAAAATTTTCATTTAAAATAACTAGCAAAGCAAAGTTGAAGAATAGAAAATAAACCTACACAAATCATCAGCATTTCTATATATTACTGACAAAACTCAGCAACAAGAAATAGAAAGAAAAATTCCATTTAAAATTACTGTAGACAAAAATAAAGTATTTGGGTGTCTACCTGCCAACACAAACCCAAGAACTATATGAATATGATTACAAAACTCTTGTCACACAAATAAAGTCAGATCTAAACAATTGAGAAAATATCAATTACATTGGTAGATTGATTTAATATGATAAAAATGACAATTCTGCCTAAATTGTTCTACTTTTTCAGTGCCATACCAGTCAAGCTGCCAAAAAACTATTTTATAGAACTATAAAAAATAATAGCAAAATTCATCTGGAAATTAAAAAAAAAAGGTCAAGAATATCAAATGAATTAATGAAAAAAAAAAAAAAAAGAAAAGAAATACAAAGGATGGTAGCTTAGCAGAACCAGGCCTAAAATTACATTATAAAGTAGCAGTCATCATTTTTGTAAAGAAATATGTGTATCCAAAGTTTTGCAAGGTTAAAAAAAACCTTGTTAAAAAGGTTAAAAAATTAGCCATGCATATTCTTTGAAAATTAAAAGCTCTAATTTAAAAAAAGAAATATGTATCAAAGAGAAGTGATAAGATATTAAATATAGGACAAGTTTGCTTAATCTGTCCATAAAACAGGGTGAACACATATGAGATTCATACTATTAGAAAACTATGTCTTTTCTTTCTGGCATCAAACAACTCTCCTTAATGACAGATATCATATTTTTTAGAACTACATAGTCCACATGCCTCATAGTACCAGCAAAAGGAAAGGTCATAATTGTTTTTTGGTACATATGGTCCCCTGATGTACCAATTTCTCTAGTGCAAGTAAGGTCAAGGTTCACAGGTTTGTTTTTCTTCATCACCATATGCCTTATCTCTCTTTGATAAACATATTTCTTTATAACAATGATTTCTTTAGTCATCAGAAGAATAAGATCCATAAATATGGTTCTGCAACTATTTGTTTCTCCATGTGATACCTGGTAATCAAGGTTATTTGTAAGGAAAAGGGGAGCGCAGAGAATCAGATAAGCAAAAGATCTTATTTAGGGGCAAAGGTTTGTCTACTTTTCTGAACTATAAAGTATAACCAATGGAATAATCAATCAATCAGTAAATGTTTATTAAGCACCTACTATGTGCTAACTACTGTGCTAAACACTAGTAATACATCAAATAGAGAAAGATAGTCCCTTCTCTTAAAGAGCTTATGATATAATAGAATAGTATGACAGGATTGGAAAAGTAGTACAGAGACAAGTTAGGAAGAATATCTTGAATGCTGTAATTTTTTTCTCAATAGCCATTAAAGATTCACAAAGGTTTTTTGAACAGAGGAACTACAATGACCATGTATATGCATATACTCTACCAATTCCATAAAGAAGGATCAAAGGAAGAAAAGAAATGAAACAGGGAAATTTGTTATAAGTCTAATAAATTATATGGAAAACTAATTATAAGGACATGTACCAGGACCTGAGAAGTGGACTTAGAGAAATAGTATCAGATGGGAAAAAATATTTTGGAGATAGAATAAAGATGTAAGGCCCTACATCTAAAAGAATATTACTATTGTTCAGTTGTTTGAGTTACATCCGAATCTTCATGACCCCAACTGGGATTTCCTTGGAAAAGATACTGAAGTGGCTTGCCATTTCTTTTACCAGCTCATTTTATAGATTAGGAACTTGAAATAAACAGAGTTTAGTGAATTGATTGGGGTCACACAACTAGTAAGTATCTGAGGCCAGATTTGAACTCAGAGAAATGATTTTTCCTAACTCCAGGGGAATATTTCTATTCACAGTACCATACATCTGGATATGCATGCTTACATATCTAATAATATGAATATATTATTATAATATCTTAATATATATTATATAATTATATGTAATGTATATTATATTATATATTATCTATTATAATTATATTATATTATAATAATATCTATATATTAAATATACATATATATTTATGTGTGATATATGTGTGTGTTTACATATATAGCTATATATGTGGAAACTTCTCTTATATGAGATATACTGTGCTCGATTCTGGGTAAAATGAAAAAAGGAGACACAGATGTCCACTAGGGAACCTAAGACATCTGGGAATAGAGTTCTGTTTGGTAAACAAAAAGGAACCATTGGAAGCTTTTTTTTTTCCAGAAGGAAGGATGAGAAAGCTACATTTGAGGAAAATTATTTGGCCAAAATGAACTAGAGATTGAAGATCTTGGAAGCTGATAGAATAGTTAGGAGTTTCTTATACTGTAAAGGAAAAATAATAAAAGTTAGAGCTAGAACAACAGTACTAAGAAATATCTAGTCAAATACATCTATTCGAATCAGTCTGAATAGTATAAAGAAAACATGGCTAAAACTTTTCTCAGGCTTCCCATTCCAAACTTCAACTTGCACTAAATAAGTGAGAGAACCAAAATGAGCTTATAAATGAAGAGTGGGATTTATTTAAGCTCCTCTACTAAGGAAGAAGCTTGTCCACTCAGGTGGAGAGTTCTGCTTGCCAAACACATTAGAATTAAGCAGAAGCCTCTGAAAAGAAATATTTAGGGATTTGTTGGAACAAGATCACCGCAGTCAAAGCACTGGAAGTAATCACCATCTCTCTAAGAAGCAGTATGATTTTCTTTAAGTACTGAGATTTTTCCTTGAGATATTGACATTTTCTCTGCTTCTACTGAAAAAATCAATGAGACTTTCAGTAATTAAAAAGGCCATGTTTTGCACTTTCACAAGATGATGAAAACGTCACACATTCCTCCAAACTTTACCTGAACTGAAAGAAAAGAAAGGGGGGGATCATTTATTGTGATCTCTTTTTAATTATTATTTATTGTTTAATTAATGATTATTGAAAGCAGTCTCACGATGGCACAGTGGATTATAAACCTAGGACCTTAGAGTCAAAAAAAAAAACCTTAGAATCAAAAAAAATCTTATTTCTGACATTAGCTATATGACCTTAGACAAATCACTTAACTTCTCTCTGCCTAAATATATTTATTTTTAAAAAGGAGAGAGTTGGACTTTATGGTCTCGAACATCCCTTTCTTTCTTTCTTTCTTTTATTTTTTTTTACACCAAATAAATCCTTTATTCTCTGGAACTCATGCTCAATGGCTCTGCTTTTCTTTTTGGAAGTGGCCTCAGCTGCACATTCCACTTAGACCTAGTTTTAGCTTTATGTCATACTCCATTCATCCCCTTTCTTTTTATATATATATATATATATTATTTTGTAATAACTTTATATTGACAGAATCCATGCCAGGGTAATTTTTTTTTTTACAAGATTATCCCTTGCACTCGCTTCTGTTCCGATTTTTCCCCTCTCTCCCTCCACCCCGTCCCCCAGATGTCAAGCAGTCCTATACATGTTAAATATGTCACAATATATCCTAGATACAATATATGTGTGCAGAACTGAACAGTTCTCTTTTTGCACAAGAAGAATTGGATTCAGAAGGTAAAAATAACCCGGGAAGAAAAACAAAAATGCAAATAGTTCACATTCGTTTCCCAGTGTTCTTTCTTTGGGTGTAGCTGCTTCTGTCTATCATTTATCAATTGAAACTCAGTTAGGTTCTATTTGTCAAAGAAATCCACTTCTATCAGAATACATCCTCATACAATATCGTTGTCAAAGTGTATAATGATCTCCTGGTTCTGCTCATTTCACTTAGCATCAGTTCATGTAAGTCTCTCCAAGCCTTTCTGTATTCATCCTGCTGGTCATTTCTTACAGAACAATAATATTCCATAACATTCATATACCACAATTTACCCAGCCATTCTCCAATTGATGGACATCCATTCAATTTCCAGTTTCTAGTCACTACAAACAGGGCTGCCACAAACATTTTGGCACATACAGGTCCCTTTCCCTTCTTTAGTATTTCTTTGGGATATAAGCCCAGAAGTAGCACTGCTGGATCAAAGGGTATGCACAGTTTGATAACTTTTTGGGCATAATTCCAGATTGCTCTCCAGAATGATTGGATTCGTTCCCAACTCTACCAACAATGCACCAGTGTCCCAGTTTTCCCTCATCCTCTCCAACATTCATCATTATTTTTTTCCTGTCATCTTAGCCAATCTGACAGGTGTGTAGTAGTATCTCAGAGTTGTCTTTTTTTTTTTTTTTTGAATTTAATTTTATATAATAATAACTTTGTATTGACAGAATCCATGCCAGGATAATTACACAACATTATCCCTTGCAATCACTTATGTTTCGTTTTTTTCCCTCCCTCCCTCCTCCCCGCCCCAAGATGGCAAGCAGTCCTATATATGTTAAATATGTTGCAGTATATCCTAGATACAATACATATTTGCAGAACCAAACAGTTCTCCCGCTGCACAGGGAGAATTGGATTCAGAAGGTAAAAATAACTCGGGAAGAAAATCAAAAATCAAATAGTTCACATTCATTTCCCAGTATTCCTTCTTTGGGTGTAGCTGTTTCTGTCCATCATTTATCCAATGAAACTCAGTTAAGTCTCTTTGTCAGAGAAATCCACTTCCATCAGAATACATCCTCATACAATATCGTTGTCGAAGTGTATAATGATCTCCTGGTTCTGCTCATCTCACTTAGCATCAGTCCATGTAGGTCTCTCCAAGCCTCTCTGTATTCATCCTGCTGGTCATTCCTTACAGAGCAATAATATTCCATAACATTCATATACCACAATTTACCCAGCCATTCTCCAATTGATGGGCATCCATTCATTTTCCAGTTTCTAGCCACTACAAACAGGGCTGTTACAAACATTTTGGCACATACAGGTCCCTTTCCCTTTTTTAGTATCTCTTTGGGGTATAAGCCCAATAGAAACACTGCTGGATCAAAGGGTATGCACAGTTTGATAACTTTTTGGGCATAATTCCAGATTGCTCTCCAGAATGGCTGGATTCGTTCACAACTCCACCAACAATGCATCAGTGTCCCCGTTTTCCCGCATCCCCTCCAACATTCATCATTATTTTTTCCTGTCATCTTAGCCAATCTGACAGGTGTATAGTGATATCTCAGAGTTGTCTTAATTTGCATTTCTCTGATCAAAAATGATTTGGAACACTCTTTCATATGAGTGGTAATAGTTTCAATTTCATCATCTGAAAATTGTTCATATCCTTTGACTATTTATCAATTGGAGAATGGCTTGATTTCTTATAAATTTGAGTCAGTTCTCTATATATTTTGGAAATGATGCCTTTATCAGAACCTTTAACTGTGAAGATATTTTCCCAGTTTGTTGCTTCCCTTCTAATCTTGTTTGCATTAGTTTTGTTTGTACAAAGGCTTTTTAATTTGATATAATCAAAATTTTCTATTTTGTGATCAGTAATGGTCTCTAGTTCATCTTTGGTGACAAATTTCTTTCTCCTCCACAAGTCTGAGAGATATACTACCTTATGTTCCTCTAATTTATTTATAATCTCGTTCTTTATGCCTAGGTCATGGACCCATTTTGATCTTATCTTGGTGTTAAGTGTGGGTCCATGCCTAATTTCTGCCATACTAATTTCCAGTTATCCCAGCAGTTTTTATCAAATAATGAATTCTTATCCCAAAAGTTAGGATCTTTGGGTTTGTCAAACACTAGCTTTCTATAGTTGACTATTCTGTCTTGTGAACCTAACCTTTTCCACTGATCAACTAATCTATTTCTTAACCAATACAAATGGTTTTGGTGACTGGTGCTTTATAATTTTAGATCAGGTACAGCTAGGCCACCTTCATTTGATTTTTTTTCATTAATTCCCTTGAGATTCTCGACTTTTTATTGTTCCATATGAATTTTGTTGTTATTTTTTCTAGATTGTTAAAATATTTTCTTGGAAGTCTGATTGGTATAGCACTAAATAAATAGATTAGGGAATATTGTCATCTTTATTATATTCGCTCGGCCTATCCAAAAACACAATATTTTTCCAATTATTTAAGTCTGACTTTATTTGTGTGGAAAGTTTTTTGTAATTTTGCTCATAAAATTCCTGACTTTCCTTTGGTAGATAGATTCCCAAATATTTTATGCTATCAACAGTTATTTTGAATGGAATTTCTCTTTGTATCTCTCGCTGTTGGATTTTGTTGGTGATGTATAAAAATGCTGAGGATTTATGGGGATTTATTTTGTATCCTGCTACTTTGCTAAAATTATGAATTATTTCTAATAGCTTTTTAGTAGAATCTCTGGGGTTCTCCAGGTATACCATCATATCATCTGCAAAGAGTGATAGTTTGGTTTCCTCAATGCCTACTCTAATTCCTTTGATCTCTTTCTCGACTCTTATTGCAGAGGCTAGTGTTTCTAATACAATATTGAATAATAATGGTGATAGTGGGCAACCTTGCTTCACTCCAGATCTTACTGGGAAAGGTTCCAGTTTTTCCCCATTGCATATGATGCTTACTGAAGGTTTTTAATATATGCTCCTGACTATTTTAAGGAAAAGTCCATTTATTGCTATGCTCTCAAGTGTTTTTATTAGGAATGGATGTTGGATTTTATCAAATGCTTTTTCTGCATCTATTGAAATGATCATATGGTTTTTGTTTGGTTGGTTATTGACATAGTCAATTATGCTAATAATTTTCCTAATATTGAACCTGCCCTGCATTCTGGTATAAATCCTACTTGGGATTTATCCTGGGGATAATTTTCTGTAATCTTTTTGCTAATATTTTATTTAAGATTTTAGCATCAATATTCATTAGGGAGATTGGTCTATAATTTTCTTTCTCTGTTTTCAACCTACCTGGTTTAGGTATCAGTACCAAGTCTGTGTCATAAAAGGAGTTTGGTAGGACTCCTTCAGTCCCTATTTTTTCAGATAGTTTATTTAGCATTGGAGGATTCTGGCTTTTAATCCATTCTGCTAACCGCTTCCTCTTTATGGGGGAGTTTACCCCATTCACATTTATGGTTAAAATGACCAATTCTGTATTACTTGCCATCTTGTTAACCCCTGTTTATGCTTTTCTCCCTTCTTTCCCCCTTACCCCCCTTCCCAGTATTAAGCTTGTGAGCACCACTTGCTTCTCACAGTTCTCCCTTTTTAGTATCCCTCCCCCCGCCTTAGAGTTCCTCCCCCTGTCTTACCCCTTTCCCTCCCAGTTTCCGTATTCCCTTCCACTTAGCTTATTCCTTCCCTTTTCACTTTTCCCTTCTCACTTTTCAATGAGGTGGGAGAAGTTTCACCATAAATTGAATATGTCTAAAATTTTTCTCTTAAAGCCAATTCTGAAGGCAGTAAGATACCCACTATATTCATCCCCCTCCATTCTTTCTCTCAGATATAATAGGTTTCCTTTGCCTCTTCATGAGATGTCATACCCCCACTTTACCCTTTTTCTGGTACAATGTCCTTTCCACATCTAATTTCTAGAACAAGATATACATATATTCTTTATACATCATTATAGCTGAAATATAATTCCCAAGATTAATCTTTACCTTTTTAGATTTCTCTTGAGTTCTATATTTGTAGATCAAACTTTTTGTTAAGTTCTGGCTTTTTCATCAAAAATAGGTGAAATTCGCTTACTTCGTTGAATGTCCATCTTCTTCCCTGGAAAAAGATGCTCATTCTAGCTGGGTAAGTTATTTTTGGTTGCATACCAAGTTCCTTAGCCTTTTGGAATATCATATTCCAGGCCCTTCGATCCTTTAATGTGGCTGCTGCTAGATCCTGGGTGATCCTTACTATGGCTCCTCGATACTTAAATTGGGTTTTTCTAGCCACTTGCAGTACTTTTTCCTTTGTCTGAGAGTTCTGGCATTTGGCCACTATATTTCTTAGTTTTTGATTTTAGGATTCCTTTCAGTAGGTGATTGATGAATTATTTCAATGTCTATTTTACCCTCTGTTTCTATGACTTCTGGGCAGTTCTCTTTGATAATTTCCTGGAAAATAGTGTCCAGGCTCTTTTTTCATCATGCTTTTCTGGGAGTCCAATGATTCTCAGATTGTCTCTCCTGGATCTGTTTTCAAGGTCTGTTGTTTTCCCCAGAAGGTATTTCACATTCTTTTCCATTGTTTGATTTTTTTGGATTTGCTTGACTGATTCTTCTTGTCTCCTCGAGTCATTCAATTCCATTTGTTCAATTCTGATTTTCAATGAAGTATTTTCTTCACTCACTTTTTAAATATCTTTTCCTAATTGTCCAATTGAGTTCTTTTGTTCTATGGAATTTTTTTTCCATTTCGCCAATTTTGTTTTTTAGAAAGCTATTTTCTGTTTCCAGTTCATTAATCCTATTTTTCAAGGATTTTATTTCTTTATCCACTATGTCTTTAAATGAGTGGGATGACTTCTCCAGACTATCTTGCCAAGCCTTCCTCTCCTTTTCCCATTTTTCTTCTAGCTCCTTTGTGAGAGCCTTTTTAATTTCTTCTATGAGGTTCATCTGTGCTGAGGAACAGATGATCTCCTCCTTTGGGGATTCACCTGGAGACAGTCTGTTTTTAGTCTCCTCAGGGTTTAGAGTCTGCTCTCTATCCATATAGAAGCTGTAAAGGGTTAAGGTCCTTTTCAATTTTTTGCTCATTTTGTCAGAGAAGAATCAAAGACAAACTAGCAAAAAGAAAAAAAGAAAAAAACCCTAAATGGAGTCTGGTTTTTTTGGGGGGAGGGGCTGGGCTTCCTCTACAGACTGCGGGGGCAGCAGCGAGGCACTATCAGGACTGTGCTGCATCTGCACACTGAGACTCCGAGAGCATGCTGAGACACTGTGGGGAAGGGGTGGCCAGGTCTTGAGAGACTCCAGCTATTTGGGGTGGTATTCTTCACCTCCCCCCCTTCTCCCCCAGGTATTTTTAGCTTCTCTGCTGGGCTGCTGACTTGCTGCCAGGGCAAAGTATCCAATCCTATAGCAAAGCTCCCCCTACAGAGATGGCTGAGATCATATCCCACCCCCTCTCCGGTCTGCTTGGCTGTGAGCTGCCTCCAGTGCTCTTGCTACTGCTGCCTGCCCTCAGCCTGTGCCCGATCTAAAACCATCCCTGCCCTCAAGCAAAAACAGACCTTTCCTGGCGAATCTCAAGGATGTCTTCTCTTTGTAACTATTTGTGGGTTTTTTTTTCAGTTAAGCATTAATTCAGAACCTTGTAATGAAATGGATTCTGAGAGAAAAACGCGGAGCTTACACAGGTATGTGCCTTCTCTCCGCCATCTTGCCCGGAAGTCCCCTCCAACATCTCTTTCAAATCTAAATGGATCTTGCTATGAAATTCTGCCTTGTATTAGCAAGGAGCTGACCTTGGTACCCCAAAGTCTATATCAGCAGAGTATAAATCCTGGCAAGTTGTATTTAGATAGACCTTCGGGATATTTTAAAGCACTTTATCTGGACTTCTCCTTTGTCTTTATTAAATTCTAGCTTTATCAATCTTACTTCTTTACATTTATTTAATAATAGAGTTTAATCTATGAAAGATATTGTTATTTCTATGATATATTAAGATGAGTGTGGGGAATCAAAGGACTTGGGCTTTTATCCCAGTTCCATGACTTATAATACATGATGCTGGGAATGCCCTTTTCTTCTCTAGGTCTTAGAATTCTCCTTTGTAAAATGATGAAGGTGGGCTAGATGACCTTTAAGATCTCTTCTGCTCTATTTGTACACATTATAATATCATCACTCTTGTAGTTCAGCTGTTTCACTTGTGTCCAGTTCTTCATGACCCCTTTTGGAATTTTCCCAGCAAAAATGCTAGAAGGGTTTGTCATTTCCTTCTTCATCTCATTTTGCAGATGAGGAAACTGAGGCCAATAAAGTTAAGTGACTTGTCCAATATCAGAGAAATACTAGGTGTCTGAGGCTGTATTCTATTCATTGTGCTACCTAAATATCTTATGCATAGTATTGTTTCATATGAATTAGGATTTTGGTCCACCATACAGTCATGTATCTAAGATGGCAAGATGAACAATGTCACAGCAATGAACACTATTTGGAAGAATATTCTTCTCTTTTGTTCCTAATATCAAATAATTTACTTGGTTTAGAGTGAAGGTGTGATCTGCTCCCATAATCCAGAAATCCATGCTTTTAAAGTTTACTTCATCACCCAAGATTTACAAAGGTAGATACTGAAAACTATCTGCATGTATTTGGAAAAATAAAATATTATTTAAAAACTTTAAAAATAAAATAAAATTTATTTCATTCTGTGGTGATCCTTATTGCTCCCACCTATCTATTTGTAGGCAACAATCCTTCTTCTCTTGTAACCTCATTTCCTGGTTAAGAAGTTTTGACTCCCTCCCAACTTCTGACCCCTTTGGATATGGTAGCCCTTCTGGTTCCTTGAAATCATCTACTCTTATGATCCAGCTCCAATTAAAATTATGCACACCCAAATATGTTCATATTTACATCCAAATATTCTCCTTCCAAATAAATTTTTCATCAGTTGTCAAAAAATTAGTTATGACTCTGTGTCAACCATATGTCTTGAATCTCTGGTCAATGAGAGGCAGTGTTAAATGGTAGAAATGGTCACAGATCCAAGGAAATCTGAATTTATTTTTTCCCTTTGACATAAACTGTCCCTGGACAGACTGATTTACCCTCTCAGTAACTCAAGACAACTTTCAAATTCTACAGATTGCAGAAAAGGTGCCAATTTGTATGAACAGAGGGAATTTCCCCACCCAAGAATTCTCTAAACCAATAAAATTTCTCTATATCATTGTGCAAAGCTGCTCAGAAGTAGGGAATGTAGGAACACATGATTTAGATTTATGTAGAGAAAGTGACACATACTAAGAATGAGACTGATTTCAACAGAAGAAGATATTCCATGAAGGAAGAGGGGAAGTCATATAAATAAATGGATAGGACTGCATTCAGAACTCATCAATCAATTTATATTTTTAAATGACTTGTCTGCATGTTAGAAATAAGCACAAACCATGGGGGAGGGTACAAAAGTAAGGCATATTTTAAGAATGGTGTTTATTAAGTGCTTAAAGGCTCAAATGAGCTGGGCAGTTGAGAAAAGATAGGGCAATCAGAAGAATTCCTAAAAAAAGAGAAGGATCAAAGAAGAAGTAGGGATATTGCTTGAGATGCCAAAGAGGGGAATTGGAAGTAAGAACAAAATTAAAGGAGTATTTTTCAACTCTCAATTTGCTTCTGTTTTCTGCCCCAAGGAGAATGATTTTTTATCTGGAAAGAATAGAAAAAATTATTAATAAGGAGATGATGCCAAAGATTAAAAAGACGATAAGAGATAACCCAATCACCTTTAATTGGCTTTAATTACTTCTTCTTGATGAATTTAAGTACTAAAAGAATTGGCAGACATCATTGTTCTGCATTCACTGTTTGTGATCTTTGAATGATTATATATAGAGAGAGACCACAGCAATGGGGAGGAAAAAGGACCTTTCAACTATAAAAGAAGGGAAGAGAATAAAAAACTTTGAGCCATGAGCCTAAATCCTGATAGCAATACCTAGAATGTATCATAAAATTCATTATTAAAGTGACATTTACTTAACATCTAAACAAAGGAAATGGTAACCACAGATGCTTTACATTACTTCATCTAAAATAAGCCATGCCAAACTAGCCTCATTTCCTTTGTTTTGACAGGATCACTAGATCAGCGAAATTGGATAGTCTCAGATTATAGCAAAATCTTTGACAAAATCTCTCACTCCATTCCTGTGGAAAACATAGACTTAGAGGATAATACAATTAGATGGATTTGAAACTGTTTGAGCAGCCAGATTCTGAAGTCATTAATGACTCAATGTGATATCAAAAGACAGGGTCTAATGATATGCTCCTGGGATTTCTGATTTGCCTCGTACTATTTAACACTGTTTCCAATGACCGCAATGAAATCGTAGATGGAAGACTTATTGAATCAACAGATGACTCAAAGCTAGGAGGGATAGTTCAGAGATGATAATAAAGGCAGTGTCCAAAATAGCTTTGATAGGCTATATCACTGGGTTGAATAAAATAAAATCAAACAATAGAGATAGATATAAAATCTTAATTACAGGAAAGATCTTATTAAACCCTAAAGTGCTAAATAAATATATGCTATTATTGGCCTTTTCAAATTCCATATTTGCCAGTACAGAGATTCAGAACTTTCAGACAGATTAGACATTTATCAAATTATTCATAGTCAGTCAACAAACATTTATTAAATATGTATTATGTATCAAGCTCCAAGCTCAGTGGTCTACTAGATACAAAATGTATATGAGACATAAACTGCCCTCATAAAGCTTATCATAAATTAGAAGGGTAAGACAAAACCACACTTAAGAGGAAAATATTTTTAAATATATATTTATATATGCATATAATATAAATATATATTAAAATATTAAATATATATGTATATATATTCAGATATGTATACATATTTTCATACATACAATCTGACAATGTATTTTCTGCAATTTCAGCTGCTTTTTTTATTTTATAGGACCACTGTCCTAATTACTTCATGTCAGCCTTGACTCTTCACAACAAATTTTGTCATTTTAAATTCCTTACCTCTTGTAGCTGGACCTTTCTCTTTGCTTACATGACCACCACTTTTATTCAAATTCTCCTCATTTCTACTTTGTACTATTAAAATATCTTTCTAATTGGTCTCTTTGCCTGGAATCTTTCCTCTATCACCCACCAAATTTATTTCCCAAAGCAGAAGGCTGTCTATGTTGCCCCAATATTCCAGTAACTCTCTGTTCTGTTTTTAGCATTTATTTTTCTTATTTTGAATTCCATTTTTTTTTCCTTCTCTCTAGCCTCTTTTCCATTCATCAAGAAGGTGAATATTATCCATTATATATGTGAAACAGTACAAAACACATTTTATATTAGCCATATTGCAAAAAAAAAAAAAAAAGCAAGGAAATAAAGTCAATAAAAGAAAATATGCTTCAATTTGAACTTAGAGTTCATTAATTCTCTTTATGGAGTTAATAACATTTTTCATCATTAATTCTCTGAAATTGTCTTGACTCATTCTATTGATCAGAGTAGCTACAGCTTTCATGGTTGATAATTGTTAACATACTGCTGTTAATATGCAAAAATATTCTCCTGGTTTTACTTAATTTCACTTCGCATCAGTTTGAATAAGTCTTTCCTTGTTTTTCTGAACCTATTTCCCTTTGCAAAAATGTATTTTATCACTCCCTAGTAGTTTACAAAATTAAAAAAAAAATTTTCCCTTCAGGAAAGGGACCTGTATGTGCCAAAATGTTTGTGGCAGCCCTGTTTGTAGTGGCTAGAAGCTGGAAAATGAATGGATGCCCATCAATTGCAGAATGGCTGGGTAAATTGTGGTATATGAATGTTATGGAATATTATTGTTCTGTAAGAAATGACCAGCAGGATGAATACAGAGAGGTTTGGAGAGACTTACATGAACTGATGCTAAGTGAAATGAGCAGAACCAGGAGATCATTATATACCTCAACAATGATACTGTATGAAGATGTATTCTGATGGAAGTGGATTTCTTCGACAAAGAGAAGATCTAACTCAATTTCAATTGATCAAGGATGGACAGAAGCAGCTACACCCAAAGAAAGAACACTGGGAAATGAATGTAAACTGTTTGCATTTTTGTTTTTCTTCCCGAGTTATTTTTACCTTCTGAATCCAATTCTTCCTGTGCAACAAGAGAACTATTCAGTTCTGCACACATATATTGTATCTAGGATATACTGTGACATATTTAACATGTATAGGACTGCTTGCCATATGGGGGAGAGGGTGGAGGGAGGGAGGGGAAAACTCAGAATAAAAGTGAGTACAAGGGATAATGTTGTAAAAAAATTACCCAGGCATATGTCCTGTCAATAAAAAGTTATAACTATTTTTAAAAATCAAAAAAAAAAATTCCCTTCACAGCTTCATTTTAAAACCTTTTAAGCTCTTCCTATGCTGGTATCTCTCTTAATTTCAAACCTATTTACACATTACTGCTCTTAATGCTTTCTATAGTACAGCTTTGTTGGTCTATTTGCTTTGTCTTACACATGACACTACACCTCTTATTTATTTATTGTCCATAGCACAACCATACATCCAATTATACAGGTTCAGAGTTTTGGTATCAGCTTTGATTCTCCCTGGTTTTCATTTTATCATTTCAAACACCACATCATTTCTTTGCAAGAGCTGTCCTCTAAGCCCAAGATGTTGACCCCTCCTGGGTTTCTTTCAAAATGCAAGTGCCACCTTCTACTTGAGTATTTTTCTAGGACTACTATTAATGCTTCTATCACAATTGCTAATGTTTTCTCTTCTAAGATTACAGCTGATTTTATTATACTATGTCTTGTAAATGTCTATATGTGTCAGTCTTACTACCCCTATTACAATGTTCCTTAGGGTCAGAAAATGATATACACATATGCAAACACAGAGGGAGAGAAGGAGAAAGAGAGAGAGAAAGACAGAGAGAGAGAGAGAGAGAGAGAGAGAGAGATTAACATAGCTAAACATTAGAAAGTGTTTAATAATGAGAGGCAGAGAAAAAGAGAGGTGGAGGAGAGAGAAAGATTTACTTCTGACATCCCACAAGTTATAGGAGGATTTAATAACATGTAAACTACTTGTCATTGTTGTTTATCCTTTGTTTTTGAAGAGGACCAATTACATCACAGGTGATGCCTTGACTTGCAAGTGAATTGGACTTAAGTGAGCTAGATAAATAACCCTGAAAAGAATTTATTAAGTGCTTACTATGTATCATTGTACTAAGCATTGAGGATAACAAGGCAAGTCAAAGGAAAGACAATCCTCTGACCTCAAGTATATAAAAAGGAATTAAAAGATGGAGTGGTGAAGGTACCCAACAAAGCAGATGGTAGTGAAGTCACAAAGTTAGAAGCACAAACAGAAGGAAAATGTAATAATTCACAGAGACTATCAAAATGAGAAAAATCTCAGTTATCATATAGTCTAATCCATTCCTGAAAAATAATCTGCATAATCAACAACTAGTCTTCCAACCTTTGATTTTAGACATTTAATGAAGTAAGAGAAACAAAATATATCTTTAGGCTGCTCATTAGACATTGGGGCAGCACTAATTATTAGAAAGTATCATTTTTCTTTCCCAGTATTCATCTAAATTATCCCCTAACTTCTTACCATGACTTGGTTTTTCCCTTTGTGATTAAACAAAACAAGTCTTATCTTTCTTTCACATACTATAGCACCCCTTCCAATATTTGAAGATAAGTTTTTTGTTTTGCTGAGTTTTTGCTTATCCAGCCTAAACATCCCCAGTTTTTCAAACTGAACTTCAGAGTATAAAAGCCCTTCACCAACCAGGTTGCCCTCCTCTGAACATTTTCCAACTTTTCTAAAATGTAGTTCCAGAATTAAAGCAGTATTCTAGAGATAGAATCTTGGTCTGACCAGGGTAGAGTACAGCCAGACTATCACCTCTCCAATACTTGAAGCCAAGTCTGTTTTAATTAGATTTCAGTTGTATTGTCCCTTTCTGGCTGTCATATCCTGCTGATAACTTGTATTGAACTTTGAGTAAAACACTGAGCTACATCTCAGAACATGATTTTGAGATTTCCATCCATTTTTTTAAACAAAAATTTATTTTCTACCTCCCTTCCTTCTTCCCTCCCTTCTTCCCTCCTTATTTTTTACCTCCCTTCCTTCTTCCCTTCCTTCTTCCCTCCTTTGTTTCTTCCTCCTTCCCTTCCTCCCTCTTTTGTTTCTTCCTCCCTCCCTTCCCCCTCCCTTCTTTCCTCCCTTCCTCTCTCCTTCCCTTTCTTCTTTCCTTCTTTCTTCTTTCTTTCCTTCCTTCCTCCTTCTTCCCTTTTTTCTTCCTTCCTTCCTCCTCCTCTCTCTCCTTTCCTTCCTTCCATCCTTCTTCCTTCCTTCCTTTCTGCCTTCTTTTCTTCCTCCTCCCTTCTTTTCTTCCTCCCTCCTTAGTTTCCTTCCTCCCTCCATTTCCTTCTTCCTTTCTTCTTCCCTTCCTTCCTCTTTCTTTCCTTTCTCTTTCTTTCCTTCCTTCCTGTCTTCCTATTTTTTTCCTTTTCTTTTTTCCTCATGCTTCATGATGCTTAAAATCTAGTTGATTAAAGTTTTTGCAAGTATAACCTATAGAGTTATTATTATTATTATTCTAGTCTCTGACTAATGCAAAGCACTTAGGATCACTGCAGCAAGATAAAGAACCATATAAATAAAACCATGATTATCATAGTGTTATCTTTAAGGTTTTCAATTCAGGGGGAAGGTCAGAGATAACTAGTCATATTGTTACCTCCAGCTCAATTTAACTCCATTCTTTTGCAATGGATTATTGACTTAATATCTAATTTCATCATAGTAAATAGCAGTAATGCTAATGGAGTCAGTCAGTCTCTGGAATAATAATTCTGGATTGAAATCAGATATATCTGGATTCAAATCCCATCTCTGATACTTATTAGATGCATAGCTAAGAATTAGTCACTAGAACATTCTGTTTCACTTTCCTTATCTAAAATTTTAGTAAGATAATAATACCTTTAGGCCCTATATCACAATTGTTATTAAACTCAAATAAGATATTATCAAATGTTTTGCAAAACTACTAAGTACAGGGTAAACATCAGCCAATAATATTATTATTATGCAAATATTCTAGGCCTGAAGTCAGAAAGACTCATCTTCCAGAGTTCAAATAATGGCCTTAGACACTTACTAGGTGTGTGATTCTGGGTAAGCCATTTAACCCTGTTTACTTGAGTTCCTTATTTGTAAAACTGAGCTGAGGAAGGAAATGGAAAACCAGTCCCTATATCTTTACCAAGAAAAGCCCAAATGGGATCATGAAGACTTGGACACATTTGAAAATTACTCAATAAAACAACAATAATATATATACTAGGACAATGAAGTTGTGCATATAATATTCATCAAATTAATTAATTTCTGTTTTGACACCTTTTTTGTTGTTTTTTTGCTTAAAGAACTCATAGTAAATATTTTTCAGTCAGAACTAGAATTCAGAATTTCCTGATTTTGAGATCACTTCTATTCACCACAACATGCTACCTCTCCTAGATTTAATGTATTTATAAATAATTATAACTGAATCATATTTTTAAAATGTGCTAAACTCTAAGAGAATTTTTTAAAAAGATACTATCAGCAAAGTAACTTAAGGTAACTTGTTATAAATTATGTATGTTGGCACATTCTGCAGAGCCGTCATATTGATCTACTGGTTGTTCCTCATCAATAATACCAGTAATCAATAATAACAGTAACACTAGCATTTAAAAATACTTTAAGATTTGTAAAAATCTTTACAAATATTATTTAATTTTATCCTTACAACAACTTGGGAGGCAGGTGATAGTATTGTCACTGTTTTACATTTAGGAAATTTGAAGCTGAGAGAGATAAAGTGATTTAACCAGGATTACACAGCTAATAAGGATGGGAGGCCAAATTTTAAATCAGGTCTTTCTCACTCCAGGCCCAATGTTTTATCCATTGGGTCACCAAGCTGCCAACAACATACAATATTTAATACTTGAAAACACAGCACCCTGTTTTTTGTCTCTGTCTTTACATTGGGTATCTTTATACCTGGAATGCTCTCCATCTTAATTCTGTCTCTTGGAACTCCCGGTTTGATTTAAGACAGGCCGAAGTAGGAGAGAAGTAGAGACGGAAAAGTAGCAGAAAAAATTGCATTTAAAGAGTTCTCCTGCCTCCCTACCTCAAAAAAAAAAAAATCTCCAACAAAAGATCTAGAAAGAACACTAGACTGAATCCTGTTTGTAAAATCCATGATGAATCATTTTTATATCCCAAGTTAGCATGGGAAAACAAGAGATCTGGGAAATTAGGAATGGTGTCTGAACAGGAAGAGACACACAGACCAAGCAGAGACTTTGCAATCAGGGCAAGAAGAGGTCTCAGATCCAGTATAGAGCAATCTAAATAATTATAGGCTACAGGAACAGTAGCATCTGACAGCTCTTTTAGTTTCAGGTTATAGATCCAGGGTCAATTGAAAAGGGGACCTGTACTTGGAAGTGATGTTCTAGGGTGAAGATCCACATAAGCATCCCAGACTGAGCGGGAATTAAGCAGACACACAGATGTGTGACTTGGATCCCAAGAGGACTTCATTCTAGGACTTTGTCTAAGCTGATGTCTAAAAGAAGAATAATCAGGGTAAGAATTCTAAACTAAATTTGAGATGTCAGTTTCTGCCACTGAAACAGGCATTCTACCTGGCTCCCAATGACTGACTTCTTCAGCATTCTTCTAGAGCTGTAACCAGGGAAAGTCCACTTCTAATTGTCCTCTACACATAGCAGGCATTTAATGAGTACGTGGTGATTGACTGAATACTCAGTGGATATGTGGTCTTGTTATGGTCATTATTTCTGCTGCTAAAATATGAAAACCGAACACTTTCTCTCATTCTGTGTATGCTACTTGCCTATGTACTCCAGAATCAATAAAATGGATTCCTCTCTCTAATACTTTTACATTTTGTGTAAGCATCTTTCCTCTCTCAACATAATTGACTTATTTTCTTTCCTAGTCATTCGTGGCTGTGATGATATCCTTGATGCTGCTCATTAATTGTGAAAATGCTATAGCTTGCTTACATCTATTCTCCCACCCTTTCATTTACCTTTCAGTCACCTATAACTGTCACTCTTTTGAGATAATGATAATCCATGATTCATAGCCACATAGCACCATTAGGAAAAAAATGAATGCTAAAAGGCTGGTCTTTAGTGACAGTAAACAGCCTTGAATCGTTGATATAATAAATGATTTTTCACATGTGATTTAGCCCTACTTTTTTTCTTTTTTCTCTTCAGTCCTGGGCCTAGATTCACTGTCTAGTATAATGCAGGACTAGAGCATATGTACTATTGAATTAACTCAAAGAATTACCTAACCAGCTGCATTTTTATAAACTGGACAATAAAGATTCTCCATCTAATTTGTTCATGTGTGTATGGCTAGGCTAATCTCATTCAAGTGACATTTCAGTTCATTGATGAGACAATACAGTGTTTCTTGGCTCAGTATAAATGAATACCTTGCCATGTATATACAGCAGCATTTGCATACTCTTTCTAGTAGGTTTCCATTCTGGAGAATGATCTTGTACTTTCCTGGCAAAACCTCTGAAAACACATCATGTAGGACTTTTAAGTGTACTAAAAGTAGAATTTTAATTGAAATAGGACTTTTGTCCATGTAACATCATTTTATCCTTTCCTCCCATGACCTCTCCTATTCTCATCTATACTCTCTTGTTCTTTTCAGTCTTGTTCTATCTTCTTTCTCCTATGTAGAAATACTCCCCAGAGGATATTTATAAGTATTCTTTATACCTCCTGCACATACAAATCTTTTTAATGACATTTCTGAAAATCCACTTTCAATATGAAAACTCCATTAAGGAAGAACACATTACTTCAAAAGTTAAAGGGTTAGGGAGTTCAGCTGATCATTAGACCAATAGTAGAATTAAACTTCCAAGGGCCCTTGGAGCAGGGAAAATGGTAAGAAATTAGAATTTTTTCAAGTAGGAATCATATCCCAATTTCTCCCAAGTTTAGAAGCTCACAATAGGAAATAACCATATTTCCTGAAATAGTAGACCCTTATGAGGTGACTACAATAATGGTTTCTGAGTTATTTTTAAGAAAAGTAAATTTCCTGTATCACATGCTTGACAATTCACCCAAATTTATCAAGTTTTAATATCTCTGGATCCAGGACCAAATAATATAATCTTTTTGAAACTATAAAAAAATAAAAGGACCCCCTTTCAGATAAAAAGAACATTATCTTTCAACAAAATGAAGTAAAACACAATTATAAACAGTGGGATTATTTTTCATTCTTTTCTTGGGAGTACACTACTGTGATAACCTACAGACCTCCTGTTCTAAGACTCTGCAACTTAGCAATACTATCTTGAAGATACGGGTAGGATTTTTCACCTCAATAGACACAATGATATCAATTCTAAAATAACTTTCAGCTTAACATGGCTAATGTAGACTTAACATATACTAGGACATGAGGTTATTGCTGCAAAAAATTATCTGTCATGATGACAGCATGTCTGTTAAGCATCTAGGATAAGAGGCACAAACTAATGATCATCTTTGCAATCCATTGACTTAGTGTGATGTCCATTAGGTTCAAGCTCTAACATGGTAGAGACTGAAGAGAGTTGGTACTTTGAGTTGTGCATTTGACTAAAAGAGATGGCATTCTATATAAAATGGGGCAGGCAAACTCTGATAGCTAACATTTACGTAGCACTTTTTAAGGTTTGTAAGCATTTTAAATGCAATCCTCACAATATTTTGAGTGACAGATGTTACATATTATGATCCCCATTTTACAGAGTAAAAAACTGAGGTTGAAAGATCATGTAACTTTCTCTGGGTTTATAGCTGATTAATGATTGAAGCAGGATTTGGACTCTACGTTTCCTAATATCCAATCCAGCACTATATCTCCTATATCACCTATTTGCTTTATAATAGACTTACAGTATCTTCCCTAAAGAGATCCAAGATGTTGAGGAGAAATGTGGAATAATTAGTCAATCACTGGACTTGAAGTCAGGAAAACTTGAGGACAAATCCTACTTTGGACACTCACCAGCTATGCAATTCTAACAGAATAACTCCACATCTAGCCTGTTTTCCTCATCTATAAAACGAGGAATTTGGACTTGATGGCATATAAAACCACTTCTAGCCCTAAAACTATAATCTTATGATACCAGTTCATTGATAATAGTTACCGTAAGCTTAGAAGAGAATGGGGAAAAGTGCCAGCAATATCTGATCTCCAGATAAAGTGAATATTAATAGCTCCCATTTCTGTAGCTCCTTGAAAGCTCACAAAGCACTTTATATTTCCAACAACCCTGTGAGGTACGGATAAAAGTTGTATCTCTCCTTTTACCCTTAGCTTCTCACAGCATGTTGCAGGTTTATATTTACTCATGTCAATGATCTGAACTCCCACTCCTTCTAAATTTCTTTCTCCTACCCAGTCAGTAATTAATCACATGCTAATAATTTGTAGAAGTAAAGAAATACAATTTACTTAAAAGAGCAATATAGGATAAAATCAGTTAAATACATTAATGGTAGACACTCTATAACTTCTCATCTCCCAAAGCAACCTATTTCCCACACTCTTAATCTCCAAAGGTCAAGTCTTTACTTTCATTCTCTTTGATAGTTTATGAGCATGCTATGAGCTAGGGAATAGACACAGTTAAATAACTTGACCATTACATGAGCACAGAGGGAGCATTGAATCTCGACATATGGGTGATCATCACATCTTCCTACAGCAATGCTTCCAAGATCCACAGCCATTTCTACTACTCTTCATGGTATGAAGGGGTTGAAGTCTGGTCCTAATAGATAAGGGGCAGCCACATTGAGCTAAAGTCTTACATCAATATGCATGAAGAAACTGTTCAGGCTTATTAGGGATACCAAATCAATGCTCAGAAGTCAAGTGCCACAGGAAGGGAAGAAAAACCTCAATGCTGAATATCTAAATAGGGTACATTGTGATATGAGAGCAAACCCAGAGTACAATATCTTCCCTTCCCCACCACATCTAGTCCTTTCCAAAAGATTTTACAAAATTTTCCAAGTCAGAATTGTATACCTGTACATAGCCTCTATCAGTCTCTCTGGTTAATGTGATATTTTCCAAGGAGGAGCTTGTGATACTTTACAACTTATTTTTCCATATGAGGAAATCTTAGGCCCAAATCAATTTATTTGTTTATTTCTTACGTCCCCCCACTCATGGATCCCTCTTTTATCTCCCCCCACCCCTTCCTTCCCTCTTTATCCCATCCCCCTTGATCTACAGACCTTATCCTACTCCTGTTACTCAAAACACCCTTCTATAAGTATGCTGTTTTCCCCATCTCTTTTTATCCCTTTCACAAATTATTTACATACTATGTTCCACTGTCATAAATCTACACATTCATCTATACTCCACCTTATCCTATTCCCTCATCCCTTGTTTCTTTATAGATTTTGGTGCTGGAAATCAGTGTTTTTTTTTTTTTTTAATTTCTACTTTCCTTTCATGTTGTATCACTTATGGATAATTTTCTTGAATTGTTTCTTCTATTATTATGTCAAGATTTTTTTGGTCACAGCTTTCAGATAGTCCAATTTTTAAAATAATTTCTCTTGATCTGTTCTCCAGATTTGTTCCTTTTCATATAAGATGTTTCATATTATGTTCTAGTTTCTCATTCTTTATAATGTTTTATTGTTTCTTAGTTTCTCTATAAGGAAGAAGAGGGAGGGAAGGGGAAAAACAAGGTTTTCCCATGCCCAATTCGAATTATCAAAGAATTATTTTCTTCTTTGAGATTCTATCTTCTTTTCTAGTTGGTTAACTTTTTTTCCCAAAAATCTTCATGTTTTTCTTAAATATTTTTTTTCCCAATATCTCACATTTGAATTTTTTTTTTTAGTTCTATAAATTATCCCTTGGTAAGGAACCATTTCCCATTATTCTTTGGAGTAGAAGAGACTTTTTACTTCAATATCCTCCTCTGAAGATGAACCCCAGTCTTCCTGGTTCCCAAAGTAAGTTTCTGTGGTTGGGTTCTTTCTTCTTTGCCAGTTCATTTTTTAAAAATAAGAAATAGTAGTGTAAGCACCTCTTATGTGGGGTGGGGGATGCCTCTAGTTTCACTTCAGCTTTCCCCTCTGGGTTCCCCAAATGTCAGCAGACAGCAGCATCCCTGCTCCACTGCTGTTGCACTCCTGGTGTTCTGGCTCCTTCTTGCCCAGGGCTACCTCTCTACAGCACAGCTGGGCCTGGAGTTCCTGATCAGCCAACATTCCCTCTATCTTCCAACGCTAAGACCCCCAATTTCCCATACTGTCTCGTGGATGAAAGTTCCTATGATTCCTGCTGAGGCTTCAGCCAAACTCAGCTCTCCCCAAGGGGCTCTACTTAGTGTTTCTGAGCTAGCCCAGAGGCATTTGCACTTCACACTAGTTAATCCTAGACCTGGCATCTTTCTTTAGGTCTTCTTAGATTATCTCAGGAAGACCCTAGACCCCAAGTCTTATTTGTTTTGCATGAGTCTAAATTTGCCCTGAGACATGAATTTGGTTCTGTTTGTAGAGGAAATCTGGAGAAATTAAAATTCACTGACCTAGTCCACCATTTTCCCAGAATCCTCCCCAAAACAGTTTATAAAATTATCCACAGTTATACAGCTAGCAAATGTTGGAAACTGAATTTGCACCTAGGAATCTTTGCCTCTAAATTTGGACTTAGGTCTAGTGTCGTGCTGAAGCATGAAGATAAGGCATAGAAAAGCAAACATATAGATATCTTGGCTTTCCTTCTACTATAGTACAATCACAATATGGTTTAGGGACAAGAATTTAGTTTCACTATAAGAGGGTACTTTTTGGAAAATGGGATTACTTGTCCCTGAGATGGCATAGGCAGTCAAGTAACCCTCAATACAACGCATGACCTTTGAAACAGAAAACCTCCTTGTAAAGAGAATGTCATCTATGATAGAGATCATGGTTTATAATCTAAAAATCATAATGTGGTCAGTGATTCAAACAGAAGTCAATTTGATTCAACATCTGCCAACTATAAACAATGTACTACTATTTCTTCCCTTCTTCCTTTCTTCTTTTTCTTCTTTTCTTCCTTGTTTCCCTATTATGAAAGTTCAAAATTTAGTTCAATTAAGATTTTGCAAGTATAGCTTATTATTATTATTATCATTATCATTACTATTATCATCTCTGACAAGATCAGAAGGCAAAACTTAAGGGATTCATTACCTGACTCTGTATGATCCAAATATGAAAAGTCCTTAAAGATGGGGAGGTTTTCCAATGCTCTCCCTTATAAATATGGCATTGTAATAATTATACTAAACTCTAGCCCTTCACAAAACCTGTCTGAGAAACCACTGGGGAACAATAAAGATTAGTATAAGCATTTAGCTTTAACACATAAAACATAGCTGAAAAATGAATATTGTCCAGTTTCTGACATATATTTGGAAAGATAGCCCACTATGTGAGTCCATCTTTATATTTATCTTATGACAGGTGTGGCAGATGACAATAAGGAGAACATGATGAATCACACCTGAGAAAATGCACATGATGTCAAAGAATCTAAACTGATTGCCTCCTCAAAAATCTATCTTTTAAACATCCATTGATATAATCCAGCTACAAATTACAGAAAGCCACAATCCTGGAAAGATCAGAATAATAAATAATTCAAAGCATTAAACACACACACACACACACACACACACAGAGTTTGTGTCTTCAGGCTAGAACATGTTATAAGCTATGGCTTTTGTGGAAAAAAAATTCAGAGAAAGCACTCTCAAGGATGTAGATATTCCAAAAAATATATGGGTTGATCTTGAGGCAGCAATAATGAACAAGAAGTTTAAAACCCTGAGTGTTCTGAGGAAGCCGAAAGTCTTCAGAATATTGGATGATTCATTCAAGGGAGATTTATAAAAAAACAAGGGAAAGAATTATAAAAGGTGAGAAGGCACAAAGGTAATCTTTAGGTAATTCCCAAAGTAATTCCGTTTTAGTGGAATAACTACACAGAACTTGAGAAAACCTTCCAGACCATACAAAGGTCTTGCAGATTATCTATTCTAATCTCTTTATAAATATTATGGGTGGTTTGTTGTAAGCTTCTACTATATAAATGGCCTCATTCATAGAGAGGATGCTAGGGAAACTGGGGAACTAGAAAACTAGATTATGAATGGACATTCTACATTTTGAGAATATTATTTTTCAAATATCTGCAGTGCTGAATTAAACACATCTTTAAAACTGGCTGATTGAGCAAAAACCTCTAACTCCAAATCCATTTTCTGCTATAATCTAAAATCCTTTTGCCACCTTCATATCCTTGTTTTTAATAGATTTTTATTGATAACTATCAGTCAAATAGGGAGATAGCTATTTTCAATGAGTAACATTGATACATAGGGATGGTAATCAGAGAGAGGAAGAGCCAAAGGAAAACAGCACAGGTACAACACATTTCCCCCTGTCTCCAGGTACATGATCAGGCTGATAACTTGATCATGCAACAATGTGAGCATTTGATCCTAGGACTTCAAGTTACTTAAACTCAAATTTATATAATGTTTTATACAAAAGAGCCAATATAGCATAAGTAGAAACCTGCCCAATTGCCTATGAGGCAAGGTAGTGACAGAATTGATTGACTTTGAATTGATTACTAAAGAATGAGCAATGATGGGCAGGGACCTAGGAAATGTAACCCTAATCATGTCTCAACAAGTGATTGGGGAAAAAAAGCTAAAGTTTGGTTAAGGTGAGCCTTTTCATACATGCACCTTGAGGACTGAATCCACACCATGAAATTAGTTTTCTTGGTTCACAGTATTTTTTTGTTTTTATATCATTATAGAGTTTTCTTTCTCCTCTTCCTTCCCCATCCTGATGTCATCATTGCTAATTTTATTTTAAGAAAAAAGAAGAAGAGAAGTAAAAAATATAATTTGGTTGAACCTATCAATGATGCTTAGGAAAACTATTGCACTATAATAAATGTTACATACTTGCAAATCTATCCCTCCTCACCCCCCCATCTTCCTATGAATAGAAATGGGAGGAAGATATTTTCTCATATTCTCTTTTGTAAGTACACTTGTTCTTCACAATTTTCAAATATTTATTTGTAGTACTTATTCTTTTATTTGATATTGTTGCAGACATTGCTTATATTGTTTTTTCTGGCTTTTCCTCACTTTTTATCATTTCAATTTCATTCTTCTGTTTTCATCACATTTGTAATTTTTCAAAGCTTAGAAATATTTCAATACATTCATATCCTACAATTTGTTTAGTTGATTTCCAAATGATAAGCATCTGCTTTGTGTCTATTCTTCCTCTGTATGTCATTTGTATAACATGATTACTATTTTTACCTTTACCCTTTATCCTACTTTCTTTTGAGCTTGCCCTATTCTTGATGAAAGTCTTAAGCCTAAAGTATATATTTCCCAAGTAGAAAACACAATTTGTCCATGCTTAAACAATTTGTGCATGAGTGTTCCTTAAAACTGCTCTTTGATATTGATTTTATATGTTAAATTTTCTATTAAATTTGGGTTTGGTTGATATAAAGTTCTGAAAAATCTTCAAGTTCATTGAATATCTCTTTTTTCTCATTGAAAATAATACATACTTTTGCTGGATATGATATTTTTTAGCCACAGGCCTAATTCTTTTGTTTGTCTGTAGATATGATTCCAAGAACTGTGATCTTTTATTGTAGTTGATAAGTCTTGTACTTCTTGTTTCTTGCAAAATTTTCTTTTTGATCTGGGGGTTTTAAAATTTAGTAATAATATTCCTATGTATTTTCCACCATCTCTTTGAGAGAGGTGATTGATGGATTTGTTTTCTATTTCTATTTTCTCCTTAGGTTCTATCACTCCAGGACAATTTTCTAGGATTATTTCCTACATCATTGTGTCAAGGTTATTTTTTTGATCAAAATTTTCTGGCAGTCCAATTACTCTTATATTTTCTCTTCTTGATCTGTTCTTCAAATTTTTTGTTTTTCTTATGAAATGTTTCACATTATGTACTATTTTCTCATTCTTTATAATCTGTTTTTTTTGTTTGTTTGTTTCTCATAGCTTCACTGACTCCCCTTGCCCAATTCTAATTTTCAAAGGATTATTTTCTTTGAGACTCTATACCTCCTTTTCTAATTGGTTAGCTTTTTTTCATAATCTTGTTTTTCTTGGATGGTTTTAATTTTTTTTTTCTTTTAGTTTTCCTCAATGTCTCTCATTTGAATTTTGAATTCTTTTTTGAGTTCTATAAATTCTATCTGGTCAGGGAGCCATTTCATGTTACTCTTTGGGGTAGAAATTGTTTTTTTTAAACTATTCTCTTTTGAAGATGAATCTTGGTCTTCACTGTTACTATATTATGTTTCATTGGTGGGGTTCATTCTTCTTTGCTGGTTCATAATTTTTAAGAGGTATTAGTGTAAGTATCTCTAATTGTGGGGTGGGAGATGGTGCCTCAAGCTTCTGTTCAGCTCTTCACTCTAACCAGAAATGCCAAACTAAGAGCTCCAAACCCTCCTGCAAGTGCCGACAGCCAGCAGTGTCCCTGTCCTGCAACTTCTGCATTCACCAGGTGCTAGTTCCTTCTGGCCCAGGGATGCATCTCAGCAACACAGCTGGGCTTGGCTTCCCAATCAATTGAGGAGCATTCTGTCTTTCTGGACTCAAACTCCCTCTCAATAAACAGTTTGAGAAATGAAAATCTCGGTGGTTCCTGCTTTGGCTCCAGACATAATGAATTAGCCCCCAGAAGTCCCCACTTGATGTTTCTCCAGAGATAGCCTAGAGGTGTTTCCACTTTAGACAAGTTAATCCTGGCCCAGTGTCTTTCATCAGATCTTGTTGTTTGTATCAGGAGGTTTTCTGTTCTGCCTCAAGTCTTCTTGGTTTTTCACCAGTCTATGTTCACCCTGAGGCATAAATTTGTACGTGGGGGAAATTGGGAGAGCTTGAAATTTACCAACCTACTCTACCATCTTCCCAGAATTCTCCCTCAATAGAAATAATTTTCCAGGAATTTTTTATAGAGGGGAATATTTAATTAGAAATTTCAAATGCATGTTCTTTTGGAAAACTATGTAAATATGTAAAACAGGTAAATCCACACTTATCCTTCCTGCATGATTTTCATCTATGACATTCCATTCACAGGAGTCTATCCAATGTGCTAGAAGTCTTTCTCTCTCTTTTTACTGACATTATGAATGTACAATGGAACACTGTCACCCCTCACTCCCAATGTTTGACTTTCCCATTAATTAGAATTCAACAGTTATAATAACAGAACACTGTTATTCAGTTGTGTTCAACTCTGTGTGACCATAAAATGCTAACACTGCCCATGAGTTTTTCTTGACAAAAATACTGGTACAATTTATCATTTCCTTTTCCAGTGGATTAAAACAAACAGAAGTTAAATAATTTGCTTCAGGTCACACAACTAGTAAATACCTAAGGACAAATTTGAGCTCAGATGTCCCTAACCCCAGCATCTTATCTACTGAGATTCCAATTGTGCCTTCTTTTATGATTATGAAAATGCTAGATATCTTTTTATTTATTTCTGTTTTTTTCAGAGTTCTTATTAACTATATGTTTCCGTTTTCTTATTTCTCATATGCACTTCTTTATTGTCCTCTTCGTGCTTTTCATTGATAATAGTGTTTTAAAATAAGCCTTTGTTTCTATAGAAAGTTTGGCATTGTTCAAGCTTTATATTTTACATTGACGCTCTATCCCATTCTCTGTCTTTCTCCCTGACTCTATTATCACTCAAATCAAATTCCTATGTCAGTTATGTATTTGTGTTGTTGTTCAGTTGTTGAGTTGTGTCTTACTTTTCATGATGCCATGTACTGTAGCCTAACAGGTCCTTATATTCTTCACTATTCCTTGAAGTTTGTCCAAGTTCATGTTCGTTGTTTCCATGACACTATCTATCCATCTCATCCTCTGCCATTCCCTTTTACTTTTATCTTCAACCTTTCCAAACATCAGGATTTTTTTTCTGATAAATCCTTCTCATTATGTGGCCAAAGTATTTCAACTTTAGGTTCAGCATTTGAGTTTCCAGTGAATCGTTTGAATTAATTCAAGTATTGACTGATATGATCTACTTGTTATCCAAATGACTCAAAAATCTTCTCCATCAACGCAATTTAAAAGCATCAATTCTGTGGTGTTCAGCATTTTTTATAGTCCAATTCTCATAGCCATGAATTGCTGGAAAAAATAAAACAACCTTTGAATACATGGACCTTTGTCAGCAAGATGATATCTCTGCATTTTATGTGCTGTCCAGATTTGCCATAGTTTCCCTTCCAAGGAACAAGTGACTTTTAATTTCATGGCTGCAGTCTCTGTCTGCAGTGATCTTTGATGCCAAGAATATAAAATTTGATACTACTTTTGTTTTTTTCTCCCCTATTTGCCCAAAAGCAATAGGACCAGTTGCCAGGATCTTAGTTTTTTGATGTTAAATTTCAAGTCAGATTTTACCCTTTCCTACTTCACCCTCATCAAGAGAGTTCTTCACTCTTCTTCAGTTTCTACTATCAGAGTGGTATTATTTGGATATCTGAAATTCTTAATATTTCTCCTAGTAACCTCAATTCTGGCTTTTGACTCATCTGTCCTGGATTTTGAATGAATTACTTAACTTGCTACTTACTACTTAACTACTTACTTCATTAATTACTTAACTACTTAAGTAAAGTTAAGTAAAGTAATGATATATGACCTTGTCATCATTTTCCAATTTTAAAATGACAGCTATTCCTATGAGAAAACTGGGTGTTAGATATATTTGGTGATTTAAGATTATATAATTTCAGGCTGGAAAAGATTTTTGAGATAATATTGTCCATATTCCATAGGATAGGACTGATTCTATGGCCCAGAGATATTAAGTGATTTATCAGGATCATAAAAATAGTCAATAGTGAAGGAAGGCTTTAAATTCAGGTAATAAGTCTACCTATCTATTTTGCTTTTGTAGATTCCCTCATTCCTTTGGTCAGGGTCAATCACATAACAATTATAATAGCTAATATTTTATAGCAACTTTAAAGTTTACAAGCAAGTTACTTTCATGATATAATTTGATCATCACAATAGTCATGTGAGATAGGAGCTACAGGTTTAATTAATGCCATTTGGTAATGGAATTTAGATTTTCTGACTTTAAGGCCAATATTTTTCTTCAAGCATGATTTGTTTGGGACTTTATGGGATCCTCAGGAAGGACTAGCACCCCTGGTATAAGGACTTACTCTGTCCTTTTCAAGACTACTCATCTACTTTTGATGTTATTGTTTCATCCAACTCTCACCTGTGGTTCAAGAAGTTGTAGCATGTGCCATGGACAGGTAAAGCCATCTCAATAAATGGACTAAACCAGGTTTAGGGTAACTGACAGGCCTTAAACACATTGGTGCGTTAGGAGGATGACTATCACAATAATATGAAGTCTTTTCTCTTGGGTGGAATGAATGAAGAAGAACAATTTGTTCCAACAGCCATGATGATGGTTGAAGTAGGTGCTGTGGAGTGCTTAGAGGCTCATCAAATATCAAATATACCAAGGTCATTCATTGCATCTGGGGCCATTGGGAGTCATCTTGGCTTTTGTCTGGATATTGATGACTCTGGAAGACTGCAGCTGATGTTTTGTGCAAGTCTGGTTCACTTAAGTCCAATTCACTTGCAAGTCAAGACATCACCCTGTGATGTCAGTATATATCTTTGAAAATAAAGGACAAGCAACAACAAGAAAGTCAATGACAGACAAAGCCAGACTATGCTTAAATCCAGTGTCTCATAAAGGCCCAGGTAAGTGACCATCATCCCAACTTCCTCTCTAATACTTCCTCATTTCAAAAAGGTCTCTGATTCCACTGGGGAGGATACTCTCTCTCTTGACAGCCAAACCCAAAAAAAGGACAGTAGATTCCATTTATCATTATTGTTACTCCCCCCAAAAAATTAGAAAAATTATTATCTAGTGCTCCCAGTGCTAGTGCAAAAGCATATCTGAAAAATAATAATGGGGTTTCAGAGGGCACTGCTTCTTTGCTAATAGAATTTTTGTAGGTTTACTAAAAAGCCACAAAAATAAAAAGAAGAGTAGCGAGGTACTCAAAATATCTAGACAGATAAGTCACACGAAATCTCCAAATTCCTGTTTTTCTTTGAAAGATTGAGATAATAGCAAATGACAGGATCATGAGGAAAATATAAATATCTATGCCTTTAAGTGTATATAAATGGGCATCATAGATAGATAGATAGATAGATAGATAAACGGAAAGGAGAGAGAGATGTATGTGGATATAGATAAATATATATATAGAATTGTTTAACATTCTTTCCAATAATGGAATAGGCATCTGTTATTTGAGGGCTAGCCCAAATAAGCTGAAGCTTAGAAAAGTTCATTGACTATTGACAGTACTACAACCACCAGTTTATCATCATCTCCATTATTATTATCTTATTTTTGTTTTGACATACCACACCTCCATAGGTGTGGTAATTATAGATGAAATCCATGTTGTGGAGGAGATATCCATCCTGATTAGATTGTGAATCTTTTAAAATTTGTAAATATTAGTGAATAAGTTGCCTTTGGAGGCTACTTGCCAGTGAGACATGGGATTTGAGCAACAGCTGAATTGTCTGAGCTATAGTGTAAAAAGAATAATATCTATTAAGCTGAGTGCCAAATGGAAATAATAAAGCCCATTGAGAGATAATGTATGTAAATTGCTTGCAAATTTTAAAGATACATTTTTTTAAAGTTTGCCTATCTTTCTTCCCTTTTTCCCTTTCTTCTATAGGATAAAATAAGTGATTAATTATGAAAAAATATGAAAGATCAGTTTCCTCACCATGGGGAATAATGAATACACATCTATAATTTGCATTGCAATGATAAATATTCAAAATTTTGGATATGATGTGTGTTGGGGGGGTGGGGATAGGAGGTATCGGAGATGGCATTATGATTACAAGCCTGGGAGTCTGGGATGATTGTGGTTCATTTGACAGTAATAGAGTAATTTGAAATGAGGGAAAGTTAGAGGGAAACACCATACAAATAACTTAGAAACTACAAGATATGTGTATAGCTACACAATTATAATGTGTGTATGTGTGTATATATGTATGTATGTGTACACACATATCTCTTATTCAAAGGTAATCTCTTTAAAAAGACATTAACATTAAGGGAAATGAGGAAAAGCTTCTTTCAAAAAGTGAAATTATACCTGAGAATTAAAGGAACCCAGGAAATGGAAGAATTGGACAAAAGAAGTAAAAAGATTCCAGACATAGGAGACAGCCAGTGAAAAATGCATGGAGTTGGGAAATAGAGTATCTTATATGAAGAATACTTCTATTCTTCATAAGTAAGGCAGTGACATCAGTAAGGTCAACATCACTGTATTATAATACTATGGAGGGAAAGTTTCTACGATTAGAGGGCATTATGTGGATGAAATTCCAGTTTGAAAAAAAGACAGAGAAGAAGTAGTCAAATAAGTAGGAGAACCAGAAGACCTAAAAAGATGGATCAACAAAGAAAAAGTGGTAAAGTTTCAAAAATTACAAGAAGAATAATGATTGGGAAAAGACTATTAAATTTAGGAACTAAGAGATCATTAATAATTTTGGAGAGAACATGTTCAATAGAATGATAAACTGGAGGAGAACCAGGAGAGAATGGTTTTCCAAAAATTCAGAGAATAGTTAGTATCAAGGATAAGGGAGTGATCAGCAGTTTAAAAGGCTGCAGAGAGTTCAAAAAAAAAAAAAAAAGATGAAGATTGAGAAAATGCCATTGGATCTGATAATCATGGATAATTTTAAACTTTGGAGAGAGGAGGCTCAGTGGAATGAGAGGTTAAAAGAGATTATGAGGAGTTTTGTAGGTGGAAAAGTTTAAACTGGGGCAAAAGAGAACAAAAGAGATGATAATGGGAATGGAAGGATCAAGGTGATAGGTGAACATGAGAATCAGTTAATAGAGTAGATTAGATAGGGAGAGACTGAAGATAAGTTTGAGGAATGGAAATGATAGAAGGGCAATCTACTGTAGAAGATGGAATGGAATAGGATCATTTGCATGACTGAAGAGATTTGCCATGTTATGGAGAAAAACAATGTCTTCAGGTGAGATGTGGGATAAAGGAGGAAACAGTGATAGAAGGCAACAAACTGATACGAAATTTGGCTAATGCACCTAATGGATAATTATGTGAGTGAAAAAGAGAAGATGTATTGTTAACTGGGGTCTAGATTGGAGGTGGACCATGAGTAGAGGAAAGCGGGGGGGGGGGGGGGGGGGGGGGCGGGGGGGGGGGGGGGGAGGGGGGAGGGAGGGGAGATACTAATATATGTCACAAGGGGCTGAATTAAAAATGTTATATTATAAACATCAGGATTTGCCTACCTTCTTCTGGATACAAAATTTCAAAGGAAATCATTGAGAGAGAGTCATATGATGATGAAAGCTCACACATGTGCTGAAAATGACTGATACATTACTTCTACTGATCCATGTCCTGGTTTCACTACATCAGAAAAAGACATTGACAATGTAGGGATTTGTTTAACAATAATAGCTAGAATTTGTTATATAATGCTTTAAGACTTGCGAGGCACTTTAAATATCTTATATCAGAACAACTGTGTCAGTACATCTTAATTTTCATGTTATAGATGAGAAAACTGAGGCGGACAAAAGTTAAGGAACTTGCCCAGGATCACACAGATAGCAAGTATATGAGATCACATTTGAACTAAGGGCTGCCTGACTCCAAGTGCAGCATTCTATCTACTTTCTCACTTCATTACCTATTTTATACATATTTGTTACAAGGATTTTGTTTTTCTTCCTTTTTTTGTCAGTTTTGAAGGAGGAGAAGAGATGGATAGAAATTGAAAAATAAAATAAAATTTTAAAATTTGAATGATTATAAATCTAGAGCAGGAAGGGACTGGTGAAAACATCTATACCAACTCTCTAATCTTATAGATGTCCAGTCACTTGTTCTTCACAGAATAGTAGAAAGAGTATTTAAAATTCAGATCTTCTGACTTCAACTCTCCTGTGTCATCACTTTGGTGAATGGGGTGAGGTGATTAGGGGATTTGCAGGTTAAGACTTCTCATAGGATTCAGTGCCCATAAAAGTTCAAAAGAGAGGAAAAGCCAGACTTTTCTTCTTTTTTTTTTTCTTTTTTTTTAAAATAACTTTTTATTGATAGAACCCATGCCAGGGTAATTTTTTTTTTTTTACAGCATTATCCCTTGCATTCACTTCTGTTCTGATTTTTTTCCCTCCCTCCCTCCCCCCCTCCCCTAGATGGCAAGCAGTCCTTTACATGTTGAATAGGTTACAGTATATCCTAGATACAATATATGCGTGCAGAACTGAACAGTTTTCTTGTTGCACAGGGAGAATTGAATTCAGAAGGTAGAAATAACCCGGGAAGAAAAACAAAAATGCAAGCAGTTTATATTCATTTCCCAGTGTTCTTTCTTTGGGTGTAGCTAAAAGTCAGACTTTTCATAGAGAATTAGGAGGAACTAAGTAATCAGGAAGCTGTTTCAATCCCAACCACTTTCTGAATTGGACTCACTGATCTTATTCTGAACATAAGAGTGTATGAGAATATGTGATTCACTTTCCATCACTAAGACAGTGATCTTAGACACCCTGGAAGTGTTAAGTGGTACTTAACAGAAATGCACAATGCCAAGAAAATTGAGGCAAAACATGGAACCCAGTGCTAAAGTATGAAAGACCGTGGAAGATTTATTGCCAGTTTCTTACTGAAAATGAGATCTCTCTGGGCTTCCAGGGTATGACTAAGTACATACATTCAGCTTACTAAGAAAGTTTTGGCTTCATTGTATTTTACCTTAGATGGTGATTAAATGTTAATCTCTGATGGGTATTGGCATATTTTGTTGAATATTAAATTATCTTGGCTGTTTATGACTGTGAGCAAAAAAAAAAAAAAAAAAAAAAAAAAAAAAAAAAAAAAAAAGCCTAACCCTTTTAATTCCCAATAAATTCCTGAAGAGCAGTTGTGGCCACATTAACAATGAATCCATAGTTAATGAAGCCCAGGTGGCAGCAAAACGATAAAACAAGTTCTGCTGTTCCAAGATCAGAGTGTTTAGAAATGGCTGCACTAATCGATAAAAAGGCTTGAAATTCATTGAGTTGAAAGCTCATCTTAAAACTCATGGTTCACTACAGTGAATTCTTTTTACCACTATAGTTGCCACTGTAGTTAGGGAGGAAGGGCTGCAGAAATATGAAAGCAAGTACTGCTAGTGTCAGGGAGGTAGTGAAGGGAGGTTAATGGTGGAGTGGAGGAAGACCTGAGTTCAAATCTAGCCTCAGACACTTAATAGCTAGGTGACCCTTAGACAAAGCACTTAACTTGTTTGCCTCAATTTCCTCATATATAAAATTGGGATGATAACAGCACCCAGGATTGTTGTGAGGGTCAAATGAGATAATAATTATAAAGCTCTTAGCACAGTAAACTAGAATTTAGTAAGTACTATATAAATGTCCTGTTATTATGAATAGCCCCCATGACAACATCTGCCTTTGCTTAATTCTGAACGTGCAGATATCAGATAAAAGCAGAGTGAGCTAACAAATCTTTATACTAGAGCTACAGCACTGATTGTGCTAATAGAAGGAAGGTCAAAAAAAAATGATTTACTCATAACAGAGAAGTTTAGTTCGAAGAACTCTGGTTACTTAATGGCATGCTTTTTATACCTATTTGTGCTTAACTTGTATTATGTATTTCTCTGAGAAAGGTTTTTTGAAAGCATCAAGCTGTATGCTCTGTACTGAAGCCTCAGGCTTAGAGAACAGCAAAGGTCTAAGCAATGATAACTTTGCATTACAAAATCAGTGGAATCTATATTCTTGACAAAATCTTTTAAGTCTCTGTAGGGATCTTGGCAACCTTAACAGAATGCATAATTTATTTGCAAATAAAGAAAGTAAATAAATGTCCTAGATTACCTAGGTGGTAATTATCAGAAGATGGGAAGCTTGAGGAACATTTTGACATCAGATCCAAGGCTTGTTCCAAAACATACCACTGTTTTGCCCTGCTCTATATACCTAATACCCTGCACATCTAATAGAATATGTCTGACCCTTGATGCAATGCTTTTTTATATTTTCTTTCACCAAATTGCCTTACCATCAACCTATTTCAAGACATAATCACTGACACAGGTTATTACAACAATACATCCCTATTTTTATTACTTCCCTTTTCAGTACATTCCACAAACCATTTCTAGAGTAATCTTCTACAGATTTCATCACGCCATAACTCTTCTCAAATGACATCATTAGCTTTATAATGTCCGCACGATAAAAGTCAAACTCTTACAGGTTGCCAAGGATACTGGACCAATCCTGGAAAGGAAGGAAGGAAAGAAGGGAGGGAGGGAATGATGAAGGAAGGAAGGAAGGAAGGAAGGAAGGAAGGAAGGAAGGAAAGAAAGAAAGAAAGAAAGAAAGAAAGAAAGAAAAAAGAAAGAAAGAAAGAAAGAAAGAAAGAAAAGAAGGAGGGAGGGAGGGAAGGTGGGAGCTAGGGAAAGAGGGAGGAAGGGAGGAAAAAAAGAGAGGATGGGAGGAAGGAAAGGAAAGAAAAAAGAAGATAAAGATGAAAGGAAGGAGGGAGGAACGAAGGAAGAAAACACAAAACTAAGTGATCTATTAAAAAGTACAGATGAAATGAATAGGAGATTGAAAAGAGAGACATTTTGGCAGAATTCTTACTCTTGTTTAGATCAGGTATCTACTCTGCAAGCCTACTGGGCAAAGATTTGGGAATCCAAGGACCAAAAAAAATCCATGTGCTCAAGGAGCTTACCTGCTAAAGATTCCTGTTTATATTTTAGTTATTTATATGTACATCCTATCTCCCTTACTTCATTTTCAGCTTCTTAAGAAGGGGAACTGTTTTCTTCAATTTTGCATCCTTCAGCACTTGACATAAGAACTTGCTCAAAATGGGTGCTTAATACACCTTCCAAGGTAAAAATATCTGGAAAGAGGAGAGAACAACATGATGATATGTCCTTGAAGGATCAGTTAAAGAAACTGAGAGTGCTTAACTAAAAAAAAAGAGAAGACACAAGGAATAAGTTAACTATCTTCCAGGATCTGTGACATTAGAATAAGGATTTGCTTAGTCCTTTCGAGCCCAGAATGAAGATTTAGGTGTAATGTGTACACTTTGCAAAGAAACCAATTTAGTTTTGAAATAGGGAAAATATTACTAACAATTATATATCCCAAAGTGTCTCAGGACACAATAATTGTGCCATGACTGGAGTATTAAAAAAAAAAAAAAAAAAAAAAAAAAACTTTGATGACTTTTTTTTTGTTTATGTCATAGTAAATGAGCTAGAATTCATATCCAATTTTAAAAGTTAAATTAAATGGCCTCTAATATCTCTTCTAATTCTGATTCTGTTATTATGTAACTGAAGAATGGTAAATACTAAAATGGAGAATAATTACATAAATTATAGACGAATAAAGCTGGCTCTGTTACCTGACAGATTTCTATAACATACTATTGAAGGTATGGTTTGAGGCCATCTAAAAGAGGAAACATTCATTTCTAAGTACTTTTAAGCATGGCTTCATCTGAAAAAGATTCTGGAAGAATAATGAGCCTCATTTCCTTTTCTGACAAGAATATAAGCCTAGTAGATCTGGAAAATGCTGTAGATAATCAGTATACCTTGATTTCAGCAAAACATGTGATGATATTCTTTATGATGGCTTTGTGAATAAGATAAAGAGGTGTTAGTGAGAGAAGAGTACATGTACATATAGTACATGTAGTACAAGTACATGATTTAGTTGGTTAAATACCTAGTTACCCTATTTATATTTCTTGAGTGCTGACTGTATGTCAGTCACCATGCTAAATTTGGGGCATATAAATGGGAAACAGAAAGCCCCTTCCTTCAAGGAACTTAGAATCTAAGCAAGAGGTTGAGGTGGGGAAGAGAAGAAAGGAAAAGGAAAGTACCAGGCACAGGGCATGATGAAAAGTCCAAAGGAGTGCAGCCTAGTGGAAAGTAAAAACATGTTTTTCCTGAGAACCTTCCATAAATAGAGATTTGGAGAATCACTCTCCAACTTCCAATGAGTGAGTACTAAGATGAGGTACCAAGGCTAGTATGATCTTACAAGATGATGAGGTTCCTGATGGCAAAATGAGGAGGTCAAAGGAATACAGTTGAGTGGAAAATGGGAATAGCGATCATTAATGACTTGATATCTTGTAGAATGTCTCTAATGGAATGTCCTTAACCCAGTACTGCATACTGTTTTTTATTATTGCCGAGGATGAAGACAAAGATAGCTTGCTTATCAGAATTTTACTCTATAGTAGAAAGTAAAAGTTAAAATGTTGGTTGAAGAAGTCATCATTTCAAAAGTCTTTTGATAGACTAGAATATTAGTCTCTTAATATGTAGTTTAGTGGAGATAAATGGAATTCAATCGTAAACTTTGGAAGCATGTGATGGGGGTTGTGCTTAGTTAAACAATGCCTATGAAAGAGACCTGAGAATTTTGGCATAATGTAAGTCAACTGTATGACACAGTAGTCAGCAAAAACCCCATACTATTTCCATGCTTATGCTCAACTAAAGGCATAATATCCAGGATGAAGGAGGCAATAAATCCTTTGCACTTTGCCTGGCACACATTGCTTCTATAGTTTTATATTCAGTTCAAAGCTCTGTATTTTGGGATGGACATAGACAAGTTGGACTGTGTTCAGAGCAACTGGGATGGTGAGGAAAGTAGAGAAAACGTTGTAGGAAATTTGGTTGAAGGTACTCAGAGCTTTAGCCTTAAGAGTAGATGATGTATTCAATGAATTAATCAAACAACATTTATTTATTACCTATTATGTTACAAACATTGTGATGGGTATTAGAAATAAAAGGACAAAAATGAAACAATTCCTGTCCTCTAGGAGCTTATGTTCTATTTGGATAATCACTATATATGTGTAGGAAAAATATGTTTATTCTAGTTCTGGGATTCTGCAAAAATGTTTCCTGAATCAAATAGTTATGTAACTATAATATTTTCTTTTTATGACTGGTTTTTCTACTTTTCATGTAATTAAGAATGTGTGTCCTAATGCAAATTTTGTCAAAAAAGAGAGAGAGAGAGAGAGAGAGAGAGAACAGTTTAGCATTCTCTTTTTCTTTTCAGCAACAGATAAACCCCTGAAGTTTAAACTGAGTCATGCAGTGATCTAGAAAATGTTACTTGGGTTAATGATGAGCTAATGGGAACATGGTGTGATCCACCTAGATACAGTTTTCTAATTCAGAAAACCTTATGTGATTATATCTCCCCAGAGATGGTTTTAGGAAAGAATGGGGAAATAATCAAGTCTGAAAGTCTAAAAGGTATTACAGAAGTTAAAGAAGTCAGGTATCAAAAGAACTAGATTGAACAAGTTATCCCTTAATAAAACCTGTCTTGGGTTCAGTGTATAAAGGAGGACAACTATAATTCCAATAGCCTAGAGACTTGTTGTATACAGATATTTAACTTAAAGAAGACTTGGAAGGTGGAGAGGGAAAAGCAGAGTAGCTGTCTTTGAATATTTTAAGGATTATTGTATATACACAGGGAATAAGCTTATTTTACTTGTCTGTGAGAGAACAACCAGGAAGACTGTTTAGAAATTGAAAAGCCAATTTAAACTTGAAATAAAAATAAAAAAAAAACCTTTCACATAATTAGTCCTATCCAAAAGCAGAACAGGCTACCTAGAAAAGAAATGGGTTCCTTCTCTTACTCACTTGCTTGGTGATCTTGAAGAATGAGTTTTCTTGGATATCCAGCTATTCCTTTCACATCACAATTTTCCTCATTGAGATTTCTATATATTATGGTTGAGTCAGCATAAGATATTAAATGAAAATATTGGGGGAGAATTGTGTAGAAGCTGCAGACAAGATATAAAGGCCAGCAAGTAATACAGAAAAATTTCTTTTTTATATAGCATTTTTATTTAACATTGTCCTATATGTAGCCTCCTACCAAATATTCAACCCCAAATTTACAATAAAATACTATAAATGCCCCATAAAAAAGAAAAAGAAAAAAATCACAAAAAATGTTATGTGGATTTTCCAATTTTCAGATCTCTGTGCCACTAACCCCTGTGATGGAGAAAGGATAACTGTATTTTATTAGAGATTTTTTTCAGCAACTTGTTGAACTATAATAGCTGGTTTCCAAAGCTCCTTTGAACTAAATCAGTTGGTTTGATTTTGAGATACTAAATCAGACAATCCATCAAGGAAGCTATCTTCTACTGCCTCTTCAGCCCTTTTCTTGGAAGGGAATGTAACATCATTCTAAGATTTGATTACTGATCATTGGAACTAATTGAAGACTAGTGGTGTCATACAGAAATAGAAAAGATGTCTCTAGATTGTACATAAGAATTCTTGTAAACTGCATCTTGACATAGAAAACTATATTTTAACATTGTCTATGTTCTATTGTATTTTTATTCATTTTGTTAAGTATTTCCCAATCACAATCTAATTTATTAGTGTTTGGGGATTCTGATGTAGACAGTTCTAGAAAAAGAATGATCTGCCTTAGACATTTAGTAAGAAGGAGCCTTAAATAATAATAATAATAATAACTAGCATTTATATAAGCTTCCTGTGTGCCAGGTTCTCTGCTAAGTACTTGACAAATATTATTTTAATCTTTGATCTTCATAGAAACCCTGGGAGGTAAATGCTGCTATTATCCTTGTTTCACAATTGAAGAGACTATGGCAAACAGAGATTAAGTGGCTCAGCTAATAAGTATCTGAAGTCAAATATAAATTCAGGTCTTCCCGATTCCAGTCTTAGTGCTCAATCCACTGCTCTGCCTTTCCCATCTCAACACAACACAAAATCACAAACACTACAAAGAAGAAGAGGGGATTTGAGTTCCAGCATAAGGGGTACAGAAGTTGACAATTGTGGTGGGCATAGTTTACCCTTGGCTCCCAAGCTCTGCTTCTGGGGAAAGGTCCAAGAGTTGGAACCTCATTAAGAAGATTCATGTGGGTATCTCTGGCAGAGGAACCATAGGAAAAAGAATAGAAAAGTTGAGGGTAGGGTAGAAGAGATGCTTTAGGAAGAGGTAACTGAATTCTGGGAGGTTAATAGCAATGTGATTGCAGAACAGAGACTGGTGTGGAAGAATCCTTTGATTAAAGAAGAAGCCAGAACAATTCCCCCCAAAATATTTTTAAGCTGTAGTTTGGTTAGTCTAGTTAGCTTCAAGACAGTCTAAAATTGTTTCTCTGAGCGCATTTGTTGCACATAAACATTATTACATATCATTAGAACTACCCTGTCAGTGCCACAGGATAGAGCAACTGTCTGTGAATCAGAAAATCCTGAATTCTGATCTAGCCTCAGATACTTACTTGCTATGTGACCCTGAGCAAGTCTGATTCTTTGAATATGTCTTCTACTGAGGGCTGGTTGTAGATAATAAGCAAGTCTTTTAATTTAATTAATTTGGAGACTCTAAGGAATCAGATCCCTTCTTTACCTCTCCTCTGAGAGGCCTTGTAATATTCTAAATCCTCTTCTCTCCTACCTCAATTTTTCCTCCTTCCTCTAAGCCTAAATCCAAATTCTATTGTTTCTGGGTCTGATTTATCATTACTGACTGCCTGGAGTTATTTTTTGACTAAGTTCCATCAATACATCTTGGAGCTAACAATCAGGTCCAGAGACATAGGGGACCATGTAGGAAGCACTTCCCAAACAGTTAGTTTACTAAATGATATCCCAGAGGCACCAAAGAGTCAATGCAGCCTTACAAATCAGCCTCATTATTTAGCATTTTGTAAAAGAAGGCTCAGGCTAGGGGAAACAAAGAAAATTGTTCTCACTGTTGCTACCCTCTGGAATTGGGCTGTGATTAGTTCCAATACAGAACAGAAGGACAATAAAAGGCATGGTCAGAATCCTCTCATCTGCAAAAAGGAGAGCTGACTTAGTAATAGAATATTTTCAAGAGTGGGATTCAGGAGATGGCCCAGCAGGTAGAGCAGTAGTTCTATAGTCAGCAAGACCTGGATTCAAATCCATTCTCAGTCACTTGCTAACTATATAAGCCTGGGAAGGACAATTAATTTCCTTCTATCTCAGTTTCTGATTGACACAGTGGAAAGAGCACAAGATAGAATCAGGAAAACCTGAGTTCCAATCCAGCCTCAGATATGTACTAGCTATGTGACCCTCACTTAACCACTGCCTGACTCAGTTTCCTCATCTGTCAAATGATCTGGAAAAGGAAATGGCAAACCACTTAGCATCTTGGCCAGGAAAAACTCAAATGGGGTCTTGAAGAGTCAGACACGATTGAAGCAACTACATAACAAAAATGAGTATGATAAAAATATTTATCTCCCAGGATTGTTGTAAGGTTCAACTGAGATAATATTTGTTAAACACTTACAATGCCTGGCACACAGTAGGGGCTTAATGAATGCTTATTTACTTTCCTCTCCCCAATTTGCCTACTAATCAACTACATGACCAAACCAAGCATTTCTGCTCTCTGGTGTGCACCTAGGGGATGTGGGGATTACAGATTTAAACATAGAAAAAAGATTCAAGATTATCTAGATATATACATTCATTCTATATTCTAGGAAATTAAAGCCAGAGAGTTTAAATCCCTTAGCCAAGATCACATAGATAATGAGTGATAAAGGAAGAATTTGAACTCAGGTTCTCTGATTCAAAATTCAGTACTCTAAAATTGGATCAGATTGTTCCCTTCAGGGGATCCAATACTCTCCATTATATGTTCAAGAATTCAGTGTCCTGAGGTTCTTTACAACTCTAACATTAAAAAATCTATAAATCCTGAAAATTCTCTGATTCTCTGAATATGTCTTCCAGTAAGGGCTGGTTGTGGCTAAGATGTGGATAATAAGCAAATTTTGTTCAACCTCATTGGCACTGGCTAACTTAATTGGGCCCCATCACGTTTGCATTGTTATGCTACATAGCAAGACACAGCCAAAAACAAGAAAGGTTAACCGAGGCCCTCAGATTGATTGAAAGCACGCGTCAATTCTGTTGTAACTCACTCTGTACAATGGGTATTCATTAGAATTTGTTGTCAGCCACAGAGTGGCTGGAAACATTCACATGATGGATTAATCAATTTTCAAGCTAATGCATTCACATGTGGTAATGACTTGTCTGGTAGTCTGGATGTTTCAGGGGATTAAATTGGCTGATGGAAGGACCAAACTTTCAATTAAGAAAGATCCTTGCAAAATGTTCTATTCCAGCCCAGGAAATGAATGAAGAATCAAAACAGGAGACAAATTCTATTTCCTCTGAGAAAAAAGGAAAAGGAAAAAAAGGAACCTATAAAAATGAAACATCATTTACATCTTTCCAATTTTAGTACCTCTGACTGCATCATTAAATAGAAATTGATTGTCATAAGGACTACATTAATTAATATAGAAATACTGGAAAGCAAGACTTCAAGTCCACAACTATGCTCATCTGAGAATAAGAAAAGAGATTCCTCATGACAGGTACATCACTTACTTGTAAAGGATGCAAAAGGAAAGTTGGGAAGAGGATGAAACAAAGTGGTCATTTCCATAAACTACAACTGCATCTCAGTCAAAGGCAATTTTTTTCTCCTGGGTTATTATACTCATAAAATACCCATAAAAATGACATCATGCCGTTGTGTATTTATTTTCTATCAATGTCCCACAGATCAAATTGTCCACATTTACAAACCAGCCTGTGAGGCCATAAATTCCACCTGGACTTTTAAAAGTACACTGATGCTATCTCTTGGTTGCAGTCCCACACATAATAAAGTTCTGATAATTAATACTTGGCAGGGAGTGTGCATGCTGATAGACCTGGACCAAATGCAGTCTGATTAATAAGCTCACTTTAGATATCAGTTAGTCCAACCCTCCCAATTTCATAAATGAGGAAACTGATGTCCAGAAGGGAAATGACCCACAATTAGGAAGTAACAGACCTAGAATTCAGACCAAGAGCTCCTGATTTCAAATCCATTGCTTTTTCTACAGGCTGCTGGTGGATAGAGCACTGGATCTGTAGTCAAGAAGACAGTTATCAGAGGTGTGATCCTTCCTATGCAAGTCACTTAACCTCAGTTTCCTCAACTATAAAAAGGGGACAGTAATAGCATTTACTCACAATGTTTGTTATGAAAATTCAATAAGATAATATTTGCAAAAAATCAATTATCACAGTAACTGACACATACTAGATTTTACATTAAAATATATTCCCTTCCCTTCCTCCTTTTCTTTTGGCTTAAAAATAGGACTCTGGACATGTCATTTCAATGTTCTCACCTTCATTGTCCTCATCTATTGCTTAATACTGTTATTTATTTTGCTGAGATGATGCTCTTTCTCCCCAAGTAGAATAGAATTCCTTTAAAACAAAAACTGCATCATATTTTTTTTTGCTATCTCCCATCTTTTGAGCCTGTAGTGGGCACTCAAAAAAGATTCACTAATCAGAGCTCTGTAGTCTTTTGCATCCTGAAGGTGAATGAAGGTAGATATCATAGGATAGAATAAAAACAGATATTGTCACAGTACTTTTATGTTTACAAGCCACTTTTTATGCATTTTTCCATTTGATTCTTACAGTAACCCAGTGAATTGGCCATTACCGGTACTCTTATCTCATTTTATTCATGAAAGAAACTGCATCTCAGATAGAAAAAGTAATGTGCCCGTAGTCACACTACCAGAAAACAGCAGAAGCAGTAGTGGAGCCCAAGTGTCTATTGAATACAGATCTACTGCACTTTGCATTATGCTCCATTGCCTTTCATTACAGCACAATGAGGTCTCCCCCTCCAAGGGGAAATGTCAAGATGTAGAAAATGTTCTCATTTGTAGAGAACTCAAGGGGAATGGCTGCCAAACCTGTTAAAAACTGAGGCCCAGGAGATCAAAACTATAGCTTATAATCAGGACTATGGACAGTGATTCTTGCTCCTTAGAAAAGTATAAGTAGGAAGCATAAACAAATTAACTTCAGGAAGGATGGAAAAGAGAGAACTTGAAGCCCTAACAGAAGATCCTGTGGGAACACCAAACCATGGGGTAGAAGGGAGAAGAAAAGACAGACATAGAGGGCCATCACAGGTAAAAATATCTATATAGGGCTAGTTATTAAAGGAGCACACCTAAGGTGCAGCTACCAGAAAAACTAAATTTTTTCTTGTTAATTACTTGCAAGTCTTAACCCTTTTTGCCAACTAAAAGAGTGAAAGTGTTTTTAGTATCCTCAAAACTGTGGCACCGTTGGGCAGAAAAATGATTATCCCATCCTACTTCCAGTTTCCACATGATGAAAGATGAAGAGTCATTCTTGGACTATACTTAGAAAAGTAAAGTGATATAGAAGCTGGGGAGACTAGCCCATCAAAAACTATTAGGCCCAATTCCCTTAATATTTTCCATACTTTATCTGTAAAATGGAGATAACCTGTGGCAAGGAACTAATTCATAATAGTGCCTAATTATTTTTTTTGTTCAGTCTGACAAGCTTTTGTTTTGTATACTCTAGGACTAGAAGCTCCCATTCTTCCATAAAATTCTATCATGGGGGCAATAAAACCTTCCCCCCATCAACTGCAAATTTATTTTGCCTGAATCATTTAAATTGTCATGAGGCCTTAGATGGATTTCTAACATTTACATCAAATGATTAAGAAGTCAAGGACTACCTAGAACAGAAGATAACATCCCAGGGACATGATTTCTACTTAAAGAAATAAACAAATGAATAGCTAGGTAAATAAATGGATGAATATAGAAAGAAAGCAGGGAAAAAAGGAAGGGAAGAAAAAAAAGGAAGGAAGGAAGGAAAGAAGAAAGGAAGGAAGGAAGGAAGGAAGAAAGGAAGGAAGGAAGGAAGGAAGGAAAGAGAAAACATAATAAATAGGTGAATAAACAAATGATGAAGAATAGATGGATGAAAATATAAATAAATGGCTGAATAAACAAACAAATAAAAGTAATAATCTATTTTCTAGAAAAGAAAGATCAAAATATACCCATTTGAATAAAAGGTATGGTGGGGATAGTGTCTTGTCTCTAGAGATTCAAGCTCTCTCTCTTCCATCTCCCAGGAGCTAAATTTCCTTTTCTGGTACTTGTCTTCACAGCTAGTAAAACTAATGAGGAAGAAGCGAACTAATTAATTAAAACTACAAACTAATCAATAGAACTGCAGAACTCTGAAGTACCCCAGTGCTATCTAATCCAGCTTCCCCCACATCCTCTCTGACAAGAGTCAATAGAGCTTATCCTTAAAATACTTTAGGCAACAAGAAATTCATCAAGGTCATGCTCCATTATCCCACTTATTATGAATAGTAAGTATCCATAGAACCATAGTTTTAGAATTGGAGGAGATGTAGAGACCATCCAGAACTCCTCTTTTTCAGTCACAAAGAGAATAAGTTACACAGTTAATGTCAAGTGGGGTTTGAGTTCATGAATTTCTAATCTCAAGTCTAGCACCCTAGTAACTATGCCATGCTGCCTTTCAAACTATTCCAATGTCATAAGTGAGATATTGAGTGAAACACCTGCCACTCTCTTCCTTTTACACACTGATTACATTTCTGTTCCTTGAAGCCAAGAAGAGTAAGTTTCAGACTTTTCTATAAAATAGCCCTCAAAAACTTGAAAACATTATATTTCCCCAGCAAAATTTTTAAAAGCACATGCAATTGAATAAATACTTATTAAGTGTCCATTATTTGTCCTTTTGATTCTTTTCAAGAGTGAAGGACAACAACCAACTATTTGTAGAGAACTATGGGATGTAGGAGGAGATACAAAGTTTAGGTGAGACATGATTACAGTCTTCATGGAACTAGTAGTTGGCTAGATATGTGACTCATAATCAGAGAGTTAGTTTACAAGAGGAGATCTTCAATTGCTTCAGCTTCACTTATGACCTGTTTCTAGTCTTCTTACCATTCTGATCACTCCAAGCCACTCTCCTTAAATGTGTTCTACCATGCTATTGTCCTTCCAAAAATTCCAGAGTCTCAGCTTTGGAAAGATCTCACAAACCAGCTAGTCCAACTTATATTGAAATAGGTATCTGATCTACAACATGCATGACAAGAATGAACGGTCATTCAGGTTTACCCTGAAGGCCTCCATTATCTTGTGAGAATTGTATAATCTGTATAGTAGTAGTCTAAGTCTGATTCCCCTAGGGCAGTAGACAGTGGAAATATGATTTTCCTGGTCTTGGTAAGGGCATAGTTGGTAAAATATAGTCAGCAGAGGAATATAATGTCAGGGGTTTGAGGATGTGTTCACAGACTTTACCTTATTGTGTTGAATCTGAAATAAAAGAGAAAAAATTCAAGATGGATATTTATGCAATTAGACATTAATAGAAACTTGGCCCTTCCTACTTTCCTAAAACAATAGTTTTTTTTTTTGTTTTGTTTTGTTTTGTTTTGTTTTTTGTTTTTGTTTTGTTTTGTTTTGTAATATCATCTGAAAAACATTATGCCATTTATATTGGAAAATCTGGCACATGTATCCCAGGAGATTAAAAAGCTCACATTCTAATTCACTTATTTTTGAAAAGAAAGAGTGAAAAAAAAAAGGAAGAAGAGACAGACAGACCTTGGGTGAAACCAGACTAATTGGAAGAAGGTAAGATCTAAAAAGGTCTTTTATTTTCAGGTTAGGTGGTTGAGCTGTGTTCCTATCTAATTAATCTGAGTAAAGAACATTTTTTGACAAAGCTTATTATCCCTCCCACTTGAATAATAGAATAACATTAGAAAAAGAATCTAAAGATCACCTAGTCCAACCTTCTCTCTTGACAGATGAGGAAACAGAGTTGCTCTGTGAGGTTAAATAATTTGTCCATGGTCACACAGCTGTTAAATTGTAGACCAGAATTGAATTTTCTGTCTGTGCACATTCAACTTTTTTTCTTATTAAACATTTCCCTTCAAGTCTCCCTTTCTTCCAACTTATTTTTTTTTCCTCAGTTATGCTGGGAGACAAGATAAATTCTATCAACCGACATAGTAATTATTCATGAGCCTGCAACAGGGAAGATATTTGCATGTTCCCTTTTATATAATCAATGAAATGATGAACAAACATTTATTAAGTGCCTACTATGTGCTATTCATTATGCTAAGAAAAAGTGAAATAAATCATGCTCTCATGTAACTCAGACACAGAATTTTAGAGTTGGAAGAGACCTCATAGCTCCTGTAAATCAGTTTTGAACCCCCCTCAACAGCATGCTGGGTAGCTATAGACTTTTCCCTGAAGAGTTTTAGTCAAGGAGTAATCACTACCACCAGAAACAGTCTATCCAACATTTGGGGAATTCAGATTCTGAGGAAATTGCTCATTCTCCACAGCTGAAAAATCCCCGACCTCCAAAGGCATCCCATTCTCCCTTTGTATTGTTGGAATTGCTAGAAAGCTTTTCATTAAAAGAAGCCGATATCCATTTTTCTGCTAAGTTTTACCCAGGGCTCCTACCTCTCCCTTTTGGGGCCAAACCGGACAAATCCAAACAGGACAAATCCAAACTCTCTTCCACAAGATATCTCTTTATATTTTCCTCACCAAATTCTTTATTTTCATTTATTTTAATGCGATTGTCTTATCCTTAGGGAACATGGGGTGGAAATGATTAAGTGGAATTATGAAAAATGCCCAGAACAGTTGCAGAAGCTTGGACCTCAGAGGGGACAGCAAAGAATTGTAATCAGGTAATCTTCCTACTCATGGGAAATGTCTCCCCTGCCCTACTTGTTCTCCCTAGCAAGCAGATTAGATGCTAATTAGTCACAGATTAATATAATGAGTGAAAAGTCACCTTAGAGCTCATGTTGTTCAAACTTTTCATGTTAAAAATTAGGAAATTGAGATAGGGATTTTGTTTTGGGGGATTAGGGGAAAAGTAGCTACCAAGGTTAAATGACTTGTTTAGGGTCACATAGCCAGTAAACGTCTGAGGCTGGATTTTAACTCAGGTTCCCCTGATTTCAGGGCTGGTATTCTCTCCACTGAGCCACCTAATTGCCCTCTTTCACACTTTCAAGGTCACATAATTAGTAGGTAATAGGATAAAAATTTAAATTTTATTTCTCATACTCTATTGATAGATGTCAACACTGGTAAAGACCACATGAGGGAAAGAAAGTATATAATTATGAATTTTTAATATTGATTTAGTACTAAATATGTGATACTAACTAGATGCTAACAAGAGCATTGGGAAGGATAGCTTCTGCCAAACTGCAGGTCCTATTTCTGATCTAGTCTTCGCAGCCATCATCAAGGGAAACAACACATGTGGAGAAGGGGCCAGCCATCCCAACCAGCTGCCAACCAACTACCATACATAGGCAGGAAAGCCAGGCTAGCTGAAGTGACAAGGCACCCTGAAGGGGAGACAAGAGGCAGCATGTGCCAAACAAGTCACATTACTGCCACCACTTTGACAAGCCTGCCTGCTGATGGAAACAGTCCAGGACCTTGAGCCCGGGGTCCTAGGAATATCAGCACTTCCAGCCAAGTGTCTTAGCCATCATCCTAGGAAAAACCCCTATGGAGATGCAGTCTGGCAATTGCTCCTGCAGGTGTTACAGCCATATTCACTGAAAATCTGGAAAAGAAACTTCTAACCAGCCCTGGGTACTTTAAAATGATCCAATATCAGAAACTGCTATAATGTTATCAGTGCAAATTATCCTTAAAAAGCAAAGAAATTACCATATGCTTTATGGATATGTGGTAAGACCTTTTGATCTAAATTGTAGTTAAACCTCTCGTTTGTGTTGTCTCTTTCATTAGAATGTGAGCTTGCTTTTTTATTTGCATCTGCAATGCTTAGCACAGAGCTTTATACACAGTAAGTACTTAATTAATGCTTTATTCATTCATTTTATTTGAAGTAATACAGAATTATTATTTCTAGGGAACAATGGAGGTATGAACAAGAGGTGCCAAAGATCACCCAATCATTAAACATATCTATAAAGTAGAAACTTAAGAATTAGGTCAACACAGAATTTAGACACCAAGATGGACCTTAATCAATGACACTGGAGTTGGTTCTCTCCTTTTTCCAGATAAAAGACTTTTTGATAGATTCTTGGATCGAATGTCATGGTGTCATAGAATGCTGGACTGAGAGCCAATGATACCTGGATTCAAATCCTTCCTCTAACATTTATTAGCTATGTGACCGTAGGAAAATCACTTCAGTTCTCTCATTCAGTTTTCTCATCTGTAAAATGAGGATATTAATAGCAATATTATATTATGGTGTGATGAGGCAAACTGGAAATAGAACTCATGTTCTTTGTGACCCCAGAGTCCATGCCCTTTCCATGGTTATATGATGGGTTCTAAATAGTGAGAGTGTCAAAAGTTGCAGGTAGAAAGGGAAAAGTGGAAATGTGGATCGAGAGCAATGGATTCCTTATTGAGGAGAGTGGGTAACTTTGGGTAACTTCAAGCTTGGGTGACTGGGAGAATGGTGGTGCCATTTACTGAAAATGCAAGTCAGGTAGAGCCATGATTCCATCGATTCATTTTAAAAACACCTTGAAACCGAAACAGACGGCCGATTGGTTCATTAAGAACGGATATTTACAATCCATGAAGCATGAAGCAGTCCAAGTTTATAAACTACAGATGGGAATCTATCTTACCACGTATGTGATTGAGCCAGAAACATACATAAAATAGAAATAAAAATCAATCTGGTTGAATTCTAACACTTTTAATCTATAATTTTGAACTCATTCCTTTGGCTTTTTTGCATAGATAAACTATCCATGAAGCCATGACCTTGGATAAATGGATGCTATGGAAGCATCCATTTAAAGCTAGAAAGACCTCTGGGCCATTTAAAACCCTCAATTTATGAATCAGAAAACTGAGGCAGTGATTAAATGATTAGATTTGGGATACATAGCTGGTAAACATGTGAGGCAGAATTAAAACTTTGGCCCTCCTCACTCAAAGTTCAAAATCAATTCACTTTGATAACTAGCTGCCTACGAGTCATGTCGTAGAGGGGCAACATGTATAAAGGAGAACATCATCATAATGGCAGTATAAAATGATTACTAATGCAAATAGGTAATACAGTAAATAGAATGTCAGGGCTCATATTAGGTAGACTCATATTCCTGAGTTAAAATTAGTTTTCAGACATTTATTCAATGTGTAATCCTGGTCAAGTCATTTAACCTTATTTATCTCAGTTTTCTCTTCTGTAAAATAAGCTGTAAAAGGAAATGGCAAGCCATTTCATTATCCTTGCCAAGAAAACCATAAATGAGGTCAAAGAGATTGGGACATGACTGAAATGAATAAACAGCAACAAGAATTAGTAGTGAATTACTGTTTTCCACTTTTTAATACATTTCCATCATAATCATATTGTGAAGGAGGTAATATGAGGATTATTATCCCTGTTTTATATAATAAAGATTCTGAGAAATAGAAATGACATAACTTTTCCAAGGTCAAGAAGTTAGTATATGGAAGATTTAAAAGGCGAATGAATAATCTAACCCCAAATACTTAACTCTTTACTGTATACAATATGGAAAGTATCATCTAATTCACAATTTTTCTTGCCCTTCCCCTACAACTACATTTCCATCTTTTTATCAGTTTTATGAGTAGTTCTAGCATCTCATATATTTGTATCTTGGAGAAAGCTTTAAAGATGATGGATACGAATACCAGTATTATATCTGATTAAACCTATATAAATTTAAGGTCATGAGCATCAGTCAGAAGTACCTGTCTGGTTTTCCTCCTTCCTTCCCTACCCACTTCTTAGTCATGATCCCCCTAATGAAAACCTTGGTTCTGAGACAATCACCTGATTTTATACACCATAGGAATGATTTTCTTCTCCACATTTTGTCCCCCACATTGGGAAACAACTTATCCCATTTTATACTGAACTGTTCCCCTATCCTTTCCACAGACTGATTTTTTTTTCACATTTATAATCATCTAAGAATATCAGTTTCTTTTTGCAGAAGGCTTTTTTCCCCTATTTTACTGAAAACAGATGCCAAGTTGAGAAATTGTCAAAACTGGCAAGAAAACTCCCCAATACATCATTTTCATATTAAATCTACTTAAAAACTTTTGAGTGTTGAATGAACAAAAGAAAAGTACAAGATTATTCCAGGATACTCATCTGGAGAAAATAAAACCTTTTTTCTTTACTTCTAAGTCCTAACTCTCACATATTTGTATTAAGCTGAACCATTTCTTTATGGGACACTTAGGTGATTCAGTGGACAGAGCAATGAACCTGGAATCAGGAAGACCTGAGTTAAAATCTACCTTTTCAATAATTACTAGCTGCATGACCCTGGCCAAGTCACTTAATCCTGTTTGCCACAGGTTCTGGAGGAAACTGGGGGAAGCTGGAGAATGAAAAGGTATAAAATGGGGCCATGAAGAGTCAGATAGGATTAAATAACAATTCCTTTATGGAGTAAATGCCTAAATCTCTATTCTCTGTTTTTCCTCTGAGTCCTGGAGCCTGGAGTTTAGGGAGTCCCCTAAACAGAGGAACATGGCCAAAATCTTCATGGTTCCACTCCATTAATAGTTTACAGACTAACAGAAATAAAAATACCTCATTCCACATGCAGTGAGGCCTTGAAGCCAGCTGTAGGTAAATTTAACCCAGCATTTGTCTTTAGAGGTATTGTCTTCTGTCCATCTACTTCTGGGCTCAGGGCCAGATCCATACCAAATTAGGAATATATTTACTACCATATGAGAATTCCTCTTTGTTCATCTCTGGCTGGCATAATTTATTGACCATCTTTTTTTCAATCTATTTTTCCCTTTGCTTTTTCACCAAGTTAATACAGGAGGTGTAAATGTATAAAGAGGGAGATTTGTTTGCTGTTATTTCTTTTTCATTTATAGTCTCACACTACTTTTTGGTCAATTTTCAATTTAATTTTTTATTTTTATTGTTTCCCCAATTCAATTGAACTCAGTGGTCATCCCATTTCAGAGTTGATGTTCTTTCCAGTTTATCACATTGTATTCTAAATAGCAAAAGAAAACTAGGAAGGTCAATTGGGAGTCATGAATTTCTGGTATAGAAATCTGAATAACTATTTCTGAACCTTAATGTCCTTAAGTAACTGATTTGCACAAAGGTTTTGATTAGGCTCTGGGAAGATACAGAGTTCAGATAAGAGTTTGTTTTTGGCCCCATAAATTAGTCTATATAGTAGGAAAATAAGAGCATAAGATACTTCTCTATAATATTTTGAAAAATTTTATTGGAAGGAAATTTACCTTCCGCAGAAGGTAAGATGGTTGAGGATATTCAGTCTTCTTTTTCTTTTCCTAGTTTAGCACCTTGCTTTTTTTTTTTTTTTTTAGTGTTATCAAATACATGAACTCTGTGATCCCTTCTAACTCTAAAATTCTCTAATTCTCCATTAGTTCATGCTGAATTTTTTTTCCTTATGCAAATGTCTAACCTTATTCAAAACGTTGTTCCAAAACCTTCACTGGTTCTCTATTACATATGGAATAAAATGCTAACTCTTTAATTTGGCATCTAACACTCTCCAACTGGGCTCCAACTTACTTTCCCAGTCTGTTTCCCATTGCTTCATTCATTTTACATTTTATTCAAACCTGCTTCACCTATTTCCTGAATTCAATCAGCCATCTCTCACTTCCATTCATTTGCACAGATTATCTGACATACCTGAAAAATATTCTGCCCTCATTTCTTCCCTTTAAAATTCCTCTTTAGCTTTAAGATTTATCTAAAATTTCACTTTCACTTTGAAACATATTTTGTTCTCACTGGAACTATGCTCAAAAAATTATCAAACTGTGCATACCCTTTGGTATGCAAGAGATGCAAAAGAGATACTAAAGAAAGGAAAGGGACCTGTATGTGCCAAAATGTTTGTGGCAGCCCTGTTTGTAGTGGCTAGAAGCTGGAAAATGAAAGGATGCCCATCAATTGGAGAATGGTTGAGTAAATTGTGGTATATGAATGTTATGGAATATTATTGTTCTGTAAGGAATGACAAGCAGGATGAATACAGAGAGGACTGGCGAGACTTACATGAACTGATGCTAAGTGAAATGAGCAGAACCAGGAGATCATTATATACCTCAACAATGATACTGCTTGAGGATGTATTCTGATGGAAGTGGATCTCTTCACTAATTCAGTTTCAATTGCTCAAGATAATTGATAATTGATAATTGATAAAGAGAGCTAATTCAGTTTCAATTGATCAAGGATAGACAGAAGCAGCTACACTCAAAGAAAGAACACTGGGAAATGAATATAAACTGCTTGCATAAACTGATTTGAACTTACATATGTAGGTATTTAATAAATGTTTCTTGAATTGAATTGAAATGTAATTTGTGGTATATATCCTTTCTGGAAATTTTTCAAAATGAATAAATTGGGTCAGGTGATCCTAGATCCTCAATTTAATCTCAGGAAATTGCTACAAAGTTAGCCATCAAATTCCTCAGTTTCTTCAATTGCAAAATGGGGTTAAAAATAGTGCCCATTTCCTAGAGTTCTTATGAGGATTACACGGATTTTTGTGAAGCACTTAACAAAGTTCCTGACATGCAGGAGGCACTTTATAAAAGTATTACCTTTCTTTCTTTTTAATTTCATCACTGCATGTTCTAAGGTCCTTTCTAATTCTAATATTCTATTTTCTACCATATAAAGTTTTCTTCTGATTTTAACAATTTTTAATATCCTATATATTTATTTTCTATTTTCTATAATAATAATGAAATCATATGTTCAGTTTAAAGAAAATACAGTGTGTGTGATACAACGATGTAGTATTATTGGCCTACAAGGCAGATGGCAGAAAGTCATTCTAAGAGGATATTTTGAGCTAGGAAAAATCATGCCTCTTCTGGATTTTATACTGCCTCATTGGCAGCAGTGGGAACTTCTCACCCATCACTGCCATATACACTTCCTGCCAGATTTACATATTAGCAAAGAGATATCTGAAGCTCACAGTCATGATTTGTCAGATATCACTGTCATTTTGAACATCTTGATGAAATGTTCTGGCTTTAGGATGCCTGGGTAGAAGATACATCTTGCCTATGCAATGAATCAGTCACACCACAGAAGGGAGTGGGGGGCATGTCACTCACCCTTTCCAAAAATATCAAGTTGTTTTTTAACAGAAAGATAGAGAAGTTTATAGTTCTGTAAAGAGGGTTTCGTCAAAAGATCCTACAGATATTACTTCTATGGAACTTTAAGGACTGCAAATCTGACACAGAATAAAATAAATGATGCAAGAATTAATATTACTTTATGTGAAGATAAGGAAATTGAGCATCACAATGAAGTGATTTACCCTGGCTAATACAACTTATTAAGGTTAACACTGAGATTCAAATCCAGGTCTTACTCAAAGTTTCAATGTCTTTTTTTACCTGCCATGCTGAGCAATAGAAATCTCATTTGTTTCAATTACTCAAAAATAAAGTTACCAAGATACTTTTATCTTTTAATTGATATTTTTTGTTTTCACATTACCTTCAATCCCCAATGCAAGAGTACTTCCTCACCTTCTCAGAAAGTAATCCCATATAATAAATAATAGGAGGGGAAAGATAGGGGGAAAAACTAAGTTCAGCAAAACTAAGTAATATTTTGAAAAAAGTTGTCTTTTTATGCAATAGTAAAACTTTTAATCCTCCATCTCTTCAAAGAAACAGGATGTGCCTTCTTATTGATTTCTTTTGAAAACAACTTGATTATGATTGTTTCACTGCTGGACTTTGTATTCACACTGTTGTGTAGATTATTTTTTAGTTCTGCTTTTCATTTCATATCATCATCTGTTTTTCTCTGTATTTGACACATTTATCATTTTTAAAACAAAGCATACACATATATCCACATATATATCCACACGTATACAAAAGATAATGACAAATGTTGGAGAGGAACATTAATGCATTGTTGATGGAGTTGTGAAATGAGCCAAACATTCTGGAGAACAATTTGGAACTGTGCCTAAAGGGCATACTCTGACCCAGTAGTGCCATTACTGAGTCTATATCCCAAGGAAATCATAAAGGAGGGAAAAGGACCCACATGTATAAAAATGTTTGTGGCAGCTCTTTTGTAGTGGCAAAGAATTAGGAAAGGAATAGATTCCCATCAATTGAGGATTGACTCAACAAGTTGTGGTATAGGAAGATAATGGAATAATATTATTCTATGAAAAATGATGAACAAGCTGATTTTAAAAAGTCCTGGAAACACTACATGAACTGATGCTTAGGGAAACAAGCAGAACTAGGAATATGTTGTGCACAATGACAGAAAGAATATGTAATGACCAACTATGAAAGCCTTGGTTCTTCTCAGTAGTTCAGTGATCCAAAGCAATCCCAATGGACTTTGGACAGAAAATGCCATCTGCATCAAGAACTGAGACTGAATGTAAATCAACACATGCTATGTATGCTCACTTCTTTTTTTTCTATTTTTTTTATCTTTTCCATGATTTTTCCCTTTTGTTTTATTTTTTCTTCTCCAACATGATTCACAAAGCAATGTGTTAAAAAATTTAAAAATAAAATAAAATAAAATGGAAATACACACACACACAAAGAAAAGAAAAAAAAACTTGTTTAGACATTCTTCAGTTATGGGCATCTATCTGTTTTGTCTCCAGGTCATTGTTAATACCATAGATGTTGCTATAAAGAAAAAAATATGCTCTCCCTTAGGAATTGTCTTTTTCCATTAGAAGGTTAAGCTCTTTGGGGTCAGGAGCTGCTCTTTATTTTTGTCCTAACACTTAGCATAGTGCCTGAAACATAGTAGGAATTTAATAAATGACTTAAGTGAGCTTCAGCCATAATACACAGACTCTCACTTGTGATACTGGCTAAATAGCTTTAATTCTCTGTGTCTGCAGCAACTCCCTGTGACTAGTGAAGATAACATTGATTGTAGATTCAAGTGTCTAGATTCAAATACCATCTCTGGCACCTATTCCTTTTTTTTTTTTTTTACTTTGGTCAGCACTTAACCCACCTGGACCTCAGTTTCCTCCTCTGTAAAATGGGGAATTTGTCTTGTTTTCTCCTTTCTGCAAAAGGTTTTTCCTGATTTCCAGGCTGTTAATGCCTCCAATTCTGAAATTACTTTCCATCTGCTCTGTATATAATGTACCTATTCACATATGTCTCCCCATCCATATTCACCTCCATTAGAATATAAGCTCCTCGAGAGAGAGAAAAAAAGAAAGATATGGGGACTTTCTTTTTTTTTTCATTGATATTCTTTAGGTGTATGCTCATGCAGTGGTGTTAGTGGAAGCTCTGAGTTAAAAACTATAGTCAGTTTCTTCACAGACTCCACAGATTTCATTCTTGTTTTCATCAATGATCATACCGATTCTCAGCCTCAGCAAGAGAGCATGAGTGAACCCTTCTTGATACAAGAACTCTGACACTGATTCTCCCTATATTTTGGCATCATTTAAAATTTACTGGGTACAAGAACAGAATTGTGAATTATTTGAATGAGTATTTCCCATATTTAACTTATGGAATATTTTTATATGTTTGCTGATACTTGGCAATTCTTCTTTTGAAAATTATTTTTTATATCTGTAGGCTATTTATTGAAGAGAGAATGGCTTTTTCTCATATGTCTGTTACTTGTCTCTTTGTTTTACATATCAAACCCTTATCGGAGGTATTGGATACAAAGAATCTAAGCTCCCTCAGGGCAGACTATTCTATTTGTGTCTTAGTATCTTGATCACACAGCATCTAATAAGTGCTTAACAAATATTTAAGCTACAGTATTAATTAATTTGAGTCTTACTGGAATAAAATTATGTCTTAGTTTTTTTTTTTTTTTTTTAGTTCTTCTAGGTATTCTGCAACTAAAGTCTAAAAGTTCTGGTCCTGGTTTCCTAAAATTTTAGAGTGAAGTAACTATTTTTGTCATAATATTTATTGTATATGAAATCGTCTTCAACATAAATTGCATCCTGATTAAATCTGAGGTGAGATATTTTTATCTACTTCAAGGTCACCATGGTTTTTTATTATGTACAATATCTTTTGACAGAGTCTAACAAATATAGGACCTTTCATTATAGGATTTCTTTGATTATAAAAGCAAGCAACAACAACAATCCTCAACTACCCAAAATCTTTATCAAATAAGACTTTAAAAGGATAATGAATATGGAACAGTTTTGTCCTTCTAAAAATTTAGTATGATTACTAAAGTTAGTGGCAAATAAAAGAAATCACACAAAATGATACAAGAAGATAGACTTTACTGTTTAGGGGATGAAATTAAAGACTTTAGAGCATTTCTCTGTTTCTCTGGATAACTACAGCATAGAATCACACTGAAAAATCATGTCAACAGTCTTCTCTGCCTATAACTCTCATGATGTGGAGTTTATTATTTAAGATTTCCTCAACAGTTTGTGGTAAGACTTCATAGTAAATGAACCCAATCACAACAAGCAACAGCATAGTAGATGATTTTGAGGGCTTGTAGGGGACTTGTAGGGGGGACTTCATTGGTCATCATCTTGTTATACATGTCCCTATATAATTCTTGGATTATGAATCATGAATCACCTTGTCTTTCTGAAAATGACTGCAGAAAGTAGTAATTATTTCTAAGATCCCTCTGTAATTCTCATCAGTAGCTCTAGATCCTCTCTCTGGAACTAAGAACAAGTTGAATGCCTTTTCTATAGAGTAGTCTTTTAAATCCATGAATATATCTAACTTGTCCCTTTAAATGTCTTTTTTCCTAAGCTATATGCAGATCCTTCCATGAACCTACATCGACAAATCAATCAATAACATTTTAAATCATCTATTAAAATGCTAGGCACTAGAGATACAAAAACAAAAGAAGAAAAAAAATTATCTGTAGGAAGCCCACATACTAAATGGAAAAATAAAAATAAAAAATAAAAGGGGGTCCTTGGGGATTGTAAAAATAATAATTTTTTTTAGATATGTAAAACATAAGTTATAAAAAGTAACTTTCTTGATAAAACCATTAGCATCTAGGGCGATATGGTCTCCATTTCCCTCATTATTTTTTGGTATGTTTTCTCTGAATTCATTAAAGTTTGTCAATACTCTTCCTAATATGTAATAGCCTGACCAGAACAAAATCTTCCAGCATGAATATTTGCATGCAAAACAACAAGAGAAAGAAGGCAATGTTTAACCCAAAAGGTAGAGGAATTGAATGGATAGACATATATTAAGAACTTACTAAGTAGAAACTATTAAGCACTATGGATGCAAATGATAGCAAGCAATATAGCCCATCCATCTCTTCAAGAATCTTATGGAAGGCAATACATAAAAAAAGGGTGGTGGCCATCAGAAGTATTTTGTTAGTCTTGATTTGAATACTAGTGGTAAGAGGGAGAGAAGATTGTATATATTAGCATGATATGAAGAAGGTCAGAGAGTAGCATGAAGAGTCTGGATCCAGACTATCTTATAGGCGCATAAAAAACAACCAAAGGGAGAAAGCAATGCTTAATGAAAAGGGATGACATAATTAAATAGGAACAAATATACCACTTCACTTTAATCTATTTATGTGTTAATTCTAAACATTCATTTAATATGTGAAAGATTTATTGAAAATCATAGTTTTCATAATGGAGTATAAAGCAAAAAAATTGAAGAAATGAAATTCACTGGGGAGTGTTTTTGCATTAAACAACTCATAGATATCTGACATTCAAAACGAATGGGGAATTGACAAAATATAAAGTCAAAAGCCATCTCCATTAGCCAAATGATCTGAAGACACAAATAGTTTTTAAAATAAACCATTGACAATTATTTGAAATTATGTTAAAGTCACTAATAATCAGTAAAATTCAAATTTTCACAACCCTGAACTACTTTCTTATTCTGTTTAATGTACAAATATACTGAAAGATGGGGAAAACATCATCGAAGGAACTGTGAAAAGAGAAATGTCAATTTATTGATAGTGGAACTATAAGCTTGTTCAATTACTCTGGAAAATGATTTGGAGTTATGCAAGGAAAAGTTATTAAGTTGTTTCTGCACTGTGACCCAGTGATCCCTGACTGGGACTGTAGTTCAGCATGGTTATTAACAGCAAGAAAAGACCCATATGTACAACCATATGTTCATGTTCATAGCTACATTATTTGTAATAACAAAAACCTGGAAATAAAAATAGTTAATTGGGAAGTGGCTGAACAAAATATGGTTCATAAAGGTGGCAAAATATTAGTGTCACAAAAAGAATAAATATGAAAAATTCAAAATTCTTCATGGGAAGATTTGTATAAAGTGATGACAAATAAAGAAAGCATAGCTAAAAGAATAATATATGTAATGAATGCAACAGTACAAAAAAAAAAAAAGACTAAATGAATAGGAAACAAAACTTTAGTCAAATGCAATAGTCATAGTACCACCCTGCCAAAGGTTACAATCCCCCTCTCTCTTAAACATTATTATTTTCTCAAATTGTTTTCTGGAGGAATGAACAATATCAGGGAGTTTTAGGGGAAAAGATTTGTTAGAAATCTCTATTGAATCAAATGTATCAAATCAATACAGGTATCCCCTTCACATCATGACTTTTCCCATCATGGTTTCTATATGTTATGGATTATCATAAGAAATTAAATGAGAATTTGGGGAGAGTTTGGCAGAAGCCACAGATGACAAGCTAAAGACAGTAAACAACACAGAAAATATTTAGAAACTCAAAAATGCATAAAATACATGTGTAATGTTGTATAATATTAACATATTTTTATGTTTTAATGCCATAAAAATTCTGACTTCTCTTGTATGAAGGAAGGACCAAAAAATTTTATGTGGATTTTCCAAAACCTGGGCACCTAATCCCTGCAGTGTCAAAGAATTAACTGTACATATATTTTTAATGAACATCTAATAGTATGCATAAATAGAAATAAAGAAATATCTGGCTTGGAGATAAGGAAGGAGAATTAGGGAAGGTTTCATGCAGTAGGTAGCTGTATGGCTAAGCATAGAAGAAAAAGGAAAAAAAAAGCCAAACAAACAAACAAACAAATAACAGGAAGAAAGAGGAGAGAAAAAACATTCTAGACAATAGAAAACACAAGCAAATATGTGGAGATAAGAAATTGTGCAACTTATGAAAATATATTTTGTTTGAATAGAACATTAGATTTAGTCATGTAAAACAAGGATAAAAAGATAACTGTAATGAATACACACCCAACTAATTTGATATCATTTCCACATAGTTGCAAAGATTATGAAATTTTAATTTTTATATCACCCAAGCACACTCAACAATAGATCAATGTATTCAACATGATACAATGAAATTTTGTTGTTGATCCCTCTGTACCTTGTCTTGATACATTGGAGTATTATGCTCCGTTCTGTTTGTCATAATTCAGAACATAAGCTAAAATACTGTACAATATCTAGAGAATGGTAAATAGAATAATAAAATATCATGTTATATATGTAGAAAATATTAAGAATTGAGATAAGTAAGGTTTATGGTCTGATGAGGGCAGTTTGAAAAGACTAAATTTGTGATCATGTTATCTTTAGAAATTTAATTATATTTAGATATTTAGAAATTTAATTAATTTGAATAGTTAGAAAAAGAAAACTCTTTTTAAAAGTGCTATAGAATCGGAATGCAAGACCTTTGTTAAGATTATTCACTGCTATATAGTTTCCAGAGTTGTCCTGTGTTCTCCTGTTGCAAAAAAAAAAAAAAAAAGGAAGGAACAAGACAAGGTCAAAAATGTTTGTTTAATGAGAAACAAGATTAGATGAGTCAAAAGAAATCTTTAATAGGAAAAAGGACCCAGTTAGAAATGGATAGGTGTTAGGTGACACAGTAGGTAGAAAGCATGTTGAACCTGACATCAGGAAGACTCTTCCCAGGAATCCAAATCTGTACTCAGATACTTACTAGCTGGGTGATCCTGGGCAAGTCACTTAATGCTGTTTGCCTCAGTTTCTCCACCTATCAATCAGCTTAAAAAGAAAGTAAAAAACCACTCCAGTATCTTTGCCAAGAAAACCCCAAAAGAAGTCATGAAGAATCAAACCATGACTAAACAAACAAGCAAACAGAATAATTGCCAGTCAGTCAAAAAGCATTTAGTGTCTTTTATATATATATATATTATATCATATTAAGTATTTTACTAATATTAGCTTGTTTCCCCTTTACATCAACCATGAGATACTGGATCTATAATTTTTTCTATTTTATAGTTAGGCAAACTGAGACAGAAAGTGGTTAAGTTGTTTGCCCAGAGTTACATAGCCAGTAACTGTCTGAGATTAAATTGGAACTTGAGTCTCCCTGACTTCAAGCTCAGTATTCTAGCCACTACAGCACCTTATTGCCTCTGAATCTCCTAGATGAATCACTTATGATCCTATCACAAAGATGGTTTTATATATGCCCTACACAACACCAATTATATTTAGCAATTCAAGCTAATTCTATCCACATTTATTAAATATTCTAGGTGCTAGGAGTATCAAAATTAAAAAAAAAAAAGATCAAATTTCTTGCTCTTCAAACAGCTTACATCACAATAGAAAGTTATACTATACTAACCAAGTAATTTGGTTATTTTTTATTTGTTTTATTTTAGTTAGTTTGTATGTTTGTTGTTATTGGGTTTTTGATTGATTCTTTGGCTTAAGGAATTCTCCATGAAGTAATCCCTTCACTAATATAAACCAGCTTCCACTTCCTCGTTACATAATAGTTTCTTAATTCTTCAAATCTGGCTTCCATTCCAAGGTACCCAATGATCTACCTAAATTGCCAGATCTACTAACTTTATCCTCCTTCATCTCCTTTCAATATTTGACAATGTTAACCAGCTTTTTTATACCATCTCTCCCCACTACCTCCTGTCAGCATCATTTTCTATTTGACTGCATCTCTTCTTTTTTATTAATTCATCTTCAATGTAGGAATATATCCTCTAAGACTGTGTGATCAGTATACTCTTTTTGTGCTCTTTTGGTAAACTCTTCTGTTCCCCTAGCTTTAGTTATCACCTCAACTCTGATAGTTCCCAAATCTATGCACCTAGCCCTAGTACTCTTCCCCTACCACAAGGAACTCCACTCCTGGGCTTCTAATTGCCTCATGTATAACTTCACTTGTCTTATCTTTTCAGTACTTCAAATTACAAAAATGGAAGCTTTCATCACCACTCTAAAACCAATCTGCTTGTTTAACCTCTCCAACTTTGTTTTTGGCAGCAGTCAGATTTGGTACTTTCCTCCACCCACGTATGCAGTTTATCCCTTCCACATCTTAGGGGTTGTGCTGTGGCCCTGTGATTTGGAAAATCTGTGTAAAAGTTTTTGGCCCTCTCTTCATACTAGAGAAGAAATCTGAATTATTATGGTATTAAATGATAAAAATATATTGATATTATATAATAATGTACATATATTTTAAGCATTTCTGAGTTTGATAATATACATGTATTTTAAGCATTTTTGAGTTTCTAAGTTTTTTTTTGTGTTTTCTGTGGGCCTTCACATGTCATATATGGCTTCTGCAAAATTCCACTATAATTCCTATTTCATTTTTTATGCTGCCCAACCTCAGTGAGAAAAGTCATAATGTAGAAGGCATAAATGTACAATTATTTTCAAAGTCCCTTTGGTCCTACTCTAGAACTATCTTATGCATTCTTCCACTCATCTCCCCTTCTCACTCACCATACTATTTCAAATTCTAATAATCTATTCTTTCTTTGACTTATTCAATAAACAACCTCCTAATCTATCTCCCTGCCTTCAGTCTTTCCTCTCTCCAGATTATCCTTCACACAATTGCAAAAATCACCATCCTGTTCCAAAGGTTGACCATTTTACTCTCCTCCTTAAAAATATTCCATGGCTCCCCATCTCCTGCAAGATTATTGTTTTTCAAAGATGAGCTCATTAGCCTGATAATCAAAATATTCTCTAATCTGCCTCTAATTTTTCATTTTCATTTTATTCCATGACACACTTCATATAGTTAACATTTTGAGAAAATTAATTTTAATGCTGTATCAATTTATTATTAATATTAATTTGTAATGATCTCTACTTAAAATTACAATCTCTTAGTTTAGCTCGCATAGAAAAAATATCCAGAAAGTTATTCCTAGGACCTGGTGTGGGGCTCTATTTATTCTATAAACAAAACTAAAGTAAACTTTGGTCTACCAAGAACTATATATGTGATCTTGATCCCTTTATTAGAATTTGGGGTGGTCTGACTCATGAAGGAAAGATTAAACCAGAGAGATCTTGAACCTGAAAGATTTGCTTCCCTGGATTGCTGGAGTCTGCCAAACTCATGACCAGGCCCCCTTCCTCAACTGACTATATCCCCCTTCACTGAAATAATGGAGTTCTTAGCTCACTTCCTCATTAATTCCTTAATGAGGGCTGTTGTTCCTTTATCTAGGGTAGACCCATTAATGTGCTGTCAGGAAGACAGGAAGGCATTTAAGATGAGTAACCAAGAAACATCATTGACTATTAATTTATTAATTATTCACTGGCCTAATGAAAAAATTGAGTTGTAAATGTCTGTTTCAGAGAAGTAGATATTTTCCCCCATGTTTGGTATATTCTGTCTTTATCTCCCTTTTTAACCTCAGATGTTTCATTTGCTAATAGAAGAATCAAAGGACTGCGGATCTTTTTTTTTTTTTTTTATGGTAATCCTTCTTTTTTTTTTTTAATTTTATTGTATTTAATAATAACTTTGTATTGACAGAATCCATGCCAGGGTAATTTTTTACAACATTATCCCTTGCACTCACTTATGTTTTGTTTTTTCCCCTCCCTCCCTCCACCCCCCCCCCCCAAGATGGCAAGCAGTCCTATATATGTTAAATATGTTGCAGTATATCCTAGATATAATCCATATTTGCAGAACCAAACAGTTCTCCTGTTGCACAGGGAGAATTGGATTCAGACGGGGGGGACTTCCGGCCAAGATGGCGGAGAGGAAATACACTTCTGTGTAATCTCCGTGTTTTTCTCTCACTATTCATTTCATTTCATGCCTCTGAATTAATGCTCGACTGAAAAAAAACCATACAATTACTTACCAAGAGAAACCATCCTTGAGACTCGTCAAGAAAGGTCTGTTTTTGCGCGAGGGCGGGGACGGTATTTGGAAGCAGTCTGCGGGCAGCAGCTGCAACCAGAGCGCAGATAGCAGCTCAGAACCGGGTAGAGCGGAGAGGGGGTAGGACGCGATCGCAGCCGTCTCTGCGGTGAGAGCTTTGCTATAGGAGCAAGTCAGCAGCCCAGCAGAGAAGCTAAAAACACTGGGGGTGAAGAATACAATCCCAAACAGCTGGAGTCTCTCGGGACCTGGCCACCCCTCCCCCACAGTGTCTTAGCCCGCTCGGATCTCAGAGCGCTCGGATCTCAGTGCGCAGGCGCCATAGCACAGTAGGACCTGTGCCTCACGAATACCCTGCCCCTCCCCCAAAGAAAGCAGCCTCCATTCAAGGGGTTTTTTTCCTTCTGTTTCTTTGATAGTTTGTCTTTGATAAATAGACAGAATGAGCAAGAAACTGAAAAAGAATTTAACCCTGGACAGCTTTTATACAGATAAAGAGCAGACTCCAAACCCTGAGGAGACTAAAAACAAACAGTCCCCAGGTGAATCCCCGAAGGAGGAGACCTTATGTCCCTCAGCACAGATGAATCTCATGGAGGAAATTAAAAAGGCTCTCACAAGGGAGCTAGAAGAAAAATGGGAAAAGGAGAGGGAGGCTCTGCAAAAGGAGAGGGAGGCTTGGCAAAAGAGCCTGGAGAAGTCAGTTAAAGAGAGAGTGGATAAAGAAACCAAATCCTTGAAAAATAGGATTAGTGAACTGGAAACAGAAAACAGCTCTCTAAAAAACAAAATTGGCGAAATGGAAAAAAATTCCACAGAACAAAAGAACTCAATTGGACAATTAGAAAAAGATCTTAAAAAAGTGAGTGAAGAAAATACCTCACTGAAAATCAGGGTCGAACAATTGGAATTGAATGACTCGAGGAGACAAGAAGAATCAGTCAAGCAAATCCAAAAAAATCAAACAATGGAAAAGGATGTGAAATACCTTCTGGGGAAGACAACAGACCTGGAAAACAGATCCAGGAGAGACAACCTGAGAATCATCGGACTTCCAGAAAAGTATGATGAAAAAAAAAGCCTGGACACTATCTTCCAGGAAATTATCAAAGAGAACTGCCCAGAAGTCATAGAAACAGAAGGTAAAATAGACATTGAAAGAATTCATCGATCCCCTACTGAAAGGGATCCTAAAATCAAAACACCAAGGAATATAGTGGCCAAATGCCAGAACCCTCAGGCAAAGGAAAAAATACTGCAAGCGGCTAGAAAAACCCAATTCAAGTATCAAGGAGCCACAATAAGGATCACCCAGGATCTGGCAGCATCCACATTAAAAGATCGAAGGGCCTGGAATATGATATTCCGAAAGGCTAAGGAACTTGGTATGCAACCAAAAATAACTTACCCAGCGAGATTGAGCATCTTTTTCCAGGGAAGAAGATGGACATTCAACGAAATAAGCGAATTTCATCTATTTCTGATGAAAAAGCCAGAACTTAACAAAAAATTTGATCTACAAGCACAGAACTCAAGAGAAATCTAAAAAGGTAAAGATTAATCTTGGGAACTATATTTCGGCTGTAAAGATGTATAAAGAATACATGTATACCTTGTTCTAGAAACTAGTTGTGGAAAGGACATTGTACTAGAAAAAAGGGAAAGTGGGGGTACTACATTTCATGAAGAGGCAAAGAAAACCTAGTATATCTGAGAGAAAGAATGGAGAGGAATGAAAATAGTGAGTATTTTACTGCTTTCAGAATTGGCATTAAGAGAAGAATTTTAGACATATTCAATCTATGGTGAAACTTCTCCCACCTCATTGAAAAGTGAGAAGGGAAAAGTGAAAAAGGAAGGAATAAGCTAAGTGGAAGGGAATACGGTAACTGGGAGGGAAAGGGGCAAGTTGGGGGGGGGAACTCTAAGGGGGGGAGGGATACTGAAAAAGGGAGGGCTGTGAGAAGCAAGGGGAGCTCACAAGCTTAATACTGGGAAGGGGGGTAAGGGAGGGGGTAAGGGAGTAAGAAGGGAGAAAAGCATAAACCGGGGTTAACAAGATGGCAAGTAATACAGAATTGGTCATTTTAACCATAAATGTGAACGGGGTAAACTCCTCTATAAAGAGGAAGCGGTTAGCAGAATGGATTAAAAGCCAGAATCCTACAATATGTTGTATACAGGAAACACACCTGAAGCGGGGTGATACATGCAGGTTAAAGGTAAAAGGTTGGAGCAAAATCTACTATGCTTCAGGTGAAGCCAAAAAAGCAGGGGTAGCCATCCTGATCTCAGATCAAGCTAAAGCAAAAATTGATCTAATCAAAAGAGATAAGGAAGGGCACTATATCTTGCTAAAGGGTAGAATGAATAATGAAGAAGTATCTATATTAAATATATATGCACCAAGTAGTGTAGCATCTAAATTCCTAAAAGAGAAATTAAGAGAGCTGCAAGAAGAAATAGACAGTAAAACTATAATAGTGGGAGATCTCAACCTTGCACTCTCAGAATTAGATAAATCAAACCACAAAATAAATAAGAAAGAAGTCAAAGAGATAAATAGAATACTAGAAAAACTAGATATGATAGATCTCTGGAGAAAATGTAATGGGGACAGAAAGGAGTACACCTTCTTTTCAGCAGTTCATGGAACTTATACAAAAATTGATCATATATTAGGACATAAAAACCTCAAACTCAAATGCAGTAAGGCAGAAATAGTGAATGCATCCTTTTCAGACCATGATGCATTGAAAATTACATTCAATAAAAAGCCACAGGAAAGTAGACCAAAAAATAATTGGAAACTAAATAATCTCATACTAAAGAATGATTGGGTGAAACAGCAAATTATAGACATAATTAATAACTTCATCCAAGAAAATGATAATAATGAGACATCATACCAAAATGTATGGGATGCAGCCAAAGCGGTAATAAGGGGAAATCTCATATCTCTAGAGGCCTATTTGTATAAAATAGAGAAAGAGAAGGTCAATGAATTGGGCTTGCAACTAAAAATGCTAGAAAAGGAACAAATTAAAAACCCCCAATCAAACACTAAACTTGAAATTCAAAAAATAAAAGGAGAGATCAATAAAATTGAAAGTAAAAAAACTATTGAATTGATTAATAAAACTAAGAGTTGGTTCTATGAAAAAACCAACAAAATAGACAAACCCTTAGTAAATCTGATTAAAAAAAGGAAAGAGGAAAATCAAATTGTTAGTCTTAAAAATGAAAAGGGAGAACTCACCACTAACGAAGAGGAAATTAGAGCAATAATTAGGAGTTACTTTGCCCAACTTTACGCCAATAAATTCGACAACTTAAATGAAATAGAAGAATACCTCCAAAAATATAGCTTACCTAAACTAACAGAGGAAGAAGTAAATATCCTAAACACTCCTATCTCAGAAAAAGAAATAGAACAAACTATCAATCAACTCCCTAAGAAAAAAACCCCAGGACCAGATGGATTTACATCTGAATTCTATCAAACATTTAAAGATCAATTAACTCCAATGCTAAATAAACTATTTGAAGAAGTAGGGATTGAAGGAGTCCTACCAAACTCCTTTTATGACACAGATATGGTACTGATACCTAAACCAGGTAGGCTGAAAACAGAGAAAGAAAATTATAGACCAATCTCCCTAATGAATATTGATGCTAAAATCTTAAATAAAATATTAGCAAAAAGATTACAGAAAATCATCCCCAGGATAATACACTATGACCAAGTAGGATTTATACCAGGAATGCAGGGCTGGTTCAATATTAGGAAAACTATTAACATAATTGACTATATCAACAACCAACCAAACAAAAACCATATGATCATTTCAATAGATGCAGAAAAAGCATTTGATAAAATCCAACAGCCATTCCTAATAAAAACACTTGAGAGCATAGGAATAAAAGGACTTTTCCTTAAAATAGTTAGGAGCATATATTTTAAACCTTCAGTAAGCATCATATGCAATGGGGAAAAACTGGAACCTTTCCCGGTAAGATCTGGAGTGAAGCAAGGTTGCCCACTATCACCATTATTATTCAATATTGTATTAGAAACACTGGCCTCTGCAATAAGAGTCGAGAAAGAGATTAAAGGAATTAGAGTAGGCAATGAGGAAACCAAACTATCACTCTTTGCAGATGATATGATGGTATACCTAGAAAACCCCAGAGATTCTACTAAAAAGCTATTAGAAATAATTCATAATTTTAGCAAAGTAGCAGGATACAAAATAAATCCCCATAAATCCTCAGCATTCTTATACACCACCAACAAAATCCAAGAGCAAGAGATACAAAGAGAAATTCCATTCAAAATAACTGTTGATAGCATAAAATATTTGGGAATCTACCTACCAAAGGAAAGTCAGGAATTATATGAGCAAAATTACAAAAAAGTTTTCACACAAATAAAGTCAGACTTAAATAATTGGAAAAATATTAAGTGCTCTTGGATAGGCCGAGCAAATATAATAAAGATGACAATACTCCCTAAACTAATCTATTTATTTAGTGCTATACCAATCAGACTTCCAAGAAAATATTTTAATGATTTAGAAAAAATAACAACAAAATTCATATGGAACAATAAAAAGTCGAGAATCTCAAGGGAATTAATGAAAAAAAAATCAAATGAAGGTGGTCTAGCTGTACCTGATCTAAAATTATATTATAAAGCAGCAGTCACCAAAACCATCTGGTATTGGCTTAGAAATAGATTAGTTGATCAGTGGAAAAGGTTAGGTTCACAAGACAGAATAGTCAACTATAGCAATCTAGTGTTTGACAAACCCAAAGATTCTAAATTTTGGGATAAGATTTCATTATTTGATAAAAACTGCTGGGATAACTGGAAATTAGTATGGCAGAAATTAGGCAAGGACCCACACTTAACACCACATACCAAGATAAGATCAAAATGGGTCCATGACCTAGGCATAAAGAACGAGATTATAAATAAATTAGAGGAACATAGGATAGTTTATCTCTCAGACTTGTGGAGGAGAAAGAAATTTGTGACCAAAGATGAACTAGAGACCATTACCAATCACAAAATAGAAAATTTTGATTATATCAAATTAAAAAGCCTTTGTACAAACAGAACGAATGCAAACAAGATTAGTAGGGAAGTAACAAACTGGGAAAACATCTTTACAATTAAAGGTTCTGATAAAGGCCTCATTTCCAAAATATATAGAGAACTGACTCAAATTTATAAAAAATCAAGCCATTCTCCAATTGATAAATGGTCAAAGGATATGAACAGACAATTTTCAGATGAAGAAATTGAAACTATTACCACTCACATGAAAGAGTGTTCCAAATCACTATTGATCAGAGAAATGCAAATTAAGACAACTCTGAGATATCACTACACACCTGTCAGATTGGCTAAGATGACAGGAAAAAACAATGATGAATGTTGGAGGGGATGCGGGAAAACGGGGACATTGATGCATTGTTGGTGGAGTTGTGAACGAATCCAGCCATTCTGGAGAGCGATCTGGAATTATGCCCAAAAAGTTATCAAACTGTGCATACCCTTTGATCCAGCAGTGTTTCTATTGGGCTTATACCCCAAAGAGATACTAAAAAAGGGAAGGGGACCTGTATGTGCCAAAATGTTTGTAGCAGCCCTGTTTGTAGTGGCTAGAAACTGGAAAATGAATGGATGCCCATCAATTGGAGAATGGCTGGGTAAATTGTGGTATATGAATGTTATGGAATATTATTGCTCTGTAAGGAATGACCAGCAGGATGAATACAGAGAGGCTTGGAGAGACCTACATGGACTGATGCTAAGTGAGATGAGCAGAACCAGGAGATCATTATACACTTCGACAACGATATTGTATGAGGATGTATTCTGATGGAAGTGGATTTCTCTGACAAAGAGACTTAACTGAGTTTCATTGGAGAAATGATGGACAGAAACAGCTACACCCAAAGAAGGAATACTGGGAAATGAATGTGAACTATTTGCATTTTTGATTTTCTTCCCGAGTTATTTTTACCTTCTGAATCCAATTCTCCCTGTGCAACAAGAGAACTGTTTGGTTCTGCAAATATGTATTGTATCTAGGATATACTGCAACATGTTTAGCATATATAGGACTGCTTGCCATCCTGGGGGGGGGGGAGGAGGGAGGGAGGGGAAAAAACGAAACATAAGTGATTGCAAGGGATAATGTCGTGTAGAAATTATCCTGGCATGGATTCTGTCAATGTGAAGTTATTATTAAATAAAATAAAATTTATTATAAAAAAAAAAAAAAAAGAATTGGATTCAGACGGTAAAAATAACTCGGGAAGAAAATCAAAAATGCAAATAGTTCACATTCGTTTCCCAGTGTTCCTTCTTTGGGTGTAGCTGTTTCTGTCCATCATTTATCCATTGAAACTCAGTTAGGTCTCTTTGTCATAGAAATCCACTTCCATCAGAATACATCCTCATACAATATCGTTGTCGAAGTGTATAATGATCTCCTGGTTCTGCTCATCTCACTTAGCATCAGTCCATGTAGATCTCTCCAAGCCTCTCTGTATTCATCCTGTTGGTCATTTCTTACAGAACAATAATATTCCATAACATTCGTATACCACAATTTACCCAGCCATTCTCCAATTGATGGGCATCCATTCATTTTCCAGTTTCTAGCCACTACAAACAGGGCTGCTACAAACATTTTGGCACATACAGGTCCCTTTCCTTTTTTTAGTATCTCTTTGGGGTATAAGCCCAATAGAAACACTGCTGGATCAAAGGGTATGCACAGTTTGATAACTTTTGGGGCATAATTCCAGATTGCTCTCCAGAATGGTTGGATTCGTTCACAATTCCACCAACAATGCAATAGTGTCCCAGTTTTCCCACATCCCCTCCAACATTCATCATTATTTTTTCCTGTCATCTTAGCCAATCTGACAGGTGTGTAGTGATATCTCAGAGTTGTCTTAATTTGCATTTCTATGATCAATAGTGATTTGGAACACTCTTTCATGTGAGTGGTAATAGTTTCAATTTCATCATCTGAAAATTGTCTGTTCATATCCTTTGACCATTTATCAATTGGAGAATGGCTTGATTTTTTATAAATTTGAGTCAGTTCTCTATATATTTTGGAAATGAGGCCTTTATCAGAACCTTTAATTGTAAAGATGTTTTCCCAGTTTGTTGCTTCCCTACTAATCTTGTTTGCATTCGTTCTGTTTGTACAAAGGCTTTTTAATTTGATATAATCAAAATTTTCTATTTTGTGATTGGTAATGGTCTCTAGTTCATCTTTGGTCACAAATTTCTTTCTCCTCCACAAGTCTGAGAGATAAACTATCCTATGTTCCTCTAATTTATTTATAATCTCGTTCTTTATGCCTAGGTCATGGACCCATTTTGATCTTATCTTGGTATATGGTGTTAAGTGTGGGTCCTTGCCTAATTTCTGCCATACTAATTTCCAGTTATCCCAGCAGTTTTTATCAAATAATGAAATCTTATCCCAAAAGTTAGAATCTTTGGGTTTGTCAAACACTAGATTGCTATAGTTGACTATTCTGTCTTGTGAACCTAACCTTTTCCACTGATCAACTAATCTATTTCTTAGCCAATACCAAATGGTTTTGGTGACTGCTGCTTTATAGTATAATTTTAGATCAGGTACAGCTAAGCCACCTTCATTTGATTTTTTTTTCATTAATTCCCTTGAGATTCTCGACTTTTTATTGTTCCATATGAATTTTGTTGTTATTTTTTCTAAATCATTAAAATATTTTCTTGGAAGTCTGATTGGTATAGCACTAAATAAATAGATTAGTTTAGGGAGTATTGTCATCTTTATTATATTTGCTCGGCCTATCCAAGAGCACTTAATATTTTTCCAATTATTTAAGTCTGACTTTATTTGTGTGGAAACTTTTTTGTAATTTTGCTCAAATAATTCCTGACTTTCCTTTGGTAGATAGATTCCCAAATATTTTATGCTATCAACAGTTATTTTGAATGGAATTTCTCTTTGTATCTCTTGCTCTTGGATTTTGTTGGTGGTGTATAAAAATGCTGAGGTTTTATGGGGATTTATTTTGTATCCTGCTACTTTGCTAAAATTATGAATTATTTCTAATAGCTTTTTAGTAGAATCTCTGGGGTTCTCTAGGTATACCATCATATCATCTGCAAAGAGTGATAGTTTGGTTTCCTCATTGCCTACTCTAATTCCTTTAATCTCTTTCTCAACTCTTCTTGCAGAGGCTAGTGTTTCTAATACAATATTGAATAATAATGGTGATAGTGGGCTGTTATGAGTTCAAATGTTGGAGTTCTTGTTCTTCTCAAAACACAGCCGGTTTAGAGGCTTAGAGCCCTCCGAATATCTCCAAATCCAAAGGTTCTGTCCTTCAGCCTCTGCCTCTGCTTTCTTCAGCCTCCAACCAACACAGAGATGGAATGTCTCTCTTGTATCCTTCTGGGGAGCCCAGGCACCAACTACAGTGGTGTGAGATGAAGATGAATCTGGTTGTCCACTGAACTGTCCACTCGTAGCTTCTTCCTCTGTAAACTCTTCGTCTGCCACCAGCCAGCCAAGAGGAAAAATGTATTCTGGAATGGCTGTCTCGCCTTATATGTGAATCTTCTTCTTCTTTGCCTTCTGCAAGGGCAACCTTGCTTCACTGCAGATCTTACTGGGAAAGGTTCCAGTTTTTCCCCATTGCATATGATGCTTACTGAAGGTTTTAAATATATGCTCCTGACTATTTTAAGGAAAAGTCCTTTTATTCCTATGCTCTCAAGTGTTTTTATTAGGAATGGCTGTTGGATTTTATCAAATGCTTTTTCTGCATCTATTGAGATGATCATATGGTTTTTGTTTGTTTGGTTATTGATAGAGGACTGCGGATCTTGACAAAACCTGAGAAGCCATCTAATCCAATCACTTCGTTTTGCAAATTAGGAAACTGAGGCCCAGAGAGGTTAACTCACTTGCCCAGAATCACACAGATAGCAATCATCAGAAGCAGGATTAGAATCCAGATCTTCTGACTTGAAAGCTAGTATTCTTTCTACTGACATGCTGCCTCTTATATTTGTATTGTTGTTCAGTGGTTTTAGTCACGTCTAACTCTTTGTGACCCCTTGTGGAGTTTTCTTGGCAAAGATACATTTCCTTCTGCAGCTCATTGTACAAATGAGGAAACTGAAGCAAATAGGGTTAAAATAAATTGCCCAGTACAATATAGCTAGTGTCAGAAGTCACATTTGAACACAGGGAATCCTGATTCCAAGTCAGGAGTTTTAAGCACTATGCCATATAGCTGCCCTATCTCTTATATGTCTTTAGCTAAAAGTGATGTCCCCCTGTTTGCATCTTTCAGATCATTCTGAGCTTTCCTTTGCATTTAAACATTTTCAAAATAATTACAGGGCTCCATCTAATAATAGTAAGTCCTTTAAGTTCAGCCATTATGGGATCTTTTGTCTTCATATCCCCAGTACTTCACACTGTTTACTTTCAGTCAAAAACATTTTAAGAGAAGATATTCTAAATCCTTGACCACAAACCCCCAAGTATGCTGCAATTAGGAAAAATTTCTATGCACTAACTTTATTATATCTGTTTAATTTTACATTGTATATGAGCTTTTTCAGCAATCAAAAGGCAGTCTTGGTCTTAAAGAAAAAAAGAATTCTGTATTTGGATGTAGAAGGATGAGTTATAAGTCCTGATTCTGGCAGTTACCATAACATTCCCAAGTTCTCTGAGGTGATCCTTTGTTCTGTAATTGAGTCGGGATTGCTTTGAAATGTAATTTTTTTTTCCTTCCTCAGGCCTGGTGGGCCTCATTACTGTTAGAGATCTTTGTTCACTGGTCATTGACACAGTGCATGGTTATCTTGCTCATTTTAACTCGAACAGTGAATGGAATGTCTCTTTTTATGTATATAAACCTTTCTGGACTTCTCTGCTCTTCATTATTATAAGATGGAGAGATTGAATTAAAGAATCAATAATAAAACTTCCAGTTGTAAATCTCTGATTCTCTGGGTCAAAATTTAGTGATCTTTAGGGGTGTGACTTTAAATTAAAAGAACTACCAAGAATTTGGTATATGGGAAGAGGCTCATTCCCCAAAATCCTGTCTAAGGCAGAAAAATCTATGTTGATTCCCAACTTTTCATGGGAGCTGGCAAGAGAAACAAGTAAATGTAAACTAGATCTGAAAGATTCGAATTCATATCCTGCTTGAATTTTTACAAATAATGCAGAATTGCCACCTAGTTGCCCCAAGAAACTGAATTCTTTAAAATTAGAAAGGAACTTTACAATTTCAGTCCAATATTTTCATTTCAATCAAGTTTTTTTCTCTTTTTCTTTTAGTGTTTTAATTATATTCTTGCAGTTCTTGTTGCTCACCTTTGAGAAGTCTTCTCATTCTTCATTACCTTTGCCTTCCTATGTTATAAAGATCACCAAGTCTGGGGTGTTTGGCTGCTTTAGCATACTTGAGATTAGAAAAATATGAGACAGTCCAGTTTGTTCTCTGAGTATCATCAGGAGAATTAGGATTGGCCCCGCTAGCTGAACAGTCTACTTTTGCTCCATCCCCATATTCTGTTTCTCTCTAACCTGTGGCTCAGAGTATGAACCATTTTCTATCTTGCCATTTTTTTCATTCTCCATACTTGCTTTCAGGTACCTGGTAAAAATCCATATCTGCAGCTTTTTGTGAGCTCATGTGTGGAGATAGAAATTGGAAAGATTCATCATTATAGAGTTCTTACAGCTGAACTCCAAATCACAAGCTTATTCTGCTTATTGCAGTGGAGAAATAGAACCAGTTGAGGGGAAGGAATATGCTTGAAAGCTTTAAGTATTTAAAATTCTCCAATGTTTATTTATGAGGTTTTGACCTTAGGTGGAGATTCTGCCTCCTTTGCTTGTGAACTCCATTAGAATCACTCTATATCTGGTACATAATCCTTTCATTTTAAGTTTTGGGGATAAGAGAAATGTATAGAAATAAACCACTTAAAGAGCTCAACAATACTGTGCATGCACACAAAACCACCTGTAAATGCAGTTATGACTGGTGGATGTGTTAAATTCAGAAATTTTAAATTTTAATGAACTAAGCTATATTTCCAAACTGATTAAATAATGATGAAAGAAAGGAAAGAAGGAAGGAAGAAAAAAGAAAGGAAGGAAGAAGAAAGAAAGAAAAAAGAAAGAAAGGAAGGAAGGAAGGAAGAGATGAAAATGAAAGGAAGGGAAAGAAAGAGTAATGGACAAAAGAAAAAAGAAATCAACAATTTATGTATCTTGCTGACAATATCATCTTATACTTTCATTTTACAAATTAGGGGACTGTGGCCCCAATAAGAGGATCTAGTGACTTATCCAAAATCATACAAGTAGGAAATGCTAGAATCCAAAGCCAGGTTTTCTTGACAATGATTCTTGCTGCTATATGTAAAAAAAGGTGCTTCAGGGACTGTGTGTGGCTCAAAGGACTGAAACAATGGACTAGAGCCCTTTGATCCTCCAGAGCACAGTCAAATTAGTCCAAGTGTGACAGGGAATGTCACAGAAACCTACAGAAACAAGTTGATGATCTCAATTTATCAGAACTGTCTCTTACTGGAACCTTTGCTAATAGGGTCAAGGGAGAGGCTACAGGGCAAGTAGACCATGAGATAGAGGTTATTTCCTATCATTCAGAAGGTGGCCTTCACTCCATCTGAGAGAAAAAGAGAAACAGAGACACAGAGATAAGCAGGAAGAGAAATAGAGAGAAACAAAGACAGAAAGAGAGAGACAATAACAGAAAGAAAAAGAAGGATAAAGAAGTGGAAGCTGACAGGAAAAAAGTAGGAAGAGAGGAGAGAGACAAAAACCCAGAGAGATAAGCATAGTCAGAGACAGATACAAAGATGGAGGGAGAGACATAATAAGGCAGGAAAGAAAAAGGAGAGAAAGAGAAAATAAGGACCAATAGAACAAAGGAAAATTTTATATTCAATATAATTACTTCTATGCTCCAATATTGAAGGTCTGATTCAGAAATTTCAGAGCATCAAAACAGGTAACACTGTGTCTGATTAGCACAGAAAATAGGAACATGTTTCTCCACCCAGGTCAATTTTGATTTTAATTACAGCAATCATTGCCTCATTGATTGTAGTAACCCATCTTTTATTTCAGATAAAACTTTCTCAGCCGTTAGTCTAACTTAGACTGTATTTTTTTTTTCCTGATACTGATATCTTCCTGATGGTCTTTAACTGAAGAAACATTTTGTCAGTTCCTTTTAAATAGCTATGAAAAAATATTTCTTTTGTCTTTTTCACTGATTCCAATCTTCTAAGACAAACAAAATACTGACAAAACAAAGATTTTGAAGACCAAATAAAAGGTGGGTTTTGCTACAATTGTTCATTGAGCTAAGAATTGGATGGGAGCCTTATTTTAAAAATCCCAAGCCTCCTTTGCTTCCAAGTCTGGGGTATTAATAAAAATGCTGGGAAATTTTGATCCCATTTTCACTAGATAAGATATTCTCTATGGGACAAATAATTAATGAATACGTTACAATTTTTTCTAAATGGGGAAAATAATTTAAGGAGTAGAATTTGCTCCATCTCCATCTTTGTTAAAGACACAGAAGGAAGAATTAGAATGATTAGAAGTTAAAGGAAAATAGACTTCAGCTCAACATAAGGAAGCCATATATATATATATATATATATATATATATATATATGTGTGTGTGTGTATGTATATATGTATGTATATATATGTGTATATATATAAATTAAGCACATATACATATAATAATATTATTATAAATAATAAATATATAAGTATAATATATCACATATAATTATATAATTTCATATACAAATAATATAAATAAGTATAAATAAATCATATAATAATATTATCATAATAAGATATGCACACACACACATATATATATATAAATGTATATGTGCAAGTGTGTTTTGAATGGGTGTTGTCTAAGACAAACTGAGACCTGAGAAAGATGTTAGCTTAAAAAGGTTAAAGTCTCCAACTGCACTGGGGGAAATTTTAACTGGCTACTAATACTCCAGTGACTCTGGAGGAGAGAGTGACACTGATAATTTTGTACAGCCCTGGCTCACTTAGTTACAATTTACTTGCAAGTCAAAATATTACCATCCTGATGTGATTGGTCCTCCTTAAAAACAAAAGATAAATGACATACAACAGCAACATAATTGGATGGATGGATGGGAAGATAGATAAGATAGACAGACAGCAAACAGAGAGAGAGAGAGAGAATTACATATCCTTCCTGACATCTATGAAAGGTTATGGATATTCACAGAATTATACCTTCTCTGTGGCCTATAATGCTGTCCACTATTTTCTTTTTATTTGGAATGGAGAAATATACTGTTCATTTTCCTTTTCTCTTTCCACTTGACCCTACCTGTACATGAAAGCACATGAATATAGAATAGAAGATGTTAAGTGTTATTTTGATCAAGACCAGGACAAGGAAAAATATGTCTTCATCATAACTGAATATTATTGTAGCAAAACACCTCAGAAATATGGTAAAACAATACTTTTCCTAGACCTTTTTTTTTCCTATTTCATTTTTATTTGTAGCATAGTTCAGTTAAAGAAATATTTATTAAATGCTCACTGTATTCAGCATAAAATGTTAGATACTTAAAAAGTGGAAAATGGGGCAACTATATGGAACAGTGGATAGAGCACCAGCCCTGAAGTCAGGAGGACCTGAGTTCAAATTTGACCTCAGAAACTTAATAATTCCTAGCTGTGTGACCCTGGGCAAGTCACTTAACCCCAATTGCCTCAACCAAAAAAAAAAAAAAAGAAAAAAAAAGAGAGAGAGCATTATGCATTATAAAATCATTACCTTGACTTTTACCAACAGAAACATTGTAAGGATTTTGCTAAAAAAAATTTCTATGTACAATTCTTTGAAAATTGAAAATATTTTCAGATAATATTAGCTTCCAACAGATTTCTTAGAAAATACAGTACAAAGAATTGAACTCAGGAATCCTGGGGTCCAGATTCCAACTCCATTGTCATTTTTTATATGCCAAAATGTTCTAGATGAGCATTTTTCTTTTCTGGGCCTGAATTTCCTCACCTATGAAAAAAGTGATATTGCTGGACTCAATGACCTCTAATATATGGATTCAACATTATTCATTTTCACTTTACTGTGAATTTAAAACACATTCCCAAGGGTATTTGCATGTTAAATCCTATCACTAAATGTTCAATAAATGATCCTGTCATCTCTTAATAATATATCAGGGAGCAAGTCAGGGAGAGATTTTGGAAGACATAGATATATTACTGGGGAATTTGAAATCAAGCCATATAGACCTATATATAAGGAATACTGAACTCAGGAGTTAACCTGAATTAACCTCTATGAATATATTTCTCTACCTCTTAAAAAAGTAGAATTTGAAAGAAAAGTAAAAAAGAAATTAGTACATTTTGTGTCCAATTATTAATTCCCAAGAGGGCACCCATATTTATACATACATATACAAATGCACACACACATACACATACACAAACACTATCTGTCTGTATGATGTATATAACAAGAATACTGGATCTGTCATCAGAAGATCTGGGTTCAAATATTTAGTCTTTCAGGTATTAATCATATGACCTTGGGAAAATCTCTAGGACATAGTTTATTTATAAAAATGAAGTACTTGAACTAGATATGGTATGATGGTTTTTTCAGTTCTAAATATTTTATTATATGATTTTATTTGGCAGACATATCCTATACTTTTATATCTTTGTGAAGTGATAACTATGTCTCCCATTTTTTTAAGGAAGTCATTGTGCTAACCAGAAAAGCTTTGAATATATCTGAGTTCATGGAATGAGACATCAAAAACTCATGTCATTTCCTGGGGGAAATAATGGTGTTTTAGGAGTTGGTCAAGGACTTGAAATTAAGTGCATCATTAGAACGTGAGGTGGTTAACTCACTGACAAAAATTGCTGGGAAAACTGAAAATAATATATCAGAACTCAGCATAGATCTACATCTCACACCTCATACCAAAATAAGGTCAAAATGGGTACATGGTCTGGGCATAAAGGGAATACCATAAGCAAATTAGGAGAGCAAGGGATAATTTAATTATCAGATGTTTGGAGAAAGGAGGAATTTATGAGCAAATAAGAACTAAAGTATGTTAAAGGCAAAATGGACAACTTTGATTATATTAAATTAAAAAGGGTTTGGATAAAACCAACAGAAGCAAGATTAAAAAGGAAGTACAAGGTGGAGAAAAATTTTACAGCCAATATTTCTGATAAAGGTCTCATTTCTAAAATATATAAAAAACTGTCAAATTTGTAAGATTTCAAATCATTTCCCAATTAATAAATGATCAAAGAATATGAATTGGCAATTTTCAGATGACAAAATTAAAAGAATTTATGGTCATTTGAAAAAATGTTTCAAATTACTATTTATTAGAGAAATACAAATTAAAACTACTCTGAGGTACCACTTTGTATCTCTCAGATTGGCTAAGACAGTGGAAAAAGATAATGATAAATGTTGGAGGGGATGTGAAAAAACTGGACACTAATGCATTGTTGTTGGAGTTGTAAAATGATCCAACCATTCCTAAGAGCAATCTGGAACTATACCCAAAGGGCTATAAAACTGTGCATACCATTTGACCCAGCAGTGCCATTACTGGCTCTGTATCCCAAGGAAATCATAAAGGAGGGGAAAGGACCCACATTTGCAAAAATGTTTGTAGCAGCTCTTTTTTGTGGTAGCAAATAATTGGAGAATGAGGAAATATCCATCAATTGGGGAATGGCTGAAGAAATTGTGAGTACATGAAGGTAATGGAATAAGATTTTTTCTATAAAAATGATGAACAAGTTGATTTGAGGAAGGCCTAAAAAGATTTACACGAACTGATGATGAGCAAAACAAGCAGAACCAAGAATACATTGTACATAATAACAGCAAAATGTCTGAGATCAACTATGAAAGGCTTGGGTTTTCTCAGTGGTTCAGTGATCTAAGACAATCACAATAGATTTTAAATAGAAAATGCCATCTTTATACAAAGAAAGAGCTATAGAGATTGAATGTAAACCACCACATGCTATGTTAACTATTTTTCTTTTTTTCTGTTTCCCATAGTTTTTCCTTTTGTTCTGATTTTTCTCTTCCAACATGATTCATAAAGCAATGTGCATTAAAAATAAATAAACAAACAAAAAATACATAAATACTTTGAGATAGTTGAAATGAACAGGTTAATGTTCATTAGAATAGACTAGCATATGTTAAGGCTGAAATTAACTTCAGAATTCAAAATCTCAGAGCATTGAAAATAGATTGTTAGACATGGAAAGGGTAAATATAATATAAAAGACTAAAGCAGGAAACAATATAGTATTGTGACTTAAATCCTTATGAGATTATAAGCTGAATGAGAACAGGTGCTTCATCAAAAATAAAATTGTATCCTGTAGCATCTAACATAGTACTCTGCATATTGGCCCTTAATAATTGTGACTGATAAAATAAAGAAAATGGATATTGAGTTCATGTATAACACTTGACCTGGAAGAAATCCCATCAAATAGAAAAAGTTGGAAAGGTCCTTAGAAATCATGTAATCTAATAGCTTCACTTTCAAGATGAAGAAAATTAAAATCAGAGAAATTTTATGATTAAATAAGTTCAGCAGGAAAATTAATACTGGGCCATAAATCTCCAGTCTCCCAATACAATGTTCCTGAACTTAAACTTCCTTCATCCTTAGAATCTTTTTAGTGATAAGGGGATAAAGAGAAAATTCTCTTCCAAAGCAAACTTGAAAGTAAGTGAAAGAAATAAACAACCACAAAGAAATCACAGTAAAACCCAAAGGAGAGTGACGACATCTCGGTGTAAACAAGTTCAGAGCTGCCTGAGAGGGAACCAGCAATGAAAATAAATGGACAGAAAAATCAAAACAATGATGAAAACAATGACCAGGCCAGGGGGAAAGATAAAAGATATCTATGAGGTTTAGGATAGCATCGAGGTGAAAGGAGCAAACTGGGATTTATAAACATAGAATTTCAAAATCACAGAATATCAGCCTTAGGAAGGAACTTAGAAAATAAAATGTTAGTACTTAGAATGGTAGAGAAAGAAGGGACTTTAGAAAATAAAAGATAAAATGTTAGACTGAATTATAATAAAAGTGATCATTGAAAAGGACTTTAGGGTATAAATTATTAAACAAAAACACAGTATAGAATGTTAGATATGGAAGAGACTTTAGTATGTACAAGAAAGAAATAGCTATGATATAGAATATAATCACCATTAGTGCTAAAGAGAAACTTTAAAGATCATCCATTGTGGAAACATTTCCAGAGAATGAAGCTGAGATACAAAATGGGGGAGAGAGAATGAATTCAAAGAAAACTGATGTTAGAAAAGACATTACAGGTCAAGTCTAATTTCATATTTGATGTAGAAATTCCTGACAAGTAGTCGTAGTAACTTTACTTGAATATCTCCACTGACAGGAAACTCAATGCTTAATGAAACATTCACTTCTATTACTGAGAAGTTTAGTTGTTAAAATGTTGTTCATATATATGTGTGCATGCGCATGAATTTGTAGGAAGGAAAGGGGAGGAAGAAAAATAATGAGAGAGTTTTTGTTGAGAATGTTATTTTTCCCTGTGATTGTTTATTTCTTTCACTTACTTTCAAATTTGTTTTAGAAAAGAATTTTTCTCTTTATCTCTCCACCACTTAAAAAAAATCTGGAAATGAGGAAAAATATACTTTAAACTAAGAACACAAGATTGGCACACTGGAGACCTATATTCTAATACATGTTTTCTTACTAACTCATTATGAAAACTTGTTAAGTCATATTCACCTAAAAAAAAAAAAAGTCATATTCACCTATTCTTTCCACATTGTAGTAATTTCCCCATCACAATTTCATACCCAATGAGGTGAACTAAGAAATTAAATGGAAATTGGGGGGGGGGGAAGTTTTACAGAAGCCACAAATAACACACTAAAGCCAGAAGGTAATAAAGAAAAAAGTTTGAAAACTTAGAAATGCATAAAAAAATATATATATATATATATATATATATATATATAGTATAATCACTACATAGTTTCTTTTTCAATGCTATAATAATTCAGACTTCTTTAAAATGAAAAAAGGGCCAGAAAATTTTACCCAAATTTTCCAGATTACCAAGGTACCTTATCCTTAACCCCCACAATGTGGAAGGGATAGCTGTAGTTTCGTTGGAGTGTCCAACCATTTTGACAAATGATAACTCCAGTGTCCTCTTCAGAATCACAGAGAAAGGGACAGGCTATGGACAGTCACATATCCCGTTAAAGGGATAAGAGTCAGTATTAGTCAATGAAACCAGTTGGTCAGAGGTTAAGACAAATAATAGTTTTATCCAGGCAAAAATGTTTGTTCAGTTTTAAGATGGTCTACTATGTTAGGGTAAGGGTGGAGGAAGAATGTACATTTTAAGATTGAGATAAGTTCAGGAGATAAGTTCAGACAAAAGTCTGAAGGCTTTTGTTCTAGAAAGTTAGCCAAGCACCAGATATTTGGAGGATAATTAATGGAGAGAAAAAAGCATATATAATATAGGCAGATGAGATAAGTAAAATGAAAAGATTGTTAATTTAAGGATACAGGATTCATTTACTCTAAAAGTATTTATTGAATGCCTACTATGTGCTAAATATAGTGTTCAATGTTAAAGACGCAAAACAAACAAACAAACAAACAAACAAAAAGCAGTTTTGCCTTTGAGGAGTTTTCATTTTATTGGTTACATGAAGAAAATAATTACAGCTGATTGATGTGATCAGAAGCCAGAGTACCAGAGGTAGAAAAATGAAAGAGAAGAGATAAAGGCAATCAGCATGGATGGTTTTTATAAGGAGGTCACTTGAAAAGGCAGAAAGAAAAAAAAATATATATATATATAGCATATTAGCTTGAGAGGATAGTAAATACAAATATTTTATTTGTTTCCAAGGGGCAACTGATAACATTTGTAGGCAGAAGGGAGGGAACCAGGAGGAAACTGAGAATTATAAGGACAGAGAAGATGAATATCAGGACAACATGCCAGAGATGACAGGAAGGGATGGTGTCAAGGACACAAGTAGAGTCATTGACCAAGTTGAAGAAAAGGACTATGTCTTCATCCAAGACTGAAGCAAAGAGAAAGAGAACAGTATATCAAGGAATTTGGAGGTATAAAATAGGGGAAAAAACAGAGATCAAGATGATGTCCTTTCTTTTCTCAATGCTGTGAGATAAGTAAGGTCTTCAGCTGAACTAAAGTGTTAAAGATTTGAGAAGGAAGAAAACATATAAAAATATTATCATGGGAAATGTGATAGAAGAGTAAAAAAAAAAGATTGTTTGTAATGTGTGTACAATTAAGAGTCAGTAACACATTTGTAGTAAACTCAGTCAAAATAATATTACTTCTTCCAGCACTATTTAGCAATACATGAAAAAGAATAGAGAAGGCAGATAGTGAAAAAAATGGAGGCATTGGATTTGAAAGAGTAATGATGGAAAGAGATTTGGGGAAGGGTATAAGTGTAGAAGACAGTATAAGATTTCAATACTTACAACATTCAAAATAATTTCACAGGCAAAAAGATTCATTTAAATTAAATAATATGAAATTTATTGGAGACAAATATCTTGCCTTAAACTAGCTTTACAAAATGTAAAACAAAACAAAAATTTCCAAAATGCAAATGGGTGACAAAGCCAGATGACAATGTGATACTATGATGGGAATTATGCATAATGTAAAATACTAAAGAAATGTATAGAAAATCATTTTATTTTATTTGAGTTTTAAGTTGGTTTTGAAATGATGTTAAAGAACAAAAAATAGTTAATACCTATTTTAAAAAGATTTCAATACTTAAATATATTGTTAAGATTGAGAAGGTGGGAATGTGAAGGGAGAACAAGGGTACAGACTGGAAACAAACACCCTTGAAAGAGGGACAATGATTGGGTTAGGAATAGTGAGACATAGACAAAGACTAAATAACAGGTGGTCATAGTCAAATAATGGTATTTTAAAACTTTTGAATATGGATACAGTACACTCACAAGGGACAGTGAAATTGAGATTTTCCATTGTGCTATTGAGGCAGAGTGAAATAAATCATGAAAATTGAGAAGATGAGAAAATGTAAAGTCAAGATACTTGAGCCAATATCATCAAGTAAGTCTAAGTTCTGGGGTATAAAGGCCAAAAAGACTATGACCCAGGTACAGAACTCCATGAAAAAGTTGGGAGAATGACTTAGGTACTGATAAATAACTGCCATCAGGGACTAGACAGAATGATTTTTTAAAATCTCAATGGAATGGTTGACGGTGTATTGTATAGAGTCATGGTGGCAGAGGAAGGATCTAAAAATGTAAATGGAGAGGAAGGAGCCTGCTTCCCCTTTCTCCTTGTTTAGAATATTGGTGGGACACAATAGAAGGTGCATACTACTGTACAGGATTGCCAGGAATGAATTCTCTTATAGAATAAGCTATTTCTCTGTATGTACTAGAAGATATATTGAATATAACAGGAAAGGTCATAAGACAAAGGAAAACCTATTAATAATAGCAAGGGACTTTCAAATGGAGAAGTAGGCTGAGGTACATAGGCACAAGAAAATTAAGGCTAGAGAAGTTGCTTAAGTAGCAATTCTGTGTCACACAAATTTAGAAAGAGAGATGAGAGCTTGTTAGCTAGAGAATGGAAATGTATGGTACTATTTTTTTAAATTGAGAATAATATCTCAGTTCTTTTTTCAAGAAGTGAAGGAGGAAAATTGAATTTAACGTCAACAGTCCTATTCCTAGGTGAGGTCTTACTGTCAAGAGATCTGAATTTAAGTAATTGGTCCTGGGCTTTGTCCTTAGCCCAGCTCTAGAGGCAAATCTCAAATGTCTGCATTTCTATTCATAGTCATTTAGAATTTCTGGGCCTCTGGTCCTAGGCTGAGCCTTAATTCAACAGCTTTGCCCTCTCCTACCTTCATATTCATAGAGAGCTAAGGGAAAGAGTAGCAATAGATTTCAGGGGATTTGAATGGGGTAGGGAGATGACAAGATACGGGAAGCTAGGGAAACTGATTTTGAAAAATGTTTTTATCTTTTTGATAAAAGATAATAAGCCATTTGTCTTTCTAGGCCACGTTCCTCACTTTCTTTGGTTTTCTCTATAACTGCCCCCATAACCTCTTCAGCTTGGAAACTCACCTCCTCTTTTTCATACATTGAAAGTACCCTTCCCTTCAATACCTAATCCCTCTGATTGGCTGGTTCCTTCAAAAACCTCTATTATAATAGGGAACCACAAGCCAACATTACTCTCCAGGTTGCACTCCTAAATCTCCCAAATGTTCTCTCTAATATTTGTTGTACATATCTGCATCCTTTCCCTCTCTCTTCTTCCTTTTTAATCCCTTTTCGTGTATCGTCCTCTCTAAATAGAATATCAGCTCACTGGAGGCTAGAAATTGCCCTTTTTTCTCTTGTTTATATTTCCAATGCATAACCCAATTCTTGTACAAAGTAAGTGCTTAAGAAATGTTTGCCCATTAGACTTGACTCTATACCTCAATTCTACCATATACAAAATGAAGGGCTGTGCAAAGATAATTCTTTTATCAATCAATAGTATTTTATTTTTCCAAATGTATATAAAGATAGTTTTCAACATTCATCCTTGAAAGATTTTGTCTTCTAAATTTTTCTCTTCCCTCATTTACTTCCTCCCTCCCCAAGACAGCAAGCAATCTGATATAAGTTAAACATGTGCAATGCTTTTAAACATATCTCCATGTTTGTTATGTTGTGCAAGAAAAATCAGACCAAAGGGGAAAACCCACGATGTAAAAATACTACTCTTCAATTCACATTCAGTCTCCACAATTCTCTTTCTGGATGCAGTTGACACTTTCTTTCCATGTCTAGTGGAATTGTCTTGGATCATCACATTGCTGAGAAGAGCCAAATCCATGGGAATATCATATAATCTTTCTGTTACTGTGCACAATGTTCTCAGTTCATTCAATCTCAGCTCTTGTAAGTCTTTCCAGGCTTTTCTGAAATCACCCTGCTCATCATTTCTTATAGAACAATAATCTTTTTTCTCCTTTCATTGACTCTATAATTTCATTACATTCATATGCCATAACTTATTCAGCCATTCCCCAAATGATGGGCATCCACTCAATTTTCAATTCCTTATCACCACAAAAATAGTTGCTACAAATATTCTTGTGCAAAGATATTCCTGCGAGATTCCTCAATGAGTTTGGAGAAGGGGGACAATAGTGTGAACTAGAATAATGAAGAAGAGCTTCATGGAAAAGGATGGTTTAAAGTGAGCTTTGACTCATGGATAATGTAATGACTTATTTCAGTATTTGAGAAAGCAAAACACAGTTTGTCCTCTTAATTAATATACCAACTTATGGACCATACCTTACATAAGTTATTTCATTTGACCTTCACAGCAAAGCCTTGAAGTAGGTGCTATTATCATCCTCTCTTCACAGATAGTAAACTGAGGCAGACAGAAGTTAAGTAACTTCCTTAGAGTTATACAACTAATAAGTGTCTACAAAAGGCGTGGAAATCAAGTCTTCCTGGGTCCAACTCTGCATACTCAGTCTGCTTCAACTCCTAGGAAGTAACTTATGTAAGATATGTTACAAAATTTAAAATTTCATATAAATGTTAGCTATTGGTATTATGATCATTTATTGACATCAAGAAAGTGCTACACTGGGGACATGAACCATCCCCTGGCCTGTTGCAGGACACATGAGATCAAATCAGAAACATATAGTCCTGCCAGGACTATAGATCTGACAAAAGACTCCAGAATTTAGGAACTTGTACTCTTCAACAATATACTGCTATATATTCAAGAGTAATAGTTGTAATAAAATAACAGCAATTGTAGTAATAGTGATAATCAGCTAATACTTATGTAGCATTTTAAGGCATGTAAAAATATTTTCATACATAAAAAAGTGAACTCTTATTCTTTTTTAAAGTGAACGGCTCTGAATAATCAAATCCCAGGCACCTTTGAAAATACTACTCTGGAATGAGCTCAGTAAAGAGATAATCACACACAAATTGGTACAATTCCTTTGTTCCATAATGGTTACCTCTTTGGGGTTTATCATTCATTCTGGGGATTTTTAACTGTGCATTCTCCCCTCCTTTCTCCAACATTAGTAGGAGGCAGGGAGATGACATAGAATGTGGATGGACATGGAAAGGAGGTAAGGAGAAAGAAGTTTATACATCTATAATTTTGAATCTCTGAACTCATTTGATCCTCACATTCACCCCACAAGGTGAGTTAGGACAGATACTATTAACCTTGCTTTAAAGATGAGGAAATTGAAGCACATAAAAGTTAATTGTCTCCTCTGAGGTCACAGAGTTAGTGGCAAAATAAAAAAGTAATGCTTTGTGCTCTTTCCAATAGAGTGTTCCTGAGAACAATGGGTTGCAAAATTGAAGGCTTAGTTTCACAGAATTGGACAGGAGGAAACATCTAGCCCTGCCTTCCGATCAATGTTAGTTGTTTTTTCCTTTAAATTTTCTATAAGATCTCCTTGGAAATTCATTTCAATAGACTGGCAAAAAGTGGACAAGTTTACATTCTAAAATCTAAATGAAGTTGACTATATGAGTGATTTGCTTATAGCCATAACACTTTGTGCCACTTCCTGGAGGTCTATAGACCTGTTTTTTTTTTTTTTTTTTTTTTGTTGTTTGTTTGTTTGTTTGTTTGTTTGTTTCATTAAAGGAGAGCAATTGTGACTTCCCTGATCACTTTCCAGGATTCTAGAAAAATCAAGTGGAATAACAGATAGTAAAGTGAGTTAAAAAGTTGAATGATGCTTTACAAATACAATCTTCCATTAAATCCAAGAATTATAGGCTTTTAAGTGGGAAGGGGCTTATTTGTTATTATTCTGATTTCATATTATTTTCCTTCCCACATTTTTCATTCTGGTCAAATTAACCTGGTCACCATACACAAATTTCTTTCTTCTCCCTCCATGCTTTTACATAAGAACAGTGGTCAGTTCTATATATTCAAAAATTTCTTCATTACCGTCATCTCTGAAAAACAATGCTTCCTTTAAAGCACATCTTAGGGCCACCTTCTAAAAGAAACCTTTGTTGATAAACCTAATGCTTTTGCTTTTATAATATATGTGATGCAGAATTTATGCCTAGTTAGAGAGGGGCTATTCATCACTGAACTTTTGTCAGAAGGGTGAAGTTGATAAAAGTTTGAAATATGAAAGGTCTTTTTTGTTTATGACTCCTAAAAAGAACACACAGGGTTCCAGGCACTCTTCAAGAAGAGATGCCTGCAGAGAGAAAAGATTTAGAAAAGTATTAGAAATTTAAAGAAGTTAGTATTTCCACACATCCCTGGTTTCTAGCTTGCCTCATTAGAGACTTTAAAGAATTCCTCCATGAATAGAATCAATATCTCTCCCTCTCTCTTTTTCTCTTCTCTGTCCCTGTCTGACTATGAGCTTCTCTGTCTGTGTGTGTATGTCTCTATCTGTGTCTGTCTCTCTCTCTTTCTGTCTATCTCTTTTTCCCTTTCCTCTGGTCAGTGAGAAAGCTCATTCACTCTATGTATTATCTAATGTATTCTAATCTATATAAAGTCTCTGTTTTCTTTGTCTCTTGGATAAATTTGTTTATTCCCTATGTATGATGATCTTTTTGTAAATAGTATTTGGGAAAGGAAATCAAGCTTTTGGACATAGGTTGAGGCAGCTTTCCCTGTTTAAGGCACAGTGAACAGAAAAGTAGCCTGAAAGCAAAAAACAAGTTCTCTTGACTAATGATATTGTGGAATGGTAGGCAGAAAGATATTCTTTGTTATTATCACTGCTCAATCATTCAGTCAAACCCAACTCTTCCTAATTCCATGGACCATAGTAATGAGGTCCTGAAAGGTGGGTATGGTAGGAAGAAACTGGAATACTGATAGAATTGTTCCCTGAGATAGACAAGGAGAAAGTTCTGACAGAGATCAGTTTAATTCTGTGGTCCCATCCTCTGTTAAGGTAATTCAGTCAGAATCCAAGTTATGTCAAGTCCCTGAAGCTGAATTTTCCCTATAAATCTGCTTAAGGTTCATACCTTTGTTGTTGAACCTCCTTGGGTTGGCCATGACACTCTCTCATGATATCTTTCTCCTTACACCTTCCCCATGACACATGGTATCTCTCTCACTCTATTATGCCTTATGATGTCTCTCTTCTTAACAGCAATTCTCTTCCTTACAGCTAACTCTTTTAGGGTACTATATCCTTTTTAGAATTTAGCCTGCCAGCTAAGGGCATGCCCCAACCTCATGAGGCATTACTTTTCTAATAGATAATTGTGAGTTCCACTAAGGAACTTGTCTTTTCCATCATTAATTATTAAAACCCCTTCACTTGCTTTCCCAATCTAGTTCATATTTACCATTTCTGTATCTCTTCATTTTGTCTGTAACCTCTTATCCTAAAAAAACCTAACTTGCCATAAAGAATGACCATTGTGAATTCTTCATATGACTGAACTCCCACATATTTCCTGGTGCCATATTATTCACCACATCAATAGCATGTCAATACCAATTTATGGGATACAGCATCATATAAATAGTCTATTATTTACCCTCTGAGGACAAAGTTATCACTTTTTGGTCCTAGTTAGTTTCTCCCCTCCAAGAAAGAATTAACATCCTCTTTGGAGAAGATTGGATGAGCTTTCTGAGATAAATCTGTTTATCCTTCCCAATGAGTTGCATTTAGACAATACACATAGACATGTACGTATACCCCGCATGTGACTACTTTGCATAATTTTGTATATTCTTTTCATTTACTTATCTATACATGTTATATCCTCCCAGAAGAATATAAACTTCTTGAGGTCAGTGATTTTTATTTTTCATTCTTGTAACTCTTTTCTAACATATTGCCTTGAGAGTAATTAGAGTTAGTTAGAGAAGTTTTTGATGTTTTGATTAGAAGAAATTTTTGATGTTTGATGTCAGTTGTAACTGATTTATTATTACTCCATTTGGGATTTTTGTGGCAGAAAACACTGGAGTGATTTGCCTGCTCCAATGCATTTTATAGATACAAAAACTGAAGTAGAGTTAAATGACTTGCCCAGGATCATAAAGGTAATAAAAGTCTAAAGACAGATTTGAACACTGGAAGATGAATCTTCCTGATTCCAAGTACAGCACTCTATCCATTGTGATACTTAGCTGCCTTTTAAGATTACAGTTAGTAGGTATTTAATAAAATACATTTTAATGAATTGAATTTGCCCAACTTGCCCAGTAAATAAAGGACCATTACTTTATCTGGGCATTTAAGACCCCCCACAACTTAGCTTTACTCTTCTAGTCTAATCATATCTCCTACCACTGTCTTCCATTTCCATTTATTTCAATTAAACTATTTAATTTAATTGAATAACAAAGTCAAAAATAACAATTATGTCTTCTCTACTTGAAAAAAGCCATTGAGAATTAAAGAAGGAACTTTAGTGGTCTGTTCTGTATAATCAAAAACAAGAGCCACAAGAAAACAAGTTAAATTGCTATTCTTTGTGATATAATGTGACGGGCATAAAGATACAAAAATGAGATCTGAGAATAGTTGTGAGGAATGTTCCATCTGATATGTGAATGGCACATAAGGCATAAAGCCAGACTGCTATAGAGGCCAAAGAATCTTAGAGATGTAGGTAGTGCAATGGATAAAGCACTGAAATTGGAATGAAGAAGATTGGAGTTCAAATCTAGATTTTCTGAAAAATTTTAGGTAGGTGACTCTAGAATTAATTTGCCATTTGTCTCTCTAAGTTTTCTTATTTATAAAATGAGAATGTATCCAACATCCTGGAGTTATTTTGAGGATAAAATGAGATAATATTTGTTAAACACTTTATATACCTTAAAGCACCATATAAATGCTTGCTATTGTTACCTATTGTTATTAGTTATTACTATTACTTAAAGATAATCCTTATTAGCTATTGAGGATGATGGTTAGAGAATGTTGTTTTGATAGTTTGGGACTTAAATAAACTCCAAAGTCCTTTCTAGTTCTCATAACTCTGTGACATCCACACCCTCCCCTCCAAAGTCCAGACCAAATAGAAAAGTATTGATAGCATCTGATTTTGGAGTGGATAGATTTATTTACTTCATATTCAAACTGTGAAAAGCCACAAGCTGAGCCAAGGGATAAGGAATTTGTTTACCTTTTTTTTTTTTTTCCAATTTAGTGGTCTGATTACATCACAGGATTGGAGCTAGAGTATTAACTATTAAACTTGATTGAATGAGATTTTTTTTTTAATTCTTGTTATGTACCAAGCACTTTGTCAAGGTGTGGTGGGGAATAGTGAGGAGAATAAAAAAAAGAGACAATTTCTGCCTTCAGAAGAATCACATTTTAATGAGACATAGGAGAAAGGGAATGAGGGAAGAGGGGGATAAAAATTGAACAGAGAAACAGAAACAGGTCTCAGTAGTTTCCTACATTACTGATTCCTATCCTAGACATCAGAGGGACTTCAGATTTTTTAGTCCAACTAGGAATCTTTTCCCTTTAGTTTTCTTAGAAAATGGTCATCTAACAATAAAGAATTCCACTGAAGAACTGATGCTTCATTACCTTGTAAAAGCTGAGGAGGATATTATTTTGTGCTATTTCACATTCATTAGTCTTGCCTCTCCAAATAAAGTATGATCCACCTGAGAGCAGAAATTGTGCCTTTAAAGACCTTTGTATCTCCCCTCATCTGAATCTTGAGCATCAAAGATTATTAATAAACTGTTGTGCTCTGAATTATTATAGTATATGAGATTTTTCTGTATCCAAGCATCTTAGTATCAAAGCTATAAAATTGTCAAAACGAAATAGAATTTAGAAGCCATCTAACCCATACTTTGCCTAGGCAGATTGAGTCTACAGTATTATACGTGCTCATTCAATCTTTGATTAGAGAATTCTAGTGGCAGAGAACTCACTACCTTATGAGGCAGTCTATATAATTTTTCAATTCAACATAACAAGCATTAAATGCCCATTAAATTCCAGGCACCCTGTGCTAAGTGCTAGTACACTTGTGTTGATAAAAACAAAATAATCCCTATCTCCACAGGCTGTTTTCTCTAGGAGAAAACAACATGTACACAGAACTTAGTAAACGCAAATCATGGTCAAAATAGTTTCAGGTTTTATTAATAATTGAAAATCCAGAGTTATCAAAGTCAGGAAAACTGGAAATGGCTTGGGGTGCAGCAGATAACTTTAGTGTCAACAATGTCTGGCCAAATTCTAAGCTCTCCATAGCATCAGCTTCAGCTACCATCATGGCCATTGGAATAAATTATTCTCATCCACTCATTCTGCCAAGGGAAGTCTTCATACTTAAGGTAGACATACTTCTACTTCACTGGTGGATTTGAGTCCTATGGAATATTGTCAACTGGTTTAGCTCATCTGATGAGATGCTTTTATTGGGATGTGACCGCTGAACATGACACAGTTTCTTGGAACCACAGGTGAGAGTTGAGTGACAGAAGGACACTAAATGAATGAGCCCTAAAAAGGACTTGATAAGCCCTCACACCAGAGTTATTAGTGCTTCCTAGACACACCATCCATACAACAGGAAATAAATGATGCATACTCAGTAAAGGACTAGAAAAGACCTATATACTTTTTGAATATCAATTTGGGAGCTATGTGAATGATAGATTATAGAGGAAAGAGGTGGGAGGTTAGGAAATCAGTTGGGAAGATATTACATTAATCCATGCAAGAAGTAATGAAAGTCTGATTTAAACTGGTTATGATAAAAGTAAAGCGAAACTAAGTATGATACATATTGTATCAAAAAAATTTGAAAACTAGTTGCAATAAAAGACAATGGCTAGATTTTTTTTATTGGTAATATCTAGATAGAGAAGCCCCCTTTCATTTAGAGGATGAGGGAGAAAATATAAAAAGAGATAGCTGCAGTAAATGAAGAATATATATATGTGCAACATCTGACTCCAAAAATATATTTGACCACTTTATTTAGTCTTGCATGACCCATACACAATTAGTATAGTCAAAAGTTCATTAGATAAACATGTTCTAAATTGTTTTATTTAAATTAAATGTAATATCATGCAATAATATAGATTAATGAAATAAATGTACAGAAATGTGTACAGAAAGTACACATCTAGTTGGGTCAAAGGTCACTCTCTCTTTGTCTCCCTCATAATAAAACTGTACATCCATCTGTACAAACATCAAGAATTAATCTATTGCCAGGTTAAGCATTTTCCTAGATTATAATTACTAGTGTTTTTATTTGTCCAAATGAAGGAAAAGCAAACACTTAAGATGGCAGTATAATAGTTATTTCTTGATAAAACAGATTTTCATTTAGTTGCTGATTTCTGTCATGTCTCTTTCAAGCTTTCTATTATCCAAGACAAAAATTCCCAATTCCCTGTATGTATCCTTATAGTTTCAAGTCATCCTCATCACTCTTGTTCTTTCACTTTGCATGTGCTCCAGTTTATCTGAGTCCTTTGTAAAAGGGAATGTTTATAAAATTAACAAAGATAAGAATGCCTAATACATAGTATGACCAAAACAGAATACAAAAGCATAGCAGGGCTAGAACAATGGGCTCAGTGTGAGATGATGACTTTAAAAAGAATAAGTATACTTGCATTTAAAAAAACATAAACATCATTCTTATTCATATAGTTAACTAACTTTTAGAATACTAAATTTCTATCTGAATTTAGGCTATCAGTTAATGGCATATTCCCACTTCATGGAGTCTGCTTTCTCTTGGCTAATTGTGAGTTCCACTAGGGAACCCCTTTCCTTGCTAACTACATGCTTTCCCAAATCTATTTCATATTTACCATTCTTGGTGTCTATTTATCGCTTCATTTTGTCTGTAACTTTTTATCATTAATAAAACTACCTTTTGCCAAAAAAAAAAAAAAAAAAAAAGAAACACATAAAGATTATTGATGGATAAAAAAAAAATAAACAAAAAAACAATGGAAAAGACTTGGATGTGCTTGTGGATTCAGAAAGTTCGATAAGAGGCAACAGTATGATGTGGCAGCCAAAAAAGCTAATACTGACATGATCTTAGGTGACATTTAGAGAAGGCAGGTGTCCAGTATAGGAGAAATAACAGACAATTCTGTAGTCCTCTGATCCAGTAATAACTTAATTCAATTATTGTTTACAATGATCAGTATACATTTTCTTTCTTAATTTTTTTAAATTTATGTAGTAAAACAAGCATGACATAGTTTCACACAAGAAACTAGAAATCTACTATGCACAACTTGTTGTTTCTAACAAATATATTAGTTTTCATGTAAATTTCTTTTTTTCTTTTATTAATCTCCCAATCTAGAGATAGCTATTAGACAGAAATATAGATAGATAGATGATAGAACACATAATACATATACACATGCATATATATGTAAAATTATTCTGTACATATTTCTATTTATCAGTTCTTTCTCTGGATGCATAACAATATCTTCACATGTCCTTTAGAGTTAATTTAAGTACTTATAAAAGACAAAATAATTTATTGGCTTAAAGTCATTCTTAAAACAGTATTGCTCAATTGGAGAATGGTTGAATAAGTTATGGTATATAAATGTTATGAAATATTGTTCTGTAAGAAACACTCAGCAAAATGATTTCAGAAAGGCTTGGAGAGACTTACATAAACTGATGCTTAGTGAATTGAGTAGAACCAAGAGAACACTATACACAGTAACAAGAAGATTATACAATATCAATTCTGATGGATGTGAATTTTTTCAATAGCAAAGTGATTCAGACCAGTTCCAATTGTCGTGTGATGAAGAGAGCCATCTGCACCCAGAGAGAGGACTGTGGGGACTGAATGTAGATTTCCTCATAGTATTTTCATTCTTGTTGTTGTTATGTACTTGCATTTTGTTTTCCTTTTTGATCTGATTTTTGTTATGCATCATGATAATCATGGAAATAGGTATAGAAGAATTGCACATGTTTAACATATATTGGATTACTTACTGTCTGGGGGATGGATGGGGAAGAGAGAGAGAGAGAAAAATGGAACACAAGGTTTTGCAAGGGTGAATGTTGAAAATTATGCATATGTTTTGAAAATAAGAAAATTCACATCCATCAGAATTGATATTGTATAATCTTGTTTATAGTTTATAAAAACTATTATTGCTATTAATATAACTCTTAATTATCACTTCAAATCTCTTAGACTGACTAAAATGAGGGTAAAAGATAATAATAAATTTGTTAGAGGAAATGTGGGGAAACTGGCACACTAATGCATTATTGGTAGAGTTGTGAAATGAGCCATCCATTCTGAAGAGCAATTTGGTACTACGCCAAAGGAGCTATAAAATTCTGCATATACTTTTTTTTTTTTTTTTTTTTGCTGAGGCAATTGGGGTTAAGTGACTTGCCCAGGGTCAGACAGCTGTGAAGTGTCTGAGACCGGATTTGAACTCAGGTCCTCCTGACTTCAGGGCCAGTGCTCTATCCACTACGCCATCCAGCTGCCCAATTCTGTATATTCTTTATCCAGCAGAGTCTCTACTGAGTCTGTATCCCAAAGACATCATTTAAAAAAAAAGGGAAAAGAATCCACATGTGCAAAACTGTTTGTAACAGCCCTTTTTGTAATGGAAAGGAACCAGAAATTGAGTGGCTACCCATCAGTTGGGAAATGGTTGAATAAGTAATGGTATACACATATAGTGGAATATTATTGTTCTATAAGAAATGATGAGCAGTCTGATTTCTGAAAAGTTTGGAAAAACTTACATGAACTGATGCTGAGTGAAGTGAGCAGAACCAAAAGAACATTGTGCAAGTAACAAAAAGATTATATGATGATCAACTGTGGTGGACTTGGCTCTTTCCTAAAATGAGGTGATTCAAAGCAATTCCAATAAACTTCGGATGAAAAATGCCATTTGCATTCAAAGAATAATGAAGACTGAATGTGGATCATAATATAATATTTTTACCTGTTGTTGTTTGTTTGCTTGCTTTTTTTTTTCTTTCTCATCTTTATTCCTCTTCGGTCTGATTTTTCTTCCACAACATGACAAACATGAAAATATGTTTAAAAGAATGGTACATATTTAATCTAAAAAGTGCTGTTACAATATTCTCTAGATTCCCATTTCTTTTTTTCATTATTTTGTGCAAGTCTTTCCATGTTATTCTAAGATAATTGAATTTATAATTTCTTATTCCATCACAATCATCTACCACAATTTGTTCATGCATTCCCCAGTTGATGGGCATTCTTACAGTTTCCAGTTCTTTTCCACCCCAAAGAGAGATGCTATAAAAATTATAGAAGCTATAGGTTCTTTCCCTTTTCAATAATCATCTTTGGAAATGGACTGCATAAGGATATTTCTGGGTGAAAACATATAGGTAGTTTAATAATTTGGGGAGTATAATTGCAGATTGCTTAGGTCATTTCCACTTCTATCAACAATAAATGTCCCAATTTTTTCACATCCTCTCAACATTTGTCATTTTCCCCTTCTATCATTTAGACCAACCTGGTAGATGTAAAATAGTATTTCAGTCTTGTTTTACCATTTAATCTTAATCAATACCCCCTTCAAAAAGTTTCTATTCCCCAGAACAGGAACTAGAAGCTCAGAAAATTCTAAACCTCTTCAGATAGATACATTTTTTCCTCTTGAAATTATATGATTATAAAGATCCAATATTACCAGCCTTCCACTATCACATGTTTCTTTTATATTAGTTCTTCCTTTCCTGGCCAGTATATATTTTTACCAAAGATGCTGATGAACTTGATATGAACAAGAGAAGGGCAAACAGGAACTCATTTAAGTGTTAGGTGAAGAATAAGGACAAAGTGAGTCCAGAGAAGAGAAAATAGGAGGTACGGGGGAAGGTTTTTATCTGTGAAATTGGATATATTTTTTCTTGGCCTCTGAGAGCAAAACAAGGAGCAATGAATGGTAGTTTAAAGGAAAGTAATTCTGGCTCTCATGATTTCACAGCATTATAGAATCTCAGAGGAGAA